>NC_080671.1:188224603-188535603 GCF_030247195.1 Topomyia yanbarensis | reverse complement strand
GTAAGAATTCCGTGATATTACAAAGCGTTCGGTGCCCTACCGAAGCTCTAGGAGGAATATAGATGGAAGCGATGCAAAGGTCCTTTGATGAGAACTTGACAAGTGACAATTTCAATGCCTGATGTCGAAGAGAGGTTAATTCGGTTGAAAGAATGGCACTTTTTAATCCCCAAAAGTACTCCTCCTTAAGAGTTTTCTCGATCCATATAAATTGTATTACAGTCGTGGAAGTTGAGATTTATATCGAAAGTTAACCAAGTTTCACATAATGCGAAAACATGACATTTTAAACTGTTTAGTAAAAATTTGAAGGAATCGATTTTCGGGAGTATACTTCTGCAATTCCACTGTAGGACAGTGATCAAATCAGTGACCTCGTTTGATGACTTAGCCATCGAAGGATACGATCGCTGCAAGGAGGGGCCATTTAGCAGTCAGCTGCTTCAAAAATGTTAGCACTATAGGGAGAAAACGAATTAAGAGGATCAGTAACATTGAAAGCTGTGAAAATTTGGTCCACTATGTCAGAAAATTTCATTAGTCCATTACTGGATTGAGTGTCTGTTTGAAAAAAGGGGACACTTGGGGTTTTTGGTGTCCCTGGAAGTGGTGGATACTCCTTGTTAGAATTAAAATTTCCAAGTCCTGGAGCAACTTGCTTCGGCTTTTGGGCACCACTTCCGTTGATTTATTGATTGTAGTTGGTACACCCTCAGGGGACGACTCCTTGGCAGGGCTAGATTTCACCTCTTCCTGGATTCCCCCGGGTTAACTAAAGATGTTCCCTTTTGTGGGTCGTCAGATTTTTGCTCAACGCCAGCCAAAAGAGCCAAGGAATTTCCGGAAGATCCGATGACGAAGCATTCTTTATAATTTATTCATAACAGCGCTTAATTTTATCCCCGCGCTGCTTGTACGCAGGGCATGATTTAAGATCATGCGGAGGGCCCCCGCAGTAGATAAACTTTTTTGTTTCTCTACCGCAAGCGTCATCCTCATGCTCTCCCTCACATTCGCCGCACCTTTTCTTATTGCCACAATAGGTGGCTGTGTGACCCAGCTGCTTGCAATTGCTGCAGTTCATTACCCGCAGTACAAACAGGCAGACGAACCTTATCCAGGAGGACATAGTTGTGAAGGAAAGACCTGGAGAAAGTCACCCGAAGCGAGTCCGACAATGGATAAGTTATCTTATTATTCTCAGTTGTTTATGAATACAATTGCTTGCATTCCAGAATCTTCACATGTTGAAGTGAGCGGTCTTTAAAGCACCAACCCCGTACTTCAAACGGTCCTCGCACTTCAAGCCCGGTTCGGCGACGACCCCATCGATCTCTACTGCCCTGCAGGGTACATATACCTTAAATTGCTTTGTAAAGCGCTCGCAGCGAGCAATCTGGTTCGCCTGGTCGAGGTTATTCACTAAAATGCACATCTTATTAGCTCTAACACGTGTTATCTGAGCTATACACACACACACATATATATATATATATATATATATATATATATATATATATATATATATATATATATATATATATATATATATATATATATATATATATATATATATATATATATATATATATATATATATATATATATATATATATATATATATATATATATATATATATATATATATATATATATATATATATATATATATATATATATATATATATATATATATATATATATATATATATATATATATATATATATATATATATATATATATATATATATATATATATATATATATATATATATATATATATATATATATATATATATATATATATATATATATATATATATATATATATATATATATATATATATATATATATATATATATATATATGTATATATATATATATATATATATATATTTCGTGATAGGGATTCAATTCTAAATTGTGCTGGAATTCGTGCGCGTTACAAGATTGTAGCAGCCTCTGGGCGTTCGGTAATTTCGATTTCAACAGGAAGATGTTTTTGCCTTTCTCATATAGAAAGGTTATGCAATCACTCTGAAAAACGTCAACCTAATCCCGGCCCGGAGGGCCGAGTGTCATATCCCATTCGACTCAGTTCGTCGAGATCGGAAAAAAGTCTGTATGTGTGTATGTGTGTTTGTATGTGTGTGTATGTGTGTGTATGTGTGTGTATGTGTGTGTATGTATGTGCGTATGTGTCAAATAATGTCACTCATTTTTCTCAGAGATTTGCACAAACTTAGTCTCAAATGAAAGGTGCAACCTTCCCATCGGTTGCTATTGAATTTTAAATCGATCGGAATTCTGGTTCCGGAATTACGGATTTAAGAGTGCGGCAACACAGAAATTTCGCATATAAACTATAGGAAAAATTAAAAATAGAATTGTTATTTTTGATGCTAAATGTGTTCAAGGTGCATGAAACGTCGAGATTTCATGCAAACTCGAAAAAAAATTTGACGACGATTCACTTTTTGGATTTTGGCACATTTTTGCCTTTCTCATATAGAAAGGTTATGCAATCACTCTGAAAAACGTCAACCTAATCCCGGCCAAATTTTTTTTTTCGACTCGCATAAGGTTTCTGGATTTTAACAGGGGCGTAGTTGATGGTTTACGGAGAGAGGTTACACCCCCCCCCCCTCTACTGTTCGCTGCCCTCCTTTAAAAATCTCCTTAAATCAGCCCTCAGACCACCACCCCATCCAGCCCTCATACCCCTCCCTTTCAACCCCATCATCTTTAAACCACCACTATATCACAAAGCATACCAATTTAAGCTGGGGAGTCGTTCGTTCATGGGACTTTCGTCCTCCTCACATACCCACCCCCGCATGACAAAATGAGTTAGCAAGCAGATAACATTGATCTAATGCTGATTAGGCTAATGGAGTATGATATTTTTTTGTTTCAAGTGTTTCACCGTCGACACGTAGCTCATCAAGTTCGTGGCTGGCATGCCATTGTGTATAAGTGCAAAGTGTACTAAGAATGTAATGGACATTTCCACAAGTATGTTGAACATAAAAAGCCTCCGTGCCATAGTTTAGAGAAATGAGAAAGGCACAATTGCACCGTTAGGTGGATTAAAACAGGTTTTTAACGAATGTATTTCACAAAAATTGATCTTTATTTTTAAACTACGGGACTCACAAAAGAGTTATGCTTAAAAAAAAGAAAGTGAGCAGTGCCACGTTCGTTCCTGATGTGATAAAGCTGGACACAATGTGGCTTCGGAAAACCAAATTTTATTTTTCAATAGACATTCCACTTCGCTAACTGAAGGCATTGAAATAAATAAATATTGTTTTGGCGAATCCACTTCATTTTCGAGCCACGCGTTTTTTGCTGCAGGATAAAGAATAACGATACTTTGATTGGGTGAGGATCCGTCGCCGTGACTTATAATTTGTCTTTGCGTTTGACAATAATCCAGTTAAAGCTATACTAAAATGTTCTACTTGTGATCCGTATATTGGTCCAAGATAGATCATCAAAATATTTTTCGAAACAAATAAATATTGGACCATTCTTTTCTTTGAAGTTTTCATGTTGCCCCAAGTACAGATAGTTAGTATAATTTTATGCGCCTATCCTCAAAAAAATCCCGGGGCCGCTGACACGGGCCCAGTGTGCCCATGCGTAAAGACGGTACCTTCCATATTCACAGTCTTGTTTGTAACAAAAACCTGTATTTGACGTCTGCATGTCCACATACCTCGCCAGATTAGTAGTTGTTTTTAACAGTTTTTCGAGCAATTGCATAACTATTCTTCAAATACAATACCTTACTCATTTTTGGATCACCCTATTAGCCACTCAAGCATAAATGTTATGTGGTTGAATCAGTCTTGGCGAAATGCCATCGTGATGCGTACATTGTCGGACAGTCTACTTTGAAAGATTTATTTGCATTGCGATATTGGCGATGTAAAATGGTCGAAAATCTAAAGTGTCGTACGAAATTTATAGAGCACGGAAACAGGTATTAAGCTTGACATCGCAATAATTTGTTATTTTTGTGCTAGTAATGATCTATCTTGGACAGTTTAAAATAGAAGGGTTTCTTTTATGATTAACCCGAATTTGGATGTTAGTACCTAAACAATTTATCAGTTCAAATGAATATTTGAAAACCCCCAAAACGGACTGGTAGTGTCTAACTTTTCGGTGTGTATCGACCAAAATGATACCATTATTTACTGTATTGCTGCCGCTGCTGCTAGCGACAACTCAGCCGATGGCTGCCATTGGAAACGACCCAGGCTTGGGTTTAGATCCCCCTCTAACCTCCCCAATTCCTCCTACTTCTCCATCACTATGACGTTGAATGCAACCAACAGAGGCGAATTTTGTTTACTGGTGCTCTCGAAATTATTGTCGGTGTGTGGCTACCTCGTACCAGGCCCCTGCTCACCAATGCTATATTTCGGCATTATGTAGATACACGTGAAGTTGTTAGCTTTGGAGGAGTATGTTTGTATTTCGGTCGGAGGCCGCCTCACGGGTAGTGCAATTTTTCGGCTTTAATATTTCAACCCGTGATGTTATCGTGCGAATGCCTCTATATGTTCGGTTCTGAACACGGTCGATGTGGCCTGCAGGACGGTTTATTCATTTGTCAGTTGTTTAATTGGTGTGGAATTATTAATGGAGTTTGCTTTATGCTGATGGTGAACGTTAAAGGTCGACCTGGCGATAGATGATTTATGGCTACGGAAGAGCGGAATTGTTTTTAGGCGAAACATTCCAGCCAAAATGTAACAGAACTGACAAGATAAAGTGGGGTGGCTTAAGGACGAACGAACAATGGTACGAAAATCAAAAACGAAAAAAAGTAGTTTTTTTCCACATCGTGTGCGATCTTCGTGAAAATCAATCAGCAGTACTGCAACAATCTTCTCATAACTTGATTGATTCTTGTGAAGCTCTAACACACTGTGTAGAAAAAATCTGCTTTTTTCGTTTTCGATTTTTGTACCATTAATCGTTGGTCCTTAAGCGAATTTCGTGATTTTTTATTAAACAAAACAAGCATTAAAGTGACCTCAGTAAGTCAAATCTTGTCGTAATTTTTCTGAATTAATACTTGCTACACTATTACGCGTCACTTATGGCAAAAATTTTGAAGCCTTGCGGACCGAGCCTTATGTATACTATTTTTAGATATGTAACCAAAGGCACCGTGTCATAGCGTTCGAGGTCATAATGCTCGAAGGGTGGTGTGTCATAACGTCCGGGACATTATGACGCACAGGGATGCGTCATATTATCCGAATCTAATAATGCATCAAAAGATCCAAATTAAACTTATGTCACAAGGCCCGAAAGAGATGCTGCGTCATAATCTCCGGGCTCTTGGGACGCACCTTGATATCGGGATATTATACAGAGGTAATGTCTTGAATCTTATTTTTTGCTTCAAATGACTGTGTCTGGAGATTGGCTCCGATTATATTGATGTACACCCAGGTCTTTTTTACGCGGGAGATATGTACCGCGTAAAAAACCACGAAAAAACGTGTAAAAAACCGCGTTAACTGGAAAATCCGCATAAAAATCCCTCAGCAAAAGACTTATTTTTGGAAGTTTTTTTGCACGGATTTCCCAATTAACGCGGTTTTTGCAAAAATATTCTAAGTCCTTTTGAGTTCAAAAGACTTGGAGATTTTCGGAAAGATGGAAGAGACGGATCTGGAACACTCCTTATGGCAGGCATCTCAACAATATGGATATTTTCGGAATGGTCTTGAAGAATAGGTGGAAATAGGTGCCAGAAATTGATTTTGGCGCCGTTTTGAAATCCAAGATGGCGACTTCCGGCTTAGCGAGATTCTCTACAACTCGATCAATATGAGTATTTTCCGAATGGTTTTGACGAGTAGGAGACAAATTTCGATGTTTGATGTCATTTTGAAATTGTAGATGGCGATTTCCGGCTCATCGAAATTCCAGCATAAAAAATCTAGGCGATCATCCAAAACATCCTCGAATATAATATCTAATCTTAAACCAGCGAAATACAAAATATTTTTATGTGTTCATCCAGAAGAGTTCGGTGAGAATGGAAGTGAGAGAAGACACAGACCTACAGTGCTGTTCGAAAAAATAGCAGCGCAAATATTTTTTGAGTTTAATGTAAAATACTCCCATACGTTCTATTCTCCAATAACATTTATTATTGTTTTGACGTAGGACTACGTCTTTGTTTTCGATATGGGGGTGCACTCTGCAAATTCTACAAAAATGGTATGTAACGAAAAGTGGTCAAATTTTAAAAGCATATAATTCAGCTATCTCACGATAAATTTTCAAATTTTTTATACAAATCGCCCCGAAATACTTCTAAGAATAGATTCCAATAGATAAATCCAAAGATTTTTGATATCGTAGCATTAAAAAATTAAATAATATACAACCTTGTCAAAATATCGCGCATTAACACACAGAAGATAGCACTTCCCAAGCCCTGTACGACAGATTGGTGTACCTAGCGCGCTACGCTTCTATGAATGACGTCATAATCGACTATTTCAAGAGCGGACTTGGCCAGACACGCTCAGTTCCCTGTTGAACGGCTGGCGAAGCAGATCACTGCGCTGTGTTTTTTACAGCCAGTGTAGCTGAGTTAGAAGTCCGTTACACTGGCTGTGGAGGGACGCTACCGTGTGTCGTCCAACAGGCGACCGCTCAAACTGCTTCCTAAATGCCGCTGTAATGTTGCCATTAAATTTTTGGTTTAACTAGCACATGTATTTACTATTTGCGCTTGAAATTAAGTAATGTAGTGGTAGTAATAAGCTTCCCATTTTGGTTTAAACGCAAGGACAGTTTTTAAAACAGGATTTGATTAATTAGTTTAGCTCATCTAAGCAATTTTATCAATTCTGTAATTTAAAAGGAATTTTACGGAACTTGGTGAATTTGGCCCCACTTGCAACTGGTATAATCAACCTGCACAAAGTGTTGCATATCGCAGGGCTGTTTTTTGGAACAAAATGTGTTATCATTCAGCCCTTCGTTATGCAAAATCACGATTATATGACAGATGGGCTAAGCGCGCCCGTCCCTTACCAATCGGGAAAGGCCGCGTGGAATTTTGGTGAAATGCGCTAATAGTGTCGTGGTGGTACTAGTTGTCTCTTTCGCTCTACCCATCATCATCAGCGTTGACTCATTTTGCATTGTGCGCTTGGGTTCAATGTTTGTGGCGAATGTGTTGGTAGGTAGGGGAACTGGCGGTAAAATGAACACGTTAAGCAAAGTCATTATTTTCTAACTAATAAGTGAATGAGATATTACAATCACCTTATATGTTTCTTGTTAGTTTTGTACATATCTGGTAAAAATACTTCGTCATAAACACATTTTTGCAAACATGATTCTTGATTTCTAAACATGTCCAAAAATGAGCCATGTTAGCGAGTGACTAAAATGAACATGTGGCGGTGGTAAAATGAACAGCTTCTGGTGACCTGCAAAATGTCCTGTATGTATGCAATGCGCAGCGTTGGAAAGCATTTTCCGATCAATGCTAATATCCCAACAAATCATGAGCTTTGCATACACACAGGGCATTTTGCAGAAAAAAAAAATTGTCACGGAAGAATTGAATTTTCATGACGTAATATTAATTATTTTACAATCCTGTGGCATCGAAACACATCTACAAACTTGGGGTTATCCATGGGTGTTTGAACTTTTAGGATCTGTTTGAGAGCAACTAGAAAGCTTGGTCTATACATGTCTAAAATTTGATTTTTCTTCACCGGTCCGGGTGTTTTTTCCCACACACTAAGTACTAAGAAAATAAATATTTTACATTAGGTAGTATAGTCCTACGTCTACAGTTCGTGCCCCTTGTAGTTTTTGTAAGTGACCTATAGTACAAAGAGTAAAACACGCCACCATTTGGAATCATTGGCTTATTGTTTACGAAACACAGCTGTCGTTTCGGAAGAAAGTCGATATACAGCTGTTCGTAAAAATAGCAGCGCTACCACAAAAGGTTTTCAAGTGGCTAAAGTTTCCAAGATTTTCAGTTTAGTCAATCTATTTTGTACGGAATAGTATTCCTACGCTTACAATTAACCCGAAATTATAAGTTTGCATATTGTAGCATTTCACGAAAATGGGTCGTTCGAGGCACTGTACAGTCGAGGAGCGAAATCTTATCAAACGGTTGAATGCTAGTGGAAAAACATACCGTGAAGCTCAGGAACTTTTACAGTGTTCTGCCACAAAGATACACAATGCATTGAACTGGACAAACAAATGTGAAACTAGCGGTAGATAGCAAACAACATCCGCTCAAACTTAACAAACTGATGGGTCGGATGGCAAAATAATATTGGTTTATGTCTTCGAGAGAATTTTGGAAAGATCTGGAACATTCTATTGCAACGTCAACGAGTAGAAAAAGATTAACACTCGGAATATCAAGGGGGTCAAAAAAATGGGAACGCTTACTTTGACCGGTCATATATCAGCTGCTACCTAATCGATTTTAAATCTGTCTTCACCACTGGAAAGGTATGTATTTCGTAAACCTATCGCACTGAAAAAATTGAATAATAGGGTTGTCTACCGTAAGTTATAGTGAAATGAGTAAAACAAAGTCAGAGAAGAAAAAAGTGGGAACGCTGTTTTGACTGGCCATATCTTAGATGTTTGTTCACCGATTTCAATTTTTTCTTCAGCATTGGATAGAAATATCTTTCACAAAAACGGTGATCAAAAAATAATGGAAAACAAATTTGTATATTCGAAGTAATTGTAAAAATAGTAATTGAAAGTCAGTACAGACAAAATGAGCTTTTCAGTTCAAATAATCGTATCTCAGCCGTTTATCAACCAATTTCAATTTTTCTTACGCCTATGATATTCCTAGAGCTTCTAGATTTGTAATGCATGCAATAGATAGTAGATTTTGAAAAGTTACTACACTTTTTTGAAGTTTTAGGCGATTTGATTTTGAAAATGCACGTGGCACACGTTCGGTTAAAATTTTTTGTGTCTTGTTTAGTTTTACGGTTTGAAATGTAACACGTTTACTGAATATTTTTGCGTATTACATATGGATATTGTTATATCAAAATGTTCGTACAAACGTAGAGAAACGCAATAGAGTAATGTTTCGATTATATCACTATGCGTTTATATCAATACTCGTTTACATCGCCCTCGATTATATCACGGTTTTATCTCGATTATATCACGCTTTTTGAAAAACAGACGAGGCACACTACGTTTTGATCCAATTAAGTCACATGTTGTGTCCTGGCTCTTTTAGGGTCTTTTTACAATTGATTTGCTTATTTACATATAGGGTAATGAGCCTATTATTAGGCTTCGGACTATTTCGTTAAGGGTTCATATATGATGAGGTCAGTCAAAAAGTCGAACTTTTTTATTCTTTTATCTTTCAGTATAGATTCTTAAGAAAGTATCTGAAATTATTATAGAGGTATAAGTAGTAGAAGCAAAGTTATAGCGCTGTTCATCTTGTTCCATTAAGTGAAGACAGGGCGTGGCGCGAAACTTTAAACGTGTGTAATCTCGAAATCATGTTTTACCAAGACGTTGTTGCAATGACTAGGATGGCCGAAATATTATTCGACCGATTTCAATTTTAGTTTCAAATTCTTCGTAACTTATTTGCCGATGTCCTTAAGTTTGGTGTAGCAGGTAAACAAATCGATTTCTTTTTTAAATTGTTAGTTATCCGCAAGAAAATCTAACAAAATAATGAGAAAAACAAAATATGCAGGATATGGTAGGCCTAGATATGCATTTTCTATTGAATCGATGTAAATACTTTTCTTTTGAAAGGACAACATCAACAATTGGTGATGGAACTATTGCTATGGATGTTGAAACAACGAGAACTGCATCGTAGTCTCTTCGAATATACTGATTTGTCAAGATATTTGTCCAAAACCTTGATGTGGCAGATTCCTTCAAGTTTAGTTTTGGGTGGTTCAACTATTTTAAGAAACGGTATGTGCTACGTAAGATGAAGCTGTGTGGGGAAAAATTATCCACTGATGCCATACCGTTTTACCCAATGCGTTGAACAAAGATGGCAGACGCTGCTCTAACCAACAACTTCAAATGGGTAGTGTGATTATAGAAGCATGGCAAAAATTGGCTCATTACCCTAGTATGATTTATTCTTTTGACTAACTTGACCTTTTTAATACTTTTTGTTTATAGAAATACATGGGTTAATGCTTGAATGCAATTTTTTGGTTTGTTTTGAATATATCACGCTTCAAATATATCACGCTAAAATACAGACCGACCGTGATATAATCGAAACATTACTGTATTGTAAGTTACAAAATAATAGTGTGTAAGGAAAAATTCAGTAAATACGAAGAAGTTCAGAATTTTTAAAATATTCGTCATATAACCTTAAATTTAAAGCGATGACCTATAGTTTTTTATACACAAATCGATTGTAATTGATGGCAGCCACAATTTTTGAAATAAGACAAATTCCTACATTTTCTCAAAAAATAGACAAAAGTACGTAGAACTACAGAAATTTCATTTCATTGGCAAATAACTTGGAATTCAAAGCGATGACTTATACATCTTTATACACCAATCGATTGCAATTGGTTTTCGGTTACAATTTTTATATTTTCTCAAAAAACAGACAACATAATTTTATTGGTAAATAACTGCGAATTCAAAGCGGTGACCTACACCTTTACATGTACCAATCGATTGTAATTGATTTCAGCAAACAATTTCTAAAAGAACACATTTTAATATTTTCTCAGAAAATAGAATATATGAAGTTTCTGCAGTTCTGTGTATTTTTGTCTATTTTTGTGAGAAAATATAGAAATTGTAAGTTTAGTTATTGTAGTCGGAATCAATTACAATCGATTGGTATATGTAAAGGTATAGGTCACCGCTTGGAATTCTACGATATTTACCAACTGAATTAAATTTCTGTAGTTCTACGTATTTTCGTTTATTTTTTGAGAAAATATAGGTATTTGTTATTTAAGAAATTGTTACCGAAATCAATTACAATCGACTGGTGCATAAAAAGGTTAAGCTCATCCCTTTGAATTCGACGATATTTTCCAACTAAAGAAAATTTCTGTACTTCTACGTATTTTTGTCTATTTTTGAAAAAATATAAAAATTTATTTTTCAGAAATTGTAGCCGAAATTCAATTACAAACGATTGGTATATAAAGAAGTATAAGTCATCGATTTAGATTTCAAGTTGTTTGCCAATGAAATGAAATTTCTGTAGTTCTACGTACTTTTGTCTATTTTTTGAGAAAATATAAAAATTTGTTCCTTCAAAAATTGTAGCCGCCATCAATTACAATCGATTGGTGTATAGAAAACTATAGGTCATCGCTTTAAATTTAAAGTTATATGACGAATATTTTAAAATTCTGAACTTCTTCGTATTTACTAAACTTTTCCTACTACACCATTATTTTGTAACTCATAATATCAAAATGTTTTCCACGCTTGTGCAAACGTTTTGATATAATAGTATCCATATGTGATATGAAGATATATTCAGGGCCGGCGGAAAGCGTGGGTAGTATGGGTAGTACTACCCACTCGAAAATAACCGAGTGGATAATTACCCACTCGAAATTTTGAACCATTTCAAAAAATGTAGATGTGCAACGCATGTATCTCGCACTACACACATTTGCAAACATCGATGTACCATAATTCCATTTGCATAAACGAACGTGATTTAATGTGAATAAAATGTAAGTGTATGCATTGCGAAAAGGGAAAAAAAATCCTTACTAATGGACCCCTCACCCTATGCTTTCTACCCACTCGGGCGTAAAGTGTTTCGCCGCCCCTGGATATATTCTGTAAACATGTTACATTTCAAACCGTAAAACTAAACAAGGCGGATAAAATTTTAACCAACCTTGTGCGGCGAGCATTGTGAAAACCATACGATTGAAACCTCGAAAAAATACAGTATTTTTTGCACTTATATATTGATATTGCATATATTACAAATCTAGAAGCTCTAAGAATTTTATTGGTGTAAGAAAAATTGAAAATAGTTGACAAACGACTGAGATACGATTATTTGAACTGAAAAGCTCATTTTGTCTGTGCTGACTTTCAATAAATATTTTTACAATTACTTCGGATATACAAATTTGATTTCCATTATTTTTTGATCACCGTTTTTGTGAAAGATATTCCTATCCAATGCTGAAGAAAAAATAGAAATCGGTGAACAAACAGCTAAGATATGGCCAGTCAAAGCAGCGTTCCCATTTTTTTCTTCTCTGACTTTGTTTTACTCATTTCACTATAACTTACGGTAGACAAACCTATTATTCTATTTTTTTAGTGCAATGTGTTTACAGAAGACATACCTTTCTAGTGATGAAGACAGATTTAAAATCGATTAGGTAACAGCTGAGATATGACCGGTCAAAGTAAGCGTTCCCATTTTTTGGACCCCCTTGGTAGTCCGCGTAACTTTTTACCCCCTTGGTATTCCGAGTGTTAAGACAAATTTGCACGCAGGAAGTCCGAGAAAAGTACCACTACTCACAATACGGAACCTTCATAATCGTCTGAACTTTGTCGCCAAGTGGACCGTCGAAAAGTGGCGTACAATTTAGTGAGCTGATGATAGTTAAATTGTATTATTAAAATTGAAAGGTAGGCGTCAGTAGGTTAGACGACCAGCAGGAACTGAATTTTTATCACTATACACGATGCGAACATGAAAACCATATTCAAAGCCAAATCACCATACTCAAAAAAAAAAAACGCTGGCGCTGCTATTATTTCAAACAGCACTGTATGTGGTGTGAGTTGGAGGTTTGAATTGATTCAAATTGCAAACACTTTGCTAAAATTCAAGTAAATTCAATTGTTTAATTAAAACTATTTGTACTACAACTCTTGCAAGTCGGAGGATAATGCTGCAACGGCTCTTCGTGTTCGATCTTCTGGGAAACAATATAGATAGCCCGGAGTTGCTGAGCCAGCTCCGATTCAACGTACCACCTAGACACACCAGACGAACTGATTTCTTTCGGTTACCGATGTATCGTACTCTTTTTTCTCAAAACAATCCGTTCAATGTATGCTGTCGTAATTTTAATGATGTAGCTGACAAGTATGATTTTAACATTACTAAGACTTCCTTTAAACATAGAATTATTATTAATTAAGGAGCTGTCTGTACGAGAAAATCGAAGACCAGTATAAATAAATAAAATAAAAATAAATAAACTTCAACTTTCAAAAATTACCATATTGATTGGGTTATAGCGTATTTCGATAAACCGGAAATTGCCATCTTGGATTTCAAAATAGCGTCAAAGATCAATTTTTGGAACCTACTTGTTAAGATCATTCCGAAAATACCCATATTGACTGGGTTATAGCGACTGTGGCTAACCTGGAAGTAGGCATCTTGCAATTCATATGGCGTCAAACATCGACCTTTGGCTCCTACTCGTCAAGACCATTCCGAAAATACCCATATTAATTGGGTTATAGCAAATTTCGCTAAATCGGAAGTCGCCATCTTGAATTTTAAAATGGCGTCAAGAATCAATTTCTGCACCTATTCGTTAAGACCATTTCGAAAATATCCATATTGATTGGGTTATAACGAATTTCGCTAAACCGGAAATCGCCATCTTTGATGTCAAAATAGGGTCAAAGATTTCTGGCACATATTCGTCGTGACCATTCCGAAAATATCCATATTGATTGGGTTATAGCGAATTTAGCTAAACAGGAAGACGGCGTCTTGGATTTCAAAATGGCGTCAAAAATAAATTTTTGGAACCTACTCGTTAAGATTATTCCGAAAATACCCATATTGATTGGGTTATAGCGATTTTCGCTAAACAGGAAGTCGGTTTCTTGGATTTCAAAATGGCGTCAAAAATCAATTTCTGGAACCTACCAGACCCGTCTCTTCAATCTTTCTGAAAATCTAAGTCTTTTGCATTCAAAAGGACTTATTTTTTTGCAAAAATCGTGTTAATTACAAAATCCGCTAAAAAAAACCTCCAAATTTCTTCTAAAATCTTGACATATAAAAGGACTATTTTTTTTTTTCAATGGGACTTACAAAAGTTTTGTTAATTGGAATTAAATGTGTAAATTAAAGAAAAACGCATTTATTCGAAAATCCGCGTAAAAAAACCTTTCAAAAAACCTCGTAAAAACTACGCAAAAACCGCGTTAAAAATCTGAGTGTATAAGATGTTTTTATGTGTGTAAAAGAATCTGCGAAACTCAATGGCCTAATCATTTTCAAAACAAAAATACTCGAATTGTGAGAAAAATATAGCATATTTGGCAACACTGTAACCAAAAATTACTATTTTTTTAGATTTCCTGGCTCATTTCCTTCAAAATGCATCCCGCCGATTGTTGATAGACCAAATTAAACCAAAGATATGAATAAAAGTTAATAATTGGTGAGTTCTGTCTATGGAAAATTTTCCATGCACAATTATGACACGTCATACAAATTTTGTCATGAATACACACACCTATGACACGTGTGAGCAGGGATGCCAAGTGTTTTTCCAGAAAAATCTGCAATATTTTTAAAAAAATCTGGATTTGTCTGGATGGTCTAAATTTTTTGGGAGAGTTATCAATGTTGCAATTTATTAATCTATATATATAAAAGTCAATGTTTGTATGTATATGATTTATAGATTCCCAAATGGCTTAACCGATTGCCGTAAAAATTTATACGTAGTAGACATTTGTTATGGAGCGTGTTTGTGTGCTATTGGCTGGGGATTATCTGCCCGCCAGATGGCGCTTCGGAACAACTATTTTTACTCCTATTTCGTTGAAAGTCGCTGCAACGCGCGATGGGTAATAGCTAGTGAAATATATTTGTATGTAAATATATCACGGCTTATTTCAAATTCGATAATTGCGCTGCCAATCTGACCATCTCAAACGCTTAATTTTCAGTATAGAGAATTAGATTAAAATTGCGTCTCCGAGCTTTCAGTATGTTGGATTGTTGGAACTTCTAGCTGATGAAAATTCCACAAAATCTGTTCACTTTTAGCGAGAAAACTAGGGTATCGTGTGCTTCCAGCTTTTCCAAAAAGTTGAACTCAAATAGTGGTTTAAACATCAACTATGCATTCTTGTAACTTATTTTCTCATTTTTCACATTGTCTGGATAAATCTGGACAATTTTTTTTGAAACCTGGATCAGACAAACATAAATCTGTATGTCTGGACAACGCTTGAAAATCTGGAAAAATCCAGATAAATCTTGAAGGTAGGTACCCCTGCGTGTGAGTGCGATTTTTGTTTACATCGGCTCATAACCTCGGGAGTATCGTTTGTTGGTCTGAAGTAAAAAATTTTGCAAAACAAGCCCTTCAACAACAAGACTTTACCTTGTTTTTCGTATTTTCAAAAAATGTTGCAAATATCCAACTTCAAAGAGGCTGCAACTGTTTCGCCAAAAGTATGTTATTCTAAAACATATTAGAAATCATTATTGACGTACAGTGGCAGATCCAGGAGGAGGATGGCTTGCAATTTGATATTTCAAAATAATGTTTGGTTAAACGCGACTACGTTTTGCAAAACCCATTTCATCGGTGTTCAACCCATTAAAGATGCTGAATCTCTCTGCATAAAGAATCGCCATCTCTATTGTTTGTTTACCATTTATCTGTCGGTGTCATTGCAATCGAGCACGAGACCTATCAAATGCACTCAATCCGAAGAAAACTCCTTTCTATCCTTCTCGAACTAGGGCCATAGACAGGTCTCACCTTATAATGAGCTTATATGTAGTTGAAAAAGAATTGTCTTTTGTTTGCCCCATGCAGTGATATTGTAATTTCAAAAAAACTAATTTGACGAAAAAGTTTTCATAACTTTTCAAAGATATATCTAACTAATATCTTTGAAAAGTTGTGGAGCCTTGAAACGAATTATTCACACTAAAACAATCTACTACTTCCACTACAGATTACTTCAGTTTTAATTCAACACCGCAAAAGTTATATTGATTTAACAATGTTTCTAAGAAACACATAAAACATTGATTTTAAATATCTTGTAAAATAGAAAATATGACAGATAGAGCTTACATGTCTTCTGCAAACTATTTTAAAATTTGTCTTTCTACAACTTCACTGAGGATCGTGTGGCTCTATCTAGAATGTTTAAAAAGTTATTTTTTGATTTTGGTAAAATTCGAATCACCCTAACTGTTGTTTTAACAAAAAGAAGGGGCTTACAGATGACAACGAAAATTTTCCCTAAGGCATAATAAGGCTGTGTTGTTTAATTTTAGTAAAAACTTTAAATTCCTGCTAAATTTACATTCTGGATCACTGTGCGTTGTGTTCAATTTCCGCTTATGAGGGATTTTACACCGAGCAAAAAGCATCTGAGAATTTCATAAGTCTCAGCATATGAACCAGCCTTCTGACGATGCCATTGAACGCTTTAGAATGTCATAGGCAGGCTTATGAATTCATTCATCTTTATTCATGCACTCCATAGACGTACAAATAATGTATTTCCTAAAACAGTCTTATGACTTCGCTCCAATATATGCGTTTAAGAATTTCATAAGTTTTTTTTATGAAACCCATATGAGATCTGTTATTGATTCTATAAAATTATATTTTATTTTTCATATACGTCACTTTTGTGAAAAGTTCATAATTGTTTCTTATGAATTCAGTACCGGCCTGGACGGCCAACCAGGAGCTAATAGTTTCAGGCCAGCACTTTTCGGCTAGTATTGTTTTTTATGTTATTCAATAAATTACTGCGAGCATTGAATCAGTTTGCATAGTTATGATTTTTACAGAAGATATCCGTATTTTATAATTATCAAAATCATTTGAGAAGTAACAAGCATTCAGTTGTCAAGTCCAGTTTCTCAGTTGTCTAAACCCAGTTTCCCAGGAAATATTGACGAAGCGTTGCTCATTATGTACAAATTTTAGTCTTTAATGAGAGTTTTCTCTTCAATCTTCTGAAGGGATCTACACTTGGCGGTTCATTTGTCCCGAATTAAGTTCTACAAGATGACCACACGAATGAACTCATGATGAATTACGTTCATGTTTTACAATTCTCGGAAGTTTATTTACTTTGTCAGTTGCGTGAGTTCGAGTGCAACGGGTTCCCATCTGTTAAGCGGACCCTACACGAGGAGAAATGTTGACAATAAATCGATTATTGATCAATATATTGATCGTGTAAGGGTATCTTGAAAATATTTATCATGTAGAAATCAAATGGGATTGACGGATTGGAGCAGTTTTGTCAATATTTTTATTGGCAATATGCTTGAGTCGTGTGGGGTCCGCTTTACATTCAAATTCACGTAACTCCCATGTAAACAAACCACCGAGAATTGTCAAACCAAGTCCATCCGACTCATTTTGTGGGATTATGTCGGTTGGTGTAAAACCTAATATCCTCTCAAGGTAGATATTTACTGTTGATTATTTGTCTACTAAAAATGCTCCAGAAATGCCATGTTCTATTTTTTATATAAATGCACCATAATATCCATGAATAAAAAACTTATGGAATTCATTCCAACATTGTGATGAATTTCATAAGACTCTTCTATGGAAATCATTATTTCTACTATGTTTTCTCCTTATAAATGTCAACAATTTTTATAAATGGGCACCTATGGCATTCATTCGGACATTTTCATAAATTTCATAAGACTGTCTTATGAAAATAATAAGAGATGGATTTGGAAAATTTCCCCTCCAAATCATAAGACAGACTTATAAAATCCATTTAAAATCCTTATGTCTGAAAATCATAAGACATTTTTATGGAAATTCAATGTAAATTTTGCGCGGTGTATATTCTTTATTGCACAAACTTACATAGGTAGTACATATATTTTGTGATGTAAGCTAGATTTTAAAGGTTTGAGTTTTCTCTCACAATTTTATTTGAATCTAATCTCGAACTCGAACCTGACTAGAAAGCTCACATCATAACATAAAATTACATGGAAATCGTTGTAGACTGTTTTTTTTTCAGATTATTCTTTATATTCTAATAAATGATTAACAAAAATATTCAAATTCCTACCAGAGGTCTGCTATTAGATAGCGACATGATAAATTACTCAAGCACGGTATTCACGATACATGCTTCTCTACCTGCCAAAGGTTGAAGCACGAAGTAACGAAACATTTGCCTACTCTACATGTTTACATCAGAAAACAAATTGTCAGATAGAAAAGCCAAGGCCTAACCCTAACTAAAATATCCAAACTTTTCACACAGCACTTGCCCATCGCTCGAGTTGCCTAAAATAATTACTCCAGCTCAAAACTACCTGTCCGTCCATAGAATTTCATTCCTGTGTCGATAAAAAGCGTACAACTACGCCCGGTGCGCTGCACTTTAATCAAAACTTTAAATTAAAATTTGCAAGGCACTTTTTTCTCCCTGCTTGAACTCGAGGCCCGAATTCCTGCACACAGAGTTGCTTGTCTCGGTCTCGGTTCCATCGTGTCTACATATTTATCCCTAAATCATGTTTTGCAACCAAAGCCGAACCAGGTTGCAAAAGGGGACAAAACTAGTCCCTGTCTTCGCCATTCGCCACACGGAAAACCGGAAAACAGGATTACACCTATCTACACTCGTTTGGTTTGCAAACACTCACTGTTTTTTTTGTTCTGCTGTACCCATCTCCCTGTGCGTTCGTTTCATTCAATTTGCTTTCTTTCTCTCACTCACTCAGGTTTCTCAAATGTGTCAGGAAGGCTCAAGGATGTGCCAGTATATACCTATTCCAAATTTAGTTCAAAACACTTGAAATCCTTCCTCTGCGAACTGTGTTCCTTTGCCGGGGTAGGACCCCTTTCCTTGCTCATTCCCAACCAGAAAACCCGACGAGAGGGAAAAATGAATCGCAATCAGACAAACACACAACCCTGCGCCCTGACTCCTCTATTTTCGTCTCCGCAACCGGATCCAGGAACCGACCAACAATAGCGGATCCCTTGAATCACGTGGACGGAATAACGCGAGACTCCCCTGTTGTACCACCTTTGCTGTGTGTGTCGACCGGGGAGGAGGGCAGTTAGTGAGGTGGCGACTCCGGGCACCAGCGGAAGCAACGAAAGCCTAGCCAGAGAAAAACGTATAAAATATTATTATTTAAAATAAGTTGAAATTCAAATTCCTCTGCCGTTTCGGTGCACGGCTCGGAGTTCAAGCAACTAGTTCGGTGTCCATATACGCCGCCGCACCCTCGGCTGGAGCGAGCCCCAGATCTGGTCAACTGCCGCAGTCACCGTCAGATCTCCCTGTGCTAGACTCTATGCAACGTTCCATAACACGTGTATTGGTGTAAGTGGAATGTATCCAACAACTCGTCGCTATCGAGCCTGTAGGTACTGGCGAAAGTGGATCGCAAAAAAAAGAACAGGCAGCATTAATTCATAAAAATGATTTTTCATTTCACCCAAATCGTAGGGCAAAACGTATCGCCCGGGACGGGTAGACCCCGGACGCTCGTGGTTGACATAGAGCGGGAACGAAAGCACATTCCAATCGCAATAAATATATTGGTTTCTATGCCTCTTTTCGATTTTTCCGATGGATCTATTCGCTTTACGTTCCGGCACATTTTACTCGGTATGGCAGTACACTGACTTGACCTTAAACCATCCGTTTGATTTTATGGCACACTGTGGCTGAAAACGCGGCAACGTTGCCTTGGATTATAGCATCCGACCAGAAGCATAGCAGAAGTGGGGCGTTAGCCACGCCCACATTGATGCTGAGCTTGCGTTCCACTGTGAGAAGTAAATCATGTTATGCTTGTCGCGTTTGCTTCGTTCATCCTCTGGCCTGGGTAAACCAGCTTCTGCCTGCTGCTAGTGTGTGACGTTTGGTTTCGCTATGAATGTGTGTGCGTGTGAGAAAATTCCGGTTGCAGCTACCGCTGGAAGAACGTGCAATGAGAGAGAACGCTGACACGAGCAGCATATTAATCAACGCACACCGTCATACTTATGCTACGTCTTAGCGTTACTACCTCAACCGTGCGTGGTTGTGTGAGTAGGTAACAGCGCCGTGATTGGTTCGCCATGGGTCGACAGGCGCGGCTGCTTCGGGCATATTCCGTTTTGGTGGGGGTAAATGCCAATCTGCTGGTGCGTCTGGTCTGGTCTGTTGGCTACTATCAGGTTTTCCCAAGCGCTCACAGCGAAACAGAAGGGTGCTCAATTCGAAGCTGTATAGAGGCATTTTTGCGGCCGTTCTCGCCGACAGAGTGTGTAGCGCAGTTTTTAGGCCGTTTTTTCCCTGAACAGAGTAGACGGTTCGACGACGACGACGGTCGCGCGTGTTGTTTCCCGTGTGCACAGACGAAATAAGAAGAAAAAAAGTTATTTAATCGGGATCTAATCAGTGCGAGGATTTCGTTCGATTGTGATTGCGAGTTCGATTCCTTGCGAAGGAAAGATTTCTGAGTTTTTACTGATAGTAGCCTATTGTGGACGGTGCGTGTGTAACTCCGGTGAAAGTGAGTGACGTGCGAATCTCCTCCGCCGCTCTCGCGCAAAGTCCCGACCGAGTTCGCTCGATCCGATGGTCAATGAATTGTTCTCTCGTGTGTGTATTGTTGTTGTGTAATGATTATGATTATTTCGGTTGTTGTACTATCGATCAGTTGAATTGGCACGGACCCGGTTGCCGAAGGGGGTAAAGCCGAAAGGTACATAACAATAAAGAGCGAGACAGTGAGCCGCTGCTCGAGAGTGAGTAAGCAGGAGAGCGAGTTTGAAGCTAAACAAAAGAAAAACTACTAACAATAGAACCCGGCCACTAGTAGTGAAAATCCAAAGGGGGTGAAGGTTTCAATTAACAAAGCAGCAATTGTTTGAATTAAAGTTACGACTTTAAAGCAAGCCTCAGTGTCAGTGGCCTCTCCGTGTGCGGTGCATTATCAGAAGGGTTGGTAAAGGGGTTATGCAAGGGGAAAGTAAACAAGAATGATGATTGTTCGTGGGCGAAGAAAAGCATGCTAAATGTTTTGTGATTTTTGTCTGTGTTTGGATGTGTTGTGAAGACTAGTTTCGTCGCTTTACGGAGCGCTACAAATTAAAGGATTAAATTCGCGTGTGTGTTGTTATCCGGTGGTTTTAACCGAAGACCTTCAAACTGTTTACGTACAGGCAAAGCACCGCCGACGATATGCTGACCATGGAGTCCGACATGAAGGGCGGCATCCTGCACGCCACCATGCCGCCACATCATGCGTCTTCGCTGCACGGCCATTCGACGTCTCCGTACGGAGCGCTGGGATCGCTGAGTATGATGAACATTGGCCAATCCCAGCTGGGACATCAGTCGCAGCATCTTGGCCATCAGCAGCATCTGAGCCACAGCAATAATGGCAGCTCGTACGGTCAGAGCCATAACAATCCACATGGTTCACCGTTACAACCTGGTTCGGGACTCAGTCCCAATGGTCCAACGCAAAGTTCCCAGCAGCAAACTCCACCGCAGACGGGACTTATCAGTCATCATATTACCTCGTCCGGCCAGAACCATTCCCACACGCACCTGGGATCGGGTGGAGTCGTGAATCATAATAATAATAATACTAGCAAAGCTGCCCAACAGAACGCGGATCGTGTGAAACGGCCAATGAACGCATTCATGGTCTGGTCCCGTGGCCAACGTAGAAAGATGGCCTCGGATAATCCGAAGATGCATAACTCGGAAATCTCGAAAAGGTTGGGAGCACAGTGGAAAGATCTGTCCGAGACGGAGAAGCGTCCATTTATTGACGAAGCGAAGCGGCTACGAGCGGTACACATGAAGGAACATCCCGACTACAAGTACCGTCCACGCCGGAAGACGAAGACGCTGACCAAGACCAAGGAGAAGTATCCGCTCGGGGTCGGTTCCCTGTTGCAATCCAGCGAAGGTAATACGATGCGGAATTCGAGTTCGATGTCAGCAGCTCAACAAGCGGCAGCGGCGGCTGCTGCCAATCGTGATATGTATCAAATGCCTCCCAACGGATACATGCCCAATGGGTACATGATGCACGATGCATCAGCAGCGGCCTATCAATCCCAGCAGCACTACATGAGCAATTATCATCGTTACGATATGGGTCAAATGCACAATGCGGCCTCAACGGGTTCACTGAACTCGTACATGAACGCAACGGGTTACGGTATGTACGGAACTGTATCCGGAGGTCAAACGTCCCCCTACGGTCTGCAACAGCCCGGTTCACCTTACAGTACAATCCAGCAACAGCCAGGATCTCCATACGGACTGAACCAACCTGGCAGCCAAATCTCCTGCCAAAGCCATAGTCCCAGCGATTCCAGCGTCAAATCCGAACCCGTATCGCCTAGTCCAACGTCCACCAACAATAACCTGATAATGAAGCGTGAGTACGGCCAACCTGGTGGGCCGGATCTGAGCCACCTGATCAACATGTATCACGTGCCGGATATGCAAAGTACAGAACACCAGCGGAACCTTATGCAGCACTATCAGCACAGTGTCTCGCCGGATCTTCAATCTCAGCAGCAGCAGGTCCTCCGGTCCATGGCACCGATCTCGCACATGTGAGATTTGGCCAGTTCCGTTGGGCTGCAAACTACGTCCTCATCCTCACCGGCGGCGCTGGCACCGCCTTTATCGCCGGTGCTCAATACCGGAAGCGGATCATCGATGTTCCACAGCCATCCACAACCACCGCAATCGTCCTCGTCCTCGTCTTCATCGCCACTTTCGTCCTATCGGCACCACCATCATCACCTCCATCATCATCATCTGAGCAACGGCGGGGGTGGAGGTGCTGGTGTTCAGAGCGGCCTCGGCGGTGGTGTCGGTGGTAGCAGTAACAACTGTAGTGGTCTCAGCCTTGGCCATAACCTCAACGCTTCGTCGGCGTCACCGCCGGGAACCGACGGCGGTGGCGGCGGCAGCAGTAGTCTAGGACATCAACTTCATCACATCAGCAACTGTGTTAGTACCGATAGAACTAATCATCTAATGGACATATCGCCCCTCTAATCTTCACTTTACTACTCCTTTATTATTTAAGCAGCTTCCTCTGTGTCCATCTGACAGTTTTCTTCCATAGCCATTATCATTTTGCTGCGATTGACATTCGATGAAATTGCGTGAACGTGTTGTTAAGTTTGAAAATTCCCACTTTCTGAACGGGTCTCGCGCGGCCGAACCGTTTCCGATGTCCTGAAATCGGACGAGCCAAGGGCAATCCACGAGAAGAAAACCACTGTGTGATATTACTCTCTTTCTTTGAATTAAAAGATGAATTTTTTATTTGTACATTTCGGGATGCGCCCCCCCCCTTCTCCATTTAGCACCTATTAGAAGAAGTTGAATTACTATTTTTATATCTTACCTTTATTTTCTGAAACTATTATATTTTAAGTGCTGTTGTTACTGATTTCTTCTTTCCTAAATAAACTAAAAGCAACAACAAAAGAACTGAAATAAATTAATGAAATTAACGAGTAGAGGAAAACCCGATCCATCTGAGTGTACATAGTTTCAAGCAAAGCCCAGTTATTGTTTGTTCTGTTGCCAAAAAAACCGCGCCAACCTGTCACTGCGGCAGTTCTGCCAACCTTTCACGCGCAGAGTCACACCGGTTTCCGTATTCTTTCGAGCCGCGTTTGGCAACTAATAGATAGGAAAACAAATGTCATTAAAAGGTATCTCCAAGATCACAACAACTGACCCCAAAATCGATTCGGATTCGGATAAATAAAATTGAAAGCCGTCGGCAGTAGTAGCACAGTGACAGCCTCAATTATGTTGGATCTGTGATGGTTGTCGTTTTTTACAAGAAGCTAGAGAGGACAAAAAACAGATTGGAAAACAAGTGCGTGAAATGCTCCGGACAACGCAAGTGCCCAATCAGGAAAATATCTCATCTCGATAAAGATCGGCCAACAGCTGACAGGTAAATTGAATTAATTGCTATTTGTTCAGCTAAATTCCCCCGGACTGCCAGATATAGTTTGAAGTACGGCCTGCGAGCCAAACGCGCGCTTTTGTTCTTCCATCAGCTCCGGGGCAGGTCCCGGGTCCCTGGTAGTAGTTTCGACGAGTGTAAGGATTTTTTTGTAAAATCATTCGAAATAATTTGAGCCCTGAGAGGTTGAAACTTTTGTGTAATTCTTGCTTGCGTGTTTCCGTCGTTGCCCGGTTCGGAAGGCCCTGTGCTAGGTTGGATGTCAGCTTTTCAAGAAGAAATTCGCGGAAAATTGTTTTCGAAACTGCCTTTTTGTCGGATAGAAGGGCATTTAATAATTAATTAGTGACCGGAGCGACTCGAAGGCGGCTGGTCCGCAGTAAATCGTTCCTCGAAGGTGGTCAGGTGGGTGGTTTCGAGTGCAGTTTTTTTCCCCCGAAGTTAAACGAGAGGCCTTTCGAATTCAAAACTTCGGCTCGAGAGCGTCATGAGTTGTAGGTTTAGTTTTGTGGTTTGTTACAGCAGCAGCAGCCTAAGCTACCGATTGTAATTGGGCTGGCTGAAAAAAATAAATAAAATGAAAACGAAACGTTATAATAACAGATTTTATGGCGATTTTAATTAAAAAGCATCGACGCGGGGACGGAGATTTGGGCATGAAACAACAAACCCTTGATTGCACCACCAGTCGGCCGGTTGGAAGGACTAGAGTAGAGACAAAGACGATCGCAACCGAGAAAAACAACAGGGGAGATTCGTCGAGTGGTTCGGAATCGATCCTAAGTTTTACGAGTGACAATTTTATGAGCCCATTAACGGCACCTCATTTCACTCGGTATTGAGGGGTGAAATTGTTCAAAAATTCTCGTTCAGAGCCATAAAATCATCTCGGAAACAGTGACTTAAGTTTTGTCAGGGAAAAAATAGCGTCACCACTTTTGTCCCTGCTCTTCTGCTTACTCTAATTAATGTGTGAACGATTTCGAAATCGATCGACTTATTTTTCATACCTGCGTGAATCTACATCGTAAATTAAACAAAATTGATGGTAATCCCTTCGGGCGGTTGTCGCTTGCCCTTCGGTGGCCGAAGCAGTAACAAAAAAATTACCATAAGTAATCAAAAGGAAAATTGGATCGCGCCATCCAACCGGCTTTAATCAATTCGAACCTTAGTTGATGAGTCGGTTCGAGTTCCAATCTCTCGAGTGGTCACTTTCTTCCTTTAAACAAACCTGATCGAAAGTTAAACCGTCACCATCATCACTTCATTAGACAAAGCCAAAAGTCCGCGAGCGCGCTTGATCAGTTCATCCCAGCGTCCCTTCATCCCCGACGGCGCTGTTGATTAGGCTTACGGGCTCCAATCTGTGGCAGGCGCGCGCGCTCGTCTTTCCAGTCTGTGGAAAGCGCGTCATTAGCCGTCGGCTTCTAGGAAGAAGCTGCCGCCTCGGTCCATGCCATGACGAATGAGTGATATTTACCTTTTTCTCACATTTGTTGCTTTTTGGGGTCCCAGTAGCAGCAGCGGTGGCGGCGGCAGGGCAGTACAGTTCTCAACGAATCTCGTTTTCAGTTCCTTCCACTCTTCGATGGGTGTGCTTCATTAGCGGACATCGCCCAGTGTTAAAAAGGCAAAAATACGACTGACTTATTCGACCGATTTGGGACCAGAGAGAGAGTGGTTGTATGCACCATGGGATTATTGAGTTGGGCAATTATGTTGTTCATTGGATTCATTAGCGGTTTTATTAAAATCGAATTGAAATTCATGTCGCCAGGGTATTTCTTTCTTTTGAGCCGAAGAGCACGCGTCAGTCTTCGATAACTGGATTTCTAGCTTTTTCGATTGGTTTGAATAGGTTCGTGTTTTATGGAAAGTGATTAAGGAACTTGCCCTGAACAGTGGCAAATCAAAGGCTGCTTACAATAGTTGAAGAGTTGTGTGTGTTGTTTTGTTTGGTATGCAGTTATCTACAATACAATAAAATAGAAATTTGTCTGCTTATCCGATATTTCGGCTCACTTAGTTTACCTTCTTCAGGGAATCAAAAGTTTTGTTTTAGTCAAACTATTTTCCATTAAAACTGGCTCGAGGTTCTATGGAAAAAAATAAAAATTATCCTAATCAACGCGCACAGCACATTTGAAGGTCCTCGTGATCCCCAATGACTTCAAATTATGGGAACGATTGCTTCTCGGATTTTCGGATTGCGTTTAAATTTTGTATGGGAAAATTTACTCTTTTGCATTTCCATCCATACAGATCGCTAGTTCACTAAAATTGAAAAATCAATGTAATAACAGAGTAGTCCAGAAAGTATTTTACAACTTTGCCAAAAAAGTTTAACTTGCAGGGATTTTTAATACAAAAGTTATTACAATTTTAAGCTAGAAGGCTAAATTTCGCAATTTTTTTATTAATTCTATCAACACTGCAAATGTACACCCACACCTACGTTTCAATCCTAATTATCTCGGAATCTGTTCATCGCAGAGACATAATTTTCGAAAGAATCAATCAGAATAGTTTTTTCTGGATTTCATAAAGAAATTGAGAAGTCAAAAATCAATTTAAATCATCTAACAGCTAGATCTTACCATTCCGATACTATTCATCGCGTATTGTTTCTATTTGCTGAATAAATTGTAAAGGTCTGGTTGTACAAGTCTCATAAATAATTTTTTCGAAATATGATTTGGAAACATTCCTAGTACATCAAATGAAGCATTGTAATAACCTTGCAATTGTCAACAGTTCGTTTGCAAAAACTCTACGAAGTGAAAATGTGACAATGTTGCGATTAAAATGACCTTACAACTAAATTTAAAAAAGGAACCACAGGATAATAATTCTAATGTAAACTTCAAATACTTATACTGACACAGAAAATTCTTTCTGATCGAGATTCGAACAAATGGCGGCGTCTAATCAGCCAACAGCAAATGATTTTGTAAATGCAATGAAAAGTGATAAATGATATCAGAATGACTCAATCTCGCTGTTCGGTGAATTGAATCGTTTAGTGACTTCCCATCTGAGTTCATGCGATTCTGAAAACTCTTCCGAAGACACCAAGTCTTTGCGATGAACATATCTCGACACATACAAAAGTGTATTCGTCAGTTGTAAAGTTTAAGAAAGCAATCAAATCATTTTAAAACAAACTCAGTGCAAGAAATATAGAAAATCGTAAAGATTAAATGCCGAAGCGAATGAAACTTGTACTCAAAAATGATGGGAATTCGATTGACTGATAAATGTAGTGTTGATTATTACCGGATATTTACTTGAATAAAGCATTTTTTGGGAAAACCTATTTTTTTCTTAATGAACGTATAAATGCAGGGAAAAAAAATTTCACCTAAACTGCTATAACAAACGAGCAATACGCACCAAAGTTTCCAAATTTTGAGAAACATCGTAAATTAGGCTTTAAAATAAACTTGGAAAATTTGGTTCAGTAAGTTTGAATGAAAAAAAACAGTTATTCTGAGAAAATAGGGTGAACGGATAAATAAAGGACACATTTTCCACTTAAATTGTCCTAACAAACAAACAAGATGCACCGGGGTTTCCAAACTTCGAGAAAAATCGTTGATTAAGCTTTAAAATAAACGCTGGAAATCTGTTTGTGTGAATAGAAAAAAAGTTATCCAAAAAATAGTAGGGTGTACGTATAAATGTGGGACACTACTGTTTTCACTTAAACTGCCATAACGAACAAACGAAACCCACTAGAGCTTCGAAATTTCGAGAAACATCGTTGATTAAGATTTAAAACAAACGCTAAAAATTTGGTGCAGTTTGATCGAACGAAAAAAAAGTTATACTGAAAAATAGGGTGAACGTGTTAATGTGGGACATACTGTATATGATAACGGCCTAAAAGTCAAATGTCAAAATTTTCTTTGAAAGCAAATTTCGAACAACCCGTTACTGGGCAAATATAATTCACAGCTGTTAAGGGACCATTCATAAATTACGTAACTCGAAAATTACCTAAAATTGACCCCCCCCATGTAACAAATCACTCGAAAAAAAAAATTTGTTCAGAAAAAACATGTTACGTAACGATCTAGCTTACCCCCCCCCCCTCCCCTATATGTCACAACTTGCCGTACCCCCTCCCCCTCCTAGACGCGTTACGTAATTTATGAATGGCCCCTAATGAAAGAGAAAACTTTTCTCTGTTGGTTACTATGAACATCTGTGATTGGTGAGTAACGGTTTGTCCGGAATTTCCGCTCAAAGCGAATTTTGACAGTTAGCATTTACGCCTCAAACAAACTTTTTATGGGGTTGGTTTTTCAATTTGAGTGAAAATCTGTATGAGTGAGTGCAAAAAGTACATTTTTCAGACTAATTTCCATGCAAATTTTAAACGGAATGCGCAGATCCGGGGAGCAACTAATCGCTCCCAATATTTGCACAGTCAATTGAGACCACAAAAGTACTTTGCTGGTAAATGGCATATAACGAGACACTCTAATGTTTCATACCAATCCTTGTTCGTCTTTTATCAGGTTCAGTTGCGCAACCGAAAATATAAATCACAAGGACAGAACGTGCTTCGTAAAACCCGCTTTAAATATATATTTTTTACATTATATTATAATATATAATATAAAAATCGGAAGTAAACTTCAAGCGCCAAAATCGGACTGAAATCCTTCAGTATAGGAAGCGCTAAAAAGTTCTCAACCGCAAAACTCGGAAAAGTCGGTTAAGCAAAACTACTTTGCAAGAATCGGATATATTTTTTACGGTTCATATATAAAAGGTTTCTTTTATCCGACTCCTAAGGAGGAACATTTAAGTAGGATTTTTAGGCTTGAAGTTTATATCTAATTTTACATTTCCCTTGCAATGACGGAACTTCACTACAATCGAAGGACTGTAGTGATATATACCCTGCCAAATGTCATATTTTTGTGCACATTGCTTGTCAAATCTATAAACATTTTACTACATAAGCTTCGAACCTTCTTTTCATTCTCCAAACGAACTGTCAAATTGTGAAGATAAACGAGCATGCTCATTTAGTGTGGGAAGAAAGTATCGGAGTAAGCTTAACCGATCTGCCGTGATTCCAGTTCTTGTATTAGGGAAAGGGAATGATCGCTTGTCGGCCCCCCGACGTTACCTTTGACAGAAAGTAGACAAGATCATTTTAACAAATATTATTTGTGTATTAGTAGGATGTTTGCTGAAGCAAACAGACTTGTTTGTTCTATTCTACTTAGAAAATAATATTGAACAAGTAAAAATCTGTTCAATTTTTTATATCCTTTTTTAGTGTTATAATATGAAGTAAGGGGTCATGCATAAATGACGTAGCATTTTAGGATGTAGGGGAGGTACACCAAATTTGTGACGAAATGTGACGAGGGGGAGGGTAGTGTCAGAAGTTGTGCGACGTAGCATTAAGTTTATTTTTTTGGCGGGCATCAAAACCCATTAATTAGAGAAAACAATTTAATGTTCCTCCATTCCTAAGTTGATTTTCACGCGGTTTTTCATTTTGTAAATTTTACTGTTCGCGGAATGGCAGGCTCGCAATGAAAAGGATAGATTTTTCATGCGAATTTAAATTTTCACAGTAGTTAGCTAATATTGCTAACTAGTAGACTTATTTTGGTAGCTGAATTAAATTTTCTTTCGGATTCAATCAAAGAAAATTTAGTAATTTAGTTGAGCTTATGCTTCCTAAAATCGTTGGCAGCTGCAGGATTGTGAACTTTTCTTCATGCTTTATGACATGTAAAATTCTAAACAAAACTATCCACACAATATTTGTCATGAAATGGGCTTCTTTTGTAGGCAATTTGCTGTTATAATGAAAATATTGATAAAAGTCGTCAAACATTTTGTAAGGACATATATTTAAAAGAATTGGAAAACATATGTAATTTTTTCATCTCCCGGTCGCGTTGCGTGGGCGGGGGGGGGGGTGGTTAGAGATATGCTACGTCATTTACAAGGGGGAGGTTAGAATTTTGTGACCAAATGCTACGAGGGGGGAGGGAGGGGACGAAAATCGCCAGAAAAAAGCTACGTCATTTGTGTACGGCCCCTAAATCGATCGAGAAAGTATGCGCAAGATATGCCATTTTATTGCAGTTTCCAGGCTACTAAAAACAGTTGTCGGCACCTAAATTTTGTGGCAAATACTGAATCATTTATAACCTAATCAATATGGGTCTTTCCGGCAAGGTTTTTATGAGTTGGTGCCAAAAATCGATATCTGATGCCATTTTGAGATCCAAGACGGCAACATCTGGATGTTTTCAGATTTATCTATAGTAACAAGGCCGACATAATAGATATAACCTCAATTTTAGCTATGTAGACATACTACTATTACTACCTTCGCAAACCAAAAATATACACGTTTCATATGATAACTCGCCAAGAAAAAATTACCATTTGGAATTTTGAAATTTCAGCCATTTTGATTTTTAGAATGACGGCGAGCATCAATTTTTGAACTCTAGAGATCTACTCGAAGCCAAACATTTCGATATTAGTCAAGTAACCACCCAGTACTAGTACTAGCAATAAAAAAGCATATTATTTGGACTTCATTCATTCTTGCAGTATATTAGCATTTTTATGCATAACTATTGTAAACCGGCTTTCAATAAACCCATACTAGGTCCAGATTTAACCTGTTTTCCTCACAATTTAAAAACATACTATACTAATTCCATTCAGATGGAAACATATGCTCTCGTCGTTAAAACGCATACAATTTAATGGCGTCGTTCTTAGGGTGCTGATAACCGACGACATTTTCCTAAATGGAAATGGAATAAATTAAAACCTAGGTACTAGTTCGTCGCTGTTGTGCTATCTTATGACAAGCGCCATTTAGCACATTTCGAGAAAAACGATTTTTAAAGTTTGAGATTGAATATCTTATAACTTATAAATGGTATAAACAATCCAAAGAAGACAATTGATGCTTCTATCTATTCTGCATTAATCTCTCAAATATTACGAAGATCGGTTGACTATGTTGCGAGTTTTCACTATGAATGTAAACAAAAGTCGCACTCACACGTGTCATAGGTGTGTATTGATGACAAAATTTGTATGACGTGTCATAATCGTGCATGAAAAATTTTCCATAGAAAAAAATCATAAATTTTAAACTTTTATTCATATCTTTGCGTTCATATGGTCTATAAACAATCGGTGAAATGCATTTTGAAGGAAATGAGTCAGGGAATCTAGAAAAAAATATTATTTTTGATTACAGTGTTGCCAAATATGCTTTATTTACAGTTTAAAACTAAAACTGTGTTTTTCTCACAACTCGTGTAATTTTCTTTTGAAAATGTTTATGCCGTTGTGTTCCTCAGACATTTTCACACATAAAAAAGTCTAAAACTTCAATATAAATTGAGCAAATCCCTAGATACAGTAATTTGAAGCAAAAAACTCACAATTTCTCATCATGTTTCTCGCTATATCTAAGTAAACAAGAAGAATTCCAAAATTCTGAAAACGCCACTTTGTAGAGATTTTTCAAACAAGTAATGTGGCATATCTAACTCAGTTTACCCCAAAATGGCGTTTGTCATAAGATAGCACAACAGCGACGAGTTAGGGCCTGTAGCTTTCCATTTGTATGCTTATATCACTATATTGTGCAATTGGAAAAAAAAATATAAACGAAGAACGAAGGGTGCCGACAACCTACCACATTTCCCGATTATTTAGTTCGTTCTTAATTTTACTGTTAGTATTTCTGCGTGTCTACCTAGTGGCATGTCTAGACTAAATTGCAGTGTACGTCATTTGAAAACAAAATAACGAGTTTGGAACTTTTTCTTAATGGTATTTCATTTTATTTATAAACTGTCGAACAATACATTTACAGTGCACGGAATGGATCATCTCGAAATAGGCTTCCGACTTTTGATAACAGTCGAAAAATTTTCGATTTGACGTACTTGTAGTACGTAGAATTGTTCTTTTTCGGCATAAATGGATTTTTTTTCTATTCGGACAATCCATCGTTTATTCGAAAAATGCTAGCTTGAAAGATTCGACTTTTAACTTCTTAACAAGTGTGATATTTTGCGAAGAGTTGCTTGAATATTACCAAGCATTTATTGATACATGTAAAACTCTGCATCAACCGCTTTATCTATGTTTGAATGGATAACAGGCATTGAAACACTCTTCTCAGAAATGACTGTCAACACTTTCAGCTTGCATTTCGATTTGCCGGCATTTTGGACATCGTCCGGTGTTGCTTCAATGCTGCCAATGTGATTTCATTGTCGCCAATGTGCCATCATTTGCACTTAATTTATGGTGCGAAAATTTCAAGTCCGATTCATCATGCAAAATGATGAATTTTCCACTCGCAAAGTGTTTACGGTAAAGTGTACGTCAGCGAATTAGTATTTTTTTAGTTGTTTCGCCCCATATTTTGGCGCTTTCTCACTTTTATGATAAATTACGTTGCCAAAAAATACCAAATGGCGTGGTGATTGCCTAACCTTCACATCAAAACAAGTCTTGCAGCTTTACGTATTGCAAAATGTACGTCAAAGAAGCGTTAGAATTCTCATAAATTTACATTTAATTACATGAAAAATGTGAGTTATTCTTTGGCTAGGTCATTCACTCTGAGTTTTACATCAGAAGAGTGACAATGTTTAATTTAACATATTATAACATGTAAAATCCTATTATCACACAGAAATACCACAATAGATCGAAAGAGAAAGCGATAAAAGAGGGCTCTCATTTGCAGATTGGACCTAGTGAAAAAAAGTCTTCATATATCGTATTCTCGGATACGATAACGGCGGCGCCATTCGCGTTTCTCGTAATTTCGAATAATTTCCGTTTAACCAGTAGTATTCTGTTAGGCGAAATTTTGGATAGCTTAACGATGGATCTTTGAATCTTGGTGAGATCGCGTACTGAGACCGTTGAATTTAGTGCATTGTAGGTTCGCTTGCATACTTCCGTTTATTTTATCGTCGTTTTTTTTAAATGAACAAGAATTTTAACATATAGGATGTGGAGTCTATTTTCGCCCTGTTTCTATTATCGCCTTACCCATTTGAAACCGTTGGTTAGAGCAGCGTCTGCCATCTTTGTTGAACGCAATGACTTTAACACTGACACCAGCAATAGCATAAAGTGTAATCTGTACGATATATATCGAAGATGTAATAATAACAACAAATGGTAGTGCGACAATTGGAGCATTCGATTCGAGTTTACGTTACGCTCAAACAGAAGTATTTCATCATTCTCAGGACAACGAAGCAAGGATACTGAAGTTCAAATTTATCGCATTGGCTCACCGTAATGGGGCCAAAATTAGGTCTTTACCCTACCTAGAGTTAAAGTGTGGAGTTTAAAATGTCATGCATGTGAAACGTTTCAGTGAATCATGAAATATTTCAAAAGCTAGGTCGGCGCAAAAACTTGGTTGAATTTTGAAACACCGCTCAATCGAATGGTGATTGGATCCAAAAGCTTCCGGTCTTGCTCGGTTGCTGCTGGTTTAGTCGCAAGAATTTTTGAGTGTTTATGAAAAATAGGAATTGGAATAATAAATACAGTTCAAAATGCCAGTGTCATCTTGTGCATCCTAAGATCATCGGAAACATACTGTAAGGTAGTGATCAGATGTTTTTGGGATGCATACGGGACGCACCTAAACCAAGACTGAGATAATTTTCGCTAAGAGGTGACTCATAATAAAAGAAGATATAGAGGATACGTTGTGAATCAAAATAAATAGGCTCTGTTTGCACGTTTCTCACGGGGCCAGAAGACTTTAATATGGTTTTTTTTTGTTATCTGGGAAAACGCGGGACATTTTTTTTAGAGCCGGAACTGTCCCGCCTAATCCGGGACGACTATGACTTGGTACGATTTTATTTTAATTTGTTTTTCTGTAATCGAGTTTTTCTTGTGTCATTTCTGCACAGGCTTAAAATATGACTTTTTTCAAAAATTCTGTTGAATTTCAAATTTAAATAACTATGTCCTGTAACCTTCAATCAATATGTAACCTTTAACCAAGCTATTCGTACTTAAATCTGCTACGCGACCTTAAGTTTGAGGTGCACAGATTTTACTGTGGGATGTTACTTTAGCTTTCGTTTCCGATTTTCCATAGAGGGACCTAATTCAATTTGGACCCATTAAGAGTTGTATGAGCTATACATCTAAAAGATGCGAACCGATTTGCAAGTACATATTGTTTTCTGATCTACCGCAATATGCATGACTGTCCTTTGTTCCGTGGGATTTTCTATATGTATAGAACGGCAATGAAAGCACTTTTTCCAATTCAACTTTTTCCGATCCATTTCCATATTATATTCCGTGCAAAAATAGATTAGAGGTCCGAATTTCCCTAACCCCGGTCCAATTCGGGTCACCCATTCATTATCGATTTTTTTGCAGTAGAATTGAATAAGAAGTACTTTTTTACATATGTTTGTAGTAAGAAATGAAATGTATGATATGTAAAACCTTATTGTACTCTTTTCTCTCAGATGGCTTATTATGATCTCGTACCAGATTATATCTGAAGTAAAGGTCCGAATAGGGTCAACAAATAATTGGTAAATAATGCTCCGATAACGCAAAAACAGTTGAGCTTCTTCATCAAAGCAATGTATCAGATGACAGATATTCTCAAGCAGATATTAATGTTGAAGTATTTCAATCAAATATTTTGAGAAAAGAACGGGAAGTAAAAAAATCCCAAACATCCGAAAGCGTCTCCCGGACTATCTAAAGAACACTAAGGAGTACCAACAATCATATTAATTTCGAAGTTGAAGGAATTGCATACATCTAAAAAATGATAATAATTCAATCTTTCAGATGCACTAGTCTAAATGAATGGGTCACTTTTTGCATAAAAGAGGCGCCAACCGAAAATCAAATTTTTTCAAAGCGATAAGCCTACTGAGATGATTTCAGTACCATAACTCGTAGCTAGTTGTTCGAACGCGACGGAACCTACGTGGATTGTACAAACAGTGACGTTTCGAAGTAAGGATACATGAATTTTGGCGATTGTATAAGTATTTGCATGAATTGTCTGATATCTGATCTTTTCTAAAGATAATCGGAAGACATGTTTCGTCTTTTTCATATTCATACTATACTTACTTTAATTGCTTCAGCGAGCTGATTTGTATTCTTAGTACTTGGCAAAAATAGCACAAGTTGTTGTAAGCAAACCATATTAAAAAGACAGTTGTTGGATTTTTTTTAATATGTGCGCTACTAGCAATAAGAAAATTAAAAAGTTTTAACCTTAGTTATATCCAGGGTTACCACATATACAGATTATTCTGTATTTTACAGATTTTTCAAGATAATTTACAACCAAGATTCTGTATATACAGATTACAGATTTTTCGCTAAAATACAGATTTTACAGATTTTCGGTGTAGGTTAGTAGAACCCAGCCTATCAGAATTTCATATAACGCTTAAAAAGTATCCTATGCAGTTCAGACCTTAAGTAACCGCTAAAGGCTAGTTTACAGTTCGGAAAACGCGTAATGGGATTTGGGTTCCTGTGTATTTTAAATGGAGCTCGGGATTTTAAATCCCGTGACTGCACAAAAATGACAGTTTTCATGAAGTGTAACCCCACCGCAGGAAACATCAGGAGATTTTAAAACTCCACACAGAAATCCGGCCGGGAGCAATTCAACACAAATTGTTTCTGACGGGGAAAATTGTATTTTTATTAGGTTTAAAATTCTGTGCTTCGACACTTAGTAACGAAATACAGCTTTCAAAGATTCGATCCAAAATTATTGTTTTGATTTTCATGACAGTGAGGCTGGCTGTACAGAGACGCCGTCCTTGAACGGGGGCTGATGGTAAGCTTTCTGAAAAACTTACAAAACTTGAAACTTTTTTTTTACTTAGGTCAGTTTATTTTAGCTGATCTTGTTTTCATGATTTGCTCTTTTTTGGAATCGATGCAGTCGATTCTCCCAATCGTAAAATCAAAACTTGCGTTACAATAAGTTAATACATTATCCGGTATTAGTTTGGCTTTTCATACCGTCTGCAGTTTGACAAGACCATAATTTAAAGTTGGAAACATTCTATTCCTGAGAATGAATATTGAAAGAGGAGCCCCTCGTTTAAAACAGCCGCGTTCTCAATAATTGCAAAAATAGTCGCTTTTCATTTTGATAAACGAACGTGTCAAATCTAACACCATTTTGACAGCTACACACAACATGGTGCAGTCAGCAGTCGAAATGCAGAAGAACATGTCGGATCGAGTTTCTGAAATTGAACTATTTTTAAATCGATATTATTACGTATCTCATTCGACCAAACAACGGAGCCTTTTGGAATTTAAGAAGAGATTTCTGAAACAATAATTTCATGAATTCTCTGCAGTAGAATTTTTGAATAAAAATGAAAGTAGCGACTCTGAAATTAAAATAAACAGATAAACAGATATCATTTCAGTCAAATTTGAAACGAAGTACAATATGAAAACTTTAGAACCTTATCTAGGTTACTTAATTAATGAGATTGCGGTTGGAAAGTTTTGGTATCTCATGAAAAATATCCTGTTTAATTATGGCATTTGCGTTCCATGTTTTGAAGTTTTATAAGTTTACAAAACATTTGTTTTACGGTCCATTTCGAGCCAATTGAGCCTAATCGGGCAATCAAGGGTTCGCCCAACAGAGATATGCTTAAGGTTCTCATTTTAAATCGTTATCCCAACTTCTGAACTTCAATATTTTAGGGCTTTTTTTAATCAAAATTCGCAAGCACTTATGCAAACTTGTTGATACAGAAGGCTTTTGGACACTTCTAGCTGCATTTCCATTTTTCAAATTTCGGGTTTCTTGAGTGGTACTTCGTAAATCGCAAAGAATTAGTTTCCTAGAGACAATTTTCGTAAAATGTGCGAATTTTTCGTATATGTGATGAATTATTCGTAGTTATATGGAAACATTTTTTTCTTTATTTTCTTTATTAGTGAATACCATGAAACGACTTATTACGCTGTTTATTACGAATCGGTTTCATTAGGCAAACGAATTGTTTGAAGAAATATACGAACGTTCTTCTAATATTTACGAACACCTCTCGTAATATGAACTATTCTTTCAAAAGAATCCGTCACGCACCTCCCTTCATCAGCTCATGAAATTTATTTTGAACTATTAACGAGCAACCCGCAATAAAAATAGAAACAACTTCAGCTTCAATAGAGGTAGAATATGGTGTCCTTATTGTTGTGCGTCAGGTAATTGTTGATCCTCACGACGGTCAAACTTTATCCGTGTCCACCGGTTTCAGAAACACCTCCTAAACCACTTTCGCTTCCATTTGATCCAGAATTCGGTGTTCGGGTTCAGTTGAGCCATCATATATCATTTGAGTTTTTCTAGCTCCATGTTCTGCTGGATCAATGTCAATATTTTAGCTGGTGATGAAGTTCTCGGGTATCAGAGGAGTCATTGTTTTTGTTATGACCTCCCGGGCCTCCCTGTCCTGCCAGGTAATCCATTCCAGTGTTGTTTAAGCGTCCAACAGGCTATTAACTGCTGGATAACCCGCGAATTCTTTGCAATATTTACCAGATTCAATTTCCTTCACTTGTTGGAATTAAAATGATTGGCGCGAAAGTTCGTTTAATCGCTAGCATTTTGTTTTTTTTTTCAACATCCGCGCCGTATAGCCCCGACGAAGAAAGTGCTTTGATTGGGGTGAGAGCCGCAATAATCAGTTTTTTTGCCTCACAACCAGACAGGTGTCATTACCTGATCCATTTGCACACACAGGACGGCTCGGTTTAAGACATCAATAAGGCAGAATCGATTTGTTTCAAAATGTACCCTTACACAATGTATTAGTAATCAATGTCATTACTGAGCAGTAAGGTCACTGGTAGTGATCGTGTAAGGGGAGTAATGACAGAATTTCTATACAATTCAAGTCATGTCATTTCTTAGTTTTGGCACTTTTATTGTGCGTGTAAGCGATGTTCGTAAATATTACGAACTTGTTCGTGCATTTTATCAAAAATTCTTGCTATTCGCGAAATAGATTCGTCATCAACTCAAGAAATGTAGTCTTCTCTATTCACGGTTTTTTGCCAAAAAATCCCCACAAAAAATAGTTACTACAAGGGTGCATCTAACTTTCATAAACATTTTTCGTGAATATAACGAACAAAACTTTCATTGTAGTACCCAGCACTTTAAAATAAAGTCGATTTTGCCAAAACGAAAAAAAATTTTTTTTTGCTGAATCGATCATTTGAATTTAAAAAAATCGATGTTGTCAATCATCGATCCTGAAAGATCGGATGAAAAATATAATTTGTAAATGAATGCAAAAACTTTTGTTCGATAAACGAACGAACTGTACTATATAGAAATATTTATTAAAATGACGAAATACTTTGCCTTGTTCACCAAAAACAATTTCGTTAGTAAGGATAACTTTCGTCCAAAGTACACTAAATATGCAAAATTACGAAAACTTTCGTTCATCAAGTGGCCAGTTTGTGAAATGAACGAAACCTACTATTTACAACGTACGAAATTGCCTCGTTGCAGAAAACGACGAATGAACTCGTGCATTGTACGACTATTTTCATTCTATTTACAAATTTATCTTTTTAGTGTACTTACGATTAATAGTTTTGTACTTTATTTGAAGGGGTGCAAAAATGCTTACCCATTGGTAAAAATCTCCAAAATTCTCTCCTAGCGGCCTCGCAAACATGAATCCAGTTTCGTGGTTGAAAGCAAACAATTACGTATGACTTTTCTGTTTCCATACATTATTTTAAGCCATGGTGACCAGATCTACCGATTTATCGGTATATTCTGTTCCTGGCGGTGTCTGAACTGGATAATGAGAAGCAATCAGTGTTATAATGGTTCAACTGAGAAACGGCCATCTTTAAAAAACCAAAGAAAGCAGTTTATCCATACCTTAGGCAAAATCTTCAATTAATTTTACACTACCAATGCCCGGAATACACTGATTGATTTTCATAAAGATCATATGAAGGACCCAGGAAAGAACGGCCCAAGTCAAAAATATCAAAAGTGGGTTAATGACAAATTATTGTATGTTATTATGTAATGAATGCAATGGTACCGATTTCTTATCAAAAAACTCAATTTGAAGGTATTTATTTGAATAAAAATATTGTTTAGCACTCGAAAAAATTTTGAAAATTCAATAACATACAATAATTTGTGATTAACTCACTTTTGATATTTTTGACTTGGGCCGTTCTTGCACTGAGCCCTTCATACGAAGGACAGCGAAAAATACTGCTTTTTTGTTTTCAGAGATGGCAGTGTTTTGAGGAATACCTCTAGTCTGAATTTGATGAGAGAAATATGATTCATCAAAGCCTAACCTATGTCAAAAATAAGGACTGAAATTTTGTTGATTTTTGGTCTTCCTAATCAAACTCGGGTAAAATTTAAAGCACCATTTATTTTTTATTAGATCCTACGGGTCGTAAAATGGGTTGTCCAATTCAATGCGTCGTTGTTCCTTTCCATGTTTACAACAAGCTTGTCTTTGAACTAAATTGCAGCTTACTTTCAGTTAGTTCACCGGTCTTAACACATTCAATCTGGCCACCCTGTTTTCGCCGATGTTTTAATGTAGGTTGCTTGTTTGATGCAACGTTCACTTATATGTGTTGCAGTAAACCTTATTTCCTGCAAATGAGCTACTAGGCCTATTATTGTAGTCTGTGTTATAACAATCAAAGCAAAGATATTAGGCAGAACAAAAATTGATTGATTTTAATATTTGGATCGCGAATCTGTTTGTCATTTATTTATTACCTTCATCTTCATTTTACCTAAAATTTCAATTTTTCGTGGAATCGTCGATGATTAAAATTAAGAATTAATCTCTTTGTTTCGTTGATTATTGCTGCTTATGTAGCCTACTGTCAATCTTTGCCTACATCGCCATATTGTTATCACCGGGCAGTATACAACCACATTATGTGCATTAGCCAATATGCACAACGTTATTTGACACGACTTTCGCCCAGCTGTCAACATATTTTGACAACAGAGCTGTCAAACCGACACCTCAACACGACGCTCATTCAATCCCGTTGGTGCATACAACCTACCAGCTCGACAACCTACAGATTTATCACATTATTCTTGCCACAACTTAACTCATCTTCCAGCTAATCCTTTCCACTCGTTTGAAGACTGCCTTTAACGACCGACCGGCGGCACTGCGTGGTTTCGCTGTTGTTTTTTTCTTTCATTGCCGTCGGGTTTTAGGAATCTTCCAGTAGTTTTCGAAGGCCGGCTGACGAGGGAAGGAGATCGAATGCCTAAATAGAGAAATCTATCATCTTTCGAAAAGTCCGCTCTCTCATCCCCTGACGATACACCTTTTCCACTCGTACCGTCGGTTGTTCAGATTTCCGACTCAATCCACAACGTAAAATAGCCTCGATTTGAAAAATTATTAAGATATCTTGCTCGTTTTACTCGGTTAAAATAATACATCCATCCAATCGCTGTCTGCTTTTTGCGTTTTTCACTTCTTCGCCGTGAAGCCGGCCAAAAGTTTTTCGGATAATTTATTGAAAAGTTTTCATCTTCGTTGGAACATTACTCATTCTGGCTTCTCACCACACCATCCGACGACGATTTTCGACGAGTAAAGGCAGAAGCATCGGCGTCAAACGTTTCCCAAGCTGAAAGATATAAAACCGCGAGACTCTGCCAAAATCCACACCTTCACATGGTTAAGAGCTTGTTAGGGCGTGATCAATTTTTAAATCCGAAACAGAACAGAAAAAAATAGTTAAGAAAACGTGGAATAACAAGCAAAAAAGGTTTAAACTTTTTATCATAAGAAGCAAACAATCAACACACAAGCAACAACAACAAACAAACAAAAAATAGTGAGAGAAGAAGCAGAAAATCTTGCACACACACGTATAAAATAAGTGAAAATAAATCAAAGACGACAAATTTAGCCAGTGCTCATTTAATTTATAGGAAAGATTTAAAGAAAAAGACACACGCAAGTGTGGTTGTACATTATTATAATTAATTGATTAGTAACTAATTGCTATAAGTGAGAGCCGTCGAATTGTGCGAACGGGCAATGTGGACAGAAAGCACCGGTGGCTGTCGCGAGAGAGGATGTTAAGTGAAATTAGTGTTAGAACCTGTAAATATTGGAGATAATGTTTAGTTTGTTTTTAAAGCCCGTCCTCTGTCCATCGGCTGCCTTGTTACAGACGGAGCGAAATCGCTTCTTTTATCGGATGCTTTGCGCGATAGAATCGAATTTTTCTTGCCTCATTTTCCCTAGACCCGATATTCGGAAATCGAGATTAAACGCGCGAGAGCGAGATTTGTTTTTCATTCCTCCTATTTTATTATTTCTGTTTGGTTGTTTATGCTAGGCGAACGAACCTTTGAAAGGTTCAGTTATAATCATTCCAATTATTTCCCACTTTATATCGATATAGTGATTAGGGACTCCGCGTGCCGTGTACCGGAATGGAACGAGAGCGAATTATTTAATTTATCGGAAAATTACAATGGTCTCCGTTTTGAGTTGTGTTCACCTTGTTTACGTATAGAGCAATGTTATGTTAGACGAGTTTCGCAGCAGCAGCAGCAAAAATTATGACGCACTACATTATGACAGCAACAGAAAACAACAAAAACAACGCGAGAACGAAGGCCAGAACAAACGATGTAATTTGTAAAAAGTTATAATAGTAATTATGAACAAAACCAAGTATAGTGAAAATAAATAAAACAAATTAAATGAAATCAGAGATCAGCACAAGTCACGTGAGCGGGAATGAATGCATTAACAGAAAGGAACGCAGCAGTTGTTGTATGGAAAAAGTGATTATCAATTTAGTGTACTAATTATGCTACTATTATTTACACTTACAAACAGATTCACGAAACAAACGGTTTAACGGAAGACTATACAACAAACCATAGCTCAGTCGCACAGTCACAGAACCAACTCTCTAAACAACAATAACAAAAACACACACGCGTCTATGATTTCATGTGATGTATTATTATGATTATTACTCTTATTATTGATGATGAGCAATGTAATGTGAACAGCAAACACGATGAGATGATAACAAACAAGTGAAATAAAAAAACGCTGAATAAAACGACATTATCTATAAATATGTATCATATTGATGAAATAAAATCGATAAAAAAGAAAATTTATTTAATAATATGAAAAAAGTGAAAACAAGTTGTTTTATTGGCATGCTTCCCTGTAGGTTTAGTGTTTTTCTACTCTTTTCAGCGTTTGTCGGTTTTGGCGTCTGTCGTTCCTTTTCCACCTTGTTAGAACGAATATTCTCTTGCTGAAACGTTATCGCGATTTTGGTAGACGTACACTGGATCCTTCTTTAGGGGATATCTTTTTATGCATAAGGAACGGAGTCTCTTAAACAAGGTTCGTATGCGAGAGCAAGAGAATCCCACCGGAGAGAGACAGAGTCCGTGGTAAAAAAAATCAAAGGTGGATACAATGTATTTAGTGTTGCCGTGAGAATTGTGAATAAGGGTAAGTATTTATATATTTGATTATTTCTAAACACTATACAACACTATCATAGGCGGCTCCAGCCGGCTGGCAAAGGGGGGGAAACTTATTATTTAGATTTTAGAATATTAAGATTAGTATTAGGGACCATCCATAAATGACGTAGCATTATATGGGGGAGGAGGGAGTTTTTTATTTTGTGATGTGTGACGACAGGGGGTAGGGGGTCATGTCATGCTATGTAGCTTTTTTAAAGGGAATAGGGGTTGACCTGATGGCACGACAACCTTACCCGTTTCATGTAACATCGGTTTTTGTTTTGTACGGGGACAATGTGAGGTAGGGTTACCATCAAGCTACGTACCAGGGGGGTATTTAGAGGTTTGTGGCGAAATGCTACGATGAGGGAGGGGGTGTTAAAAATCACTCAAAAATGCTACGTCATTTATGGATGAACCCTTAGATTGGATTAGTATTAGTATTTAGAGATATGCGAATAGTTAGACCAATCACATCATCCTTGAATGCAAGCACTATTCTTTTTTCTCTAATAATCGTCAGGGAGTCCATTTCGCTATTGATTTTGTTAACATAAACAACACGTGGTGAATGGTTTTGTTTTCCAGATAATCAAGCCAAATTTAACCTATTATGTCCTAGCGTATGAAATTTCATACGCAAAAACAACACATTTCATACTTGTTACACAATAAAGGCGTTTTCAAACCTCTGGTCTTCTGTGATCGTTAATTAATACGCTATAGTTTATAATGTGTATGTTCAATAATCTTTTTTATAAAATTCCATTGTGTTCTCGGATGTCAAAGTTGGACGAAATTCAAACCAAAATATGAACAATACATAAGGTGATGTGCCTATTATGGCAGTAGAGCCTATTGTGAACCCTATTTCGTACCCCTTGGTTTCGAACCAAGCATATGAGATAATGACACTATCGATTTGGCTAAAGCAGGTGAGAAAAAATAAGCTCAAGTTATATTCTTTATTTGTTGTGCACATATGTATTTAGAACTATCCTCTAAATCCAACTTTTAATTAAAACAAAATCACCTTATTGAAATATCTACTAATCCGCCTCACTCACGTAGTGAACCGAAACTGGATGCAACGGCGCTTAGCAAAATAAACACTTACGAGCCAGCATTTACCGCCTCATATCTCGTTATTCCAGCACAAATATACTAAACAGTGCACTGATACATACCTTTATTTTAGCTGGAGAATCTTTTAACGATAATTTCACTTTAAAATCACTCGTCAAACACTAGAATAGGCCTAGTGTTATAATAGGATAAAACTAAATACGGGGTTCCTATTATTGGCATGTTTTGCTGATACACTACCACAATCAAAACCAACTTTTTGTATCCATCATACAGAAAAGAATCACCAGTGCGGCCAAACCAAAACATGAACTTGTAAATGTAATGTAATGCAATTTCAGGTATAAGTAATCAATTACTTCAAGTTATTCAACTAATTGTTGATTGCAGATATTTTATTTTCATCTGCACATACAATTCGGATCAGGAGAAAGCAATGTGTGATGTGAAACTTGTCATTCCAGTTGCTAACCTTCGAATGTTTTTTTTTTGCGTGCGCAATTCTGGGCGCTCTTCTACTAACAGCTGATGAGTTTCATTGATGTGCATGATGTTTACGTTTGTTTTGATCGGCTGAAAAAAGCAGAATGATTCGTTTTACAAATCACACGTTGGCGTCCATGATCTGGATATCTAGTTAGAATCGACGCAAATGGAATATGAGGCATTGCGTTTCAACTAGATTGTTTTTCGATGAGGTGGAAATTGGCACACCCATGAGGCGATAATTGGATCGTTGAGGTGGGAATAGATGCACAGAATGGAACGTTTATTTTCATTTATGCTGAAAATTGAGACAATTCTGCTAAATAAGCATTATATAGATGTTTAAAAAACAGTACACTGATACTTTATGCTGAGAAAGGTTATAGATAATATGGCTTCTTTTAAAGTTGTTCAAAAAATAGCGCGATCCTCTCCCTAATGCTGCCAAAATAGGCTCATCACCCTATTATTGATTTTCTCTTCTAAATCACTAATTCTTGTTTCGGATTGTGAACGAATGGCCATGAGAGGTGTGAAAGATGTGGCTCAGTGCGAAAAAATGGAAGAAATTGGTGAAAAAATTGCGAAAATTCTGCTGGTAGTGCAGGGTATGAAATTTCATACGCTAGGCGATATCTTTTTTCCTAAGGCAAAATTATTTCCTCTTTAGGACCAGGAGGGGATTCACAACTTTTTCGCTGATTTTAACGTTGAATCGGTGTATTCAAGGCTAACAAATGCTTAATACGTAGCAAATCATACCTGGTTCCACCCAGAATATTTTTTATGTAAATTCTCGTAAGAAAATGTTCTTTTTCTTAAAATAATTACAAAGTTTGAGGGAAAGATGGTTTCATGCAACGAACCAATCATGAGACGAAACGGTACGAGAGAGGGAGAAGTGTTAAAATCATGCAAAAAACTGTTAAATGAATGATCTCGCAAGGCTGAAGATATTATTTGATTTTATGCTGAAAATAAAGATTTTACCCGATTTTTCTATGCAATGATTTTTTGTCACCCTATCAGCCCAGCGTATGAAATTTCATACGTTAGTTTTTTCAGCAAAAAACGTTCCAAAGTAGATATTTTATTTTTCCCATAATTAATTCGGCATAATATGAGACCTCATATTAGTACGAAGTATTTTATAAATTACCAAAAGTTTCAACATAGCTGGGTTATAATGGGTTAACGCAATTGATCAGGATCAGGGTTGTTGATACGATACATTTTTCACGATAATTTATCGACGTTAACGATTATGTATCGTCATCGCAAACTCAGTTAACGATAATGTATCATCGCATTCAACGTCATCGTCGATAATTCATCGGTTATAGCGATACATTTTGCGTTACTTTCCGGTTTATTGGAGTTGAAGTTGATGCGGCTAACTTTCAATTGTCTAGAAATAAATCCACGTATATGACACCCCTATTCTGTTTGTATTGAACTGACATAAGCCAACATCTCTAAGGGCACACAAATCGTTTTGCTGTAAACTCGATCCGTACTAGATAGAAACGATACGGCATGACTCGATCTTTAGATGTTTGTCGTGAAGGGGAAATATAGGACAAAAAATTTAAGAGAAGTGTTGTTTTCGACATGTTGATGAATGACAAACACTTTACACCATGATACATCAATAATAAAGCGTATTAGAACATCGCAAAAACGTGTCGCATGCAGATGATTCTGTCACCTGTGGATCAACCTTAACACGATGTTTTAGATCCTGGCTTTCAAATCATGGCGGCGGAGCAGATACCTGAATAAATATCATTGAAAGACATGTTACTGGCAGTTGAAAATCAATAGTTTGGGACATTTTCAATGTACAGGAGGGCCGATTGTCAAAATCAACTTTTCTGGAAAGTGTTTTACATTGAAGAGATCTTGGAAAATTACAGACGTTCGCCTGCCATTTTTCTTGTCAATAATAATGTTTCTGGCACATACATACAGTATGTAACAAAACCATTGAAGCGGCCAGGCCAACTGTGCAGTGTACAATATGTGACAGATGATTCAATAATTTTGAAATACGGCAATCAAATTATTCATTGAATGAAGAATTTAACCAACGAATCATTTTGAATCTCAACCCTTCATAAGGCAGTGGTAACTATATTGCCACCTTTTCGTTTCGTTCATAATGCAGGGATATGAAGTGAGAAGTGTTCCAATCTTATGAAATCTACTTGTTAGGAGTATGGTAACTCTTCTTATTACTTTTTATTGAGATACAGTGAAAAGTGTCGGATTGGTGAAGTTTTTTGAAAAAATTCGGCGATTTCCTTTTGGACAATGAAATTAGCTCGATTTTGAAAAAAATACTCTAGGCCATATAAGTTGGTGATACAAATTTGTAAAAACAACTATTTTTAATCCGAAAATTTTGTTTATGAGTAGTAAAAATTGCAAAGAAAACAATAAAATTAATAAATGAACGTCTGTAATTCGTGCTCATTCTTCAACTTATCCTCAGAATCCACGGGGTTATTTACTGTTAATCAGGTAAAAACCAGTAGCCCACCTTAATTTCTTTTTGAATTTCTGATCCAGCTCGATATGTCTTTATATTTGCACCAATATCGTTGGAAATACACCAAACATTGCAAAGACTGTAGCAGTATATTCTCAAAACAGTTTTATTGTGAAATAATTGTAAATATATTCTAAACTAAATGAGATAACCGTGTTCATATTAATATAACATTCATTAATAGCCCCAAACGCTGGGCCTTATAAAGGGTTAAATAATGAAGAAGCGTGGACAACGGCACCGACCGTTTCGATTTGACGGGGATTTGATAAACCGTTGGGAGTGATTTGGCTAAGAAGGTTATTGTCACTCCTTTGCTCCTGGGATGGGACACAGATAGGACCTGTCGAGGGTAATGAGCCTAGGTTATAGCGCCTTTATTCGCTCTCTGAAATTGAAAAAAGGAAAAGGCAAAAGAGATGAATCAAGATTTAAACACATCCCAAATCAATTTGTCCGAAACTTAAGCTTTTTTACTGTTGAAAATTGAAACAGCTACTATTTTCAAATGGTTTCAGTTAGTGATATATTCAAATTACGCAATTTGTAAATATTTCGCTAAAAATTTAATAAATAGAATAAAAGAATAAAAACGATAATTCCTTGTAAATCTCGAAGATGAAAAGTAAATTCCGAAGTTTATTTTCCACTTTCATGTTAGCTCACCGTCTTTCGAATGCATTGGACATTGGCGTGCACAATTTTCAAGTTCTTCATCTCCGCCACTGACAGTCAAATGGAAGGAAAGCGCAGCTGTGATCCAGTCTGACACTGGAACAGTTCGGGGAATCAATACTGATTTGTAACTTCTAGAAAACATAGTGCATTCCCAATTTATTTTTGTTTTTCGCTCTCAAATTTTTCTCAAAAAATTGACGCGAACGAAAAAAAATGCATCCATCGCGCATGGCTAGTACGATACCTCTCCCAACTGCCAACAACTTTCCCTTCAATATAGAACTTTTTCTCGAAAAGCTGAAAAAATCCATTTTGACACATCGTCGGACTCCCCTGTGCATTGAAAATGTCCAAAACTATTGATTTTCAACTACCAACAATATGTCCTTCAATAGGTATTTATTTCTAAACAATTGAAAGTTAACCGCTTCAACTTCGACTCCAATAAACGGGAAAGTATCGAAAAATGTATCGCGATAACCGCCGATGAATTATCGACGATGACGATGAATTCGACGATACATTATCGTTAACGGAGTTTCCGATGACGTTGACGGGTGGTTAACGTTATCGACGATGACGATGAATTATCGTTTAACAACGCTGCAGGATGCAATGGGTGATACGAAGGGTTTCACTATAGCAGGCGTGTTAGCGATACAAACTCAGAAAGCTTATGGCGTTTTCGTTTTTTCTTGGTGCTACACCGGTGTAGTGCAAAGAAAGAGATAGACTGATTACACCCAAGTTTGAATGAGTGTAGCACCGACTACACCGGTGTAGTGCACTGTCAAAAACGAATATGCCATTAGCTTCAAATTTAAATGTTAATTTAATTTCAGGTTATGATTGACATATAAGATATCAAAGTTTGTTCTCATTTTCTTGCGCTTTTTTGTTTATTTATTTTTCCTCGGCAAAACATCAAATTGAATACTTGCTTTGTTATCAATAAGAAATTTCAACTTACTTCCACTGATTACACAAATAGAAATTCTGTTTGATGTCATGGGGCAATTTTTCTAACCACCATCGTCCCATTCGTATTGGAGCTAATACCCAAATAAAGTCAAAATCGAAATCAGAGACCATTTAGTACAAGGTGTGATTCGTTTCTCACTCGTTGACCATAATTGATTAAAATCCAATATCTCTCAATCTCAGTTGAAATCCCTATAGGTTTCACACAAAAAAGTCGCTTAGGATTTTTGGTTTATTCGTTAAAAATCTATGTCATTATGGCGAAAAAGCTTAATTCCTTTTTTGATTCTGAAATATACTAGAAATTCATTTTACTACTTATTAGGCTGGCCGTCATCTGCAAATCTGACGATCTCGACTCCCGTGGGCAATTCCGATGTTAACACCCGTTGTACATTATATTCCGGAGTGTTGGACCGAGTATGGACTTCTGAAGTACTCCCGCCGTGACTCTATTGAACTTCTACCCATGTTCGTCTCGTAGACCAGAACTCGGTTCTGGTAGTAACTTTTCAGAAACTTGCACAAATAACCCGGGACCCGTATTCTGTGCAGCACTACGGCGATAGACACCCAGCTAGCACTGTTAAATGCGTTCCTTCCTGTGACTGTTACCACGGCGCAGTAGCGGTTACCCATTTTCCTTTACTTCGATACTTTCTGAGCGCTCGCGATGCCCTTTCCGGAATCCAAACTGCCTCATAGGTAGTCCGTTCTCACTCAGTATAGTTCATCAATCTGTTGAGGATGACCCTTTCCAGAAGTTTCCCAAGATTATCCAGCAGGCATATAGGTCGATACGATGCTGGATCTTCTGGTGGCGCTTCCCTGGAAGTAGCCATCGTCCTGGCAGTTCTGTAGAGCTATCCTGACCATGTCCGGAAACTCCAGGATCGCGGCCTTCAGTGCCATGTTGGAGATTCCTTCCGGACCGAGTGCTTTCTTCGCTTTCAGCCCTTTTGCCATTATAAGAAGCTCGACGTTGGAGACTCGATTGCCATCAACATTTCTACCGTCTGCCCCGATATACGGTTTATGCGGCCATGTGATTAGGTCGTGATTTGAGAAAAGAACCTTCACGATCATCTTCAGTTTGTCAGCGTACATTTCAACTGGTGTCGTTGGACCCTTGATCTTGGCTACGATACGGTAAATGTTGCACCAGGAGTAACCATCTACTTCTCTGCACAGCTCCTTATAACTCACCAATTCATGTTATCCATCAGCGACGAACTACAGATTTTTACGGCGATTTCCGATAGTTATGCGGGGAGCATAACATGCGAATACGCCGTTAATCTTGGCGGCCACGAAGCCTTCGTGTGTGCTATTCAATACCTGTAGGACAGGAAAACCACCCGTCACTTGGATTGCCGCCATCCCTGCACTATCCAGTTAGCGTTATCGGGAGGGACACGATACGGTTCAGCAATAATTGCAACGTCGCACTTCGTTTGTATTGGTGACTACCAGAACAGTTGCTGTGCAATATCGCAATGATTGAGATTAATCTGGGTCATCTCCATCATCATTGTCCTGCCTTCGCCTTTCTCTGGGCATAAGAAGCCTTCAGTCGTGTCGTCCTTTCCGGTTGGTATGTACAGTAGACTGCCTAGAAAAATGATGAATTTTTGGAAACTCAATCGGCCCACTCCTGACTCGACTCCTAGTCCCAATTTGAAGCAAATCGGACAAGTCTAACTATCGGACCAACGTGCCTGAAGTTTGTACGGGATGTTTCAACAATTTACATGGAGAAAATCCACTAGTTCGTATTTTCGCCACTAGGTGGTACTGTATGCATCGTATTCTCACTGTAAGTGAAAATAAGAAAGATAATTTAATTGTCTACAACTTTGTCGAAGACTGCTAGTCAATCCGGCGTTGTGAAAAGTAGTAAGTAAACTTTTAACGAAGTGATGTGTGAGTCAGTTTTGCTTGGGGCCTAGCAATGCATGGTTGTCTATCAGTACTCAAGTCCCGCGAACTATACTTTTTTGTGAAATAATGGTTAGATTTGGCTGAATAGTATGTTTACAAGAATTGTAGTAAATAATACGAGTTATGTTTTGGTTAGAAAATTCTAGTTCCGCATGTGATCGCATAGAGGGCGCCGACACTAACTATTCATAGCACTTGGTCCTTTTGCTGGGTTGGCGACATCTGTAGCCCACCTTTGGCGAATGGATTCTTTGCTCCGTTATAGTTTTTTATATGTTTGTTGTTTTTGTCCTCTTTCATGCTTCTTGTGTTTCAACTCCAAGACGCTATCTACTCCGGTAATAAGTAGTCGCCCCTACGTGATCCTACGACCTTTGCAAGCAGTGTGGTCGCATGTGAGGATTGAGTCCCCTTCATGGGGTACCGCGTTTAGAGCCGGATGGGTGTTTGTCAGGAACGTTCAACTGAGCCTTCTTCCACTGGCTTAGGTACCTGGTTTCTAAAGTACTTGGAGACCTATCAAAATTTTAAATTTTTAATTTCTTTTACAATGGTGTTTGGGACTCGTACTAAATGCGATAGTTTTATACTTTCTTCACTACAGAATCAAATAATGGATTCACTTTTTAAATTTACCAATGATTTGTGGTCAAGAATCTATAAATTTCAATTAGATAAAAAATACAAACTATTGAAATCAAGAAAATTCATTGCAATACTAAACTTATTAATTAATTGGTCGTTTACTTCCATCAGAACCGGTACAGCTAGTGGCACGAACAAACGACGACTGAGCGTATGTGGCTAAGTTCTACATACATTCAAAATCACTATTCATTTTAAACGAGCAGTTTGATGAGAAAGAAACTGAAAAATCGGTATACGAACAGCTAACTTCAACAGCAGAACACTAATTAACTCCAAAAACAATTTTTGCCAATCGTGTTTAACGCGACCATAGAAAGCAGAACAAAAAGACGCATTTCTCTTAAAAACCGTAATGCGATTGAAGGGTTCCTCTCGAGCGGTTGAGCCGAAAATTAATTATCCATAAGAGCAGAATCAATTTCAATAAATTTTGTAAATTAACATCCGCCTACCGCATATCAATGCGGCACACGGCTCTCATGTCTGAGTATTAATTATCTGTCCGTCAGCGGATTGATTGGAACGCGCCGAGCTTTAAATTGATGCTGTCACGATGTGTATACGTTATGTGCACTAACCGAAAGGGTGCGGTAATGAATTGCCTTGCCTTGTTTATTGAGCAGGATGTTTTTTTTTCAAAAGCCAGCAAAAATTAAATTGCTTTCTAACTAGATTACCAGATATTCAACAACACACTTGATCGTAATTTAATATGTAATTATTTCTGAAAATATAATATATTTTCCATAATTTCATTTGATGGTATTTTTTAGTTTATACTGCGGGTTGAGTATTCTGTAAAAAGGGGTCATTTGTTGTTCGTTCGGTTTACATGTTTGGTTACTTACTTTTAACTTAAGTATAATTTGTTTTCGCAGTCAAGTGTCTACCAATTCTGCCGTAATATCTCTTAGGTATATCCCGAGCGCATTGAAAACGCGTTCGATTGGTGGTCGAATTATGAAAATCCACCAACAATTAACGCAAAGTATAAGAATTTTTTTTATAAATTTTTTTCATAAGTTCGATTAGTATAAAATACAGAAAAGTATTCAGCTAAGCTTCCGGTTAAATTCTGCATAGCCACCTCGCCAACACCACAGTCAGTTTATTTAAACAGTTTTGGGTCTTCTGTAGGTTCCACTAAACGATGGACTAATATTCCTCGATTTGGGCCGAGCTCTAGTGTGTTGGGATGATTCTTGTACTTGGGCGCCACCTGAACGTTGTTGGCGTCATACCACAACATGTCCTTTTACCGTAATGGCAGGATCTAAAATCCGACCAAAAAATGTATGGAATAATCGTGCTGCTTCATGATAGGTGGCAGTCGTTTTTTCATGCACTCCTTCACATAAATCTACTTGGTTTCGATTGCAATGAAAATGTCGCTTTTCGAACCACAGGTACAGAAAGCCTTCCAAACCAAATATTTCTATGCGAATTTTGACATCTCATGTGCTTGAAAATATCGGGCACTTTTCCCTTTCGGTTTTCATTACGCTGGTGGTAGTTGATTTGGTCACTTTTAACAATTTCACTAACTCGGCGTGTGAGTAGTTCGGATTCAGGAAATAATTTCGCTGTATTGCTCCTCTTGTCTGGACGACAAACTGAAGAGCAAATGTCAAAATCAAAAAAGAGGTATCTTTCTGCATACATGCTTATGATTTTTTGAGTATCGCGAAGTATAAGTCGACTAAATTTTGATCGTGAAACATACGAAATTTTAAAAGGTTTTGAAAATAACCGATTTCTCGATAATTCATATTCATCCAGATGTCCGTATTGTAAGGATTTGTTCGGGTCTTTGTCTGGTTTCACCTAAAATTCGTTAAAGAAAAAGCACATTTTTCCAGATTGACTCGCTACAACATCACCAGCCTCTGAAAATAAAACATCGCAAACGTTCGATATTGTAGCTGACTTTCTTCGGTTTTGGGGATAACTGATTTAGGTGATTTTCACGAGTCCTTCATTTACATATTTGGTACAATACTATTTTAAAAATCATAATTTAAACCTTGTACAAATAGCGAAAATAGTAGCAAAATGGAAATTATAATAAATTAAATTAAGTTAAACGGCAACATAGAAAATAAAGTATCAAAACAAAAAATGGAATAAAGAAAACAGTAAGATGGGGAAAAAATGCCAAAAATGTTTCAAACTAAACGTAATGATGGAATGGAATACCTAAATAGATAAAAATAACTGAAAATCAAAAAATTACCAACTATTTTTTAATGAAGTAATTTAAAATTGAATAAGTGCAATGGAATAATAGAAATAAATCAATAATTTGACGAAATACATTGAAGAAAAACCTGTTTTAATCCACCTAGTGGTGCAATTGTGCCTTTTTGCCTTTCTCATATAGAAAGGTTATGCAATCGCTCTAAAAACCGTCAATCTAATCCCGGCCCGGAGGGCCGAATGTCATATGCCATTCGACTCAGTTCGTCGAAATCGGAAAATGTCTGTGTGTGTATGTATGTGTGTGTATGTGGGTATGTGGAAAAAATGTCACCTCTGTTTCTCAGAGACGGCTGGATCGATTTGCACAAACTTAGTCTCAAATGAAAGGTACAACCTTCCCATCGGCTGCCATAGAAATTTTTTGTTGATGGGACTTCTGGTTCCGGAATTACGGGTTGAGTGCGACAGCAAATTCCCCTATAAACTGAAATGAAAATTCTCTAAGGGGGGAGTAAAGGAAAATTTCAAAATCGAATTTGTATTTTGGATGCCAAATGACTTTAAAATGCATGAAACGTTGAGATTTGATGTAAAATGAAAAAAAATTTTTTGACGAAAATTGACTTTTTTTTACTTTGGCACATTTTTGCCTTTCTTATATAGAAAGGTTATGCAATCGCTCTAAAAATCAACAACCTGATTTTTTTGGCTTGTTTTCGCTTAGGTAGGAATATGCAGTAAGGGGTTGCTACTTTAAATTTATAACTAGTTTAAATGTCGTAACGGATCTTCCTACTTAATCCGCCGTTGATTTCAAGCGATGTTTCAGTGTCGACACATAGTATCTCAAAATCGTGGCAATCGAACATGGGGAACATGGGGAGACTTGACCAAGCGCAAAATTCCATTTTTGGTTATGGCGTCTTCTATTCGATTCTTATTTTTTTTTCAAAAATATTTTTATACTTGTTTCGATCCCTTAAGGTAATTTTGAAAGTTTGGGGTAAAATATCCTTTCCTTGCAGAAAATATTACGTGATTAATAAATTTGCATTAAATGATGTAATTTTTTATCAAACTTTGTATGGACATATCTACTCGACTACTAATTACTATTAAAGGACTAATATACCATCTTAATCCTTGTGAAGCAGTGAAATGATTTTACATAAAGTGGAACATTGGAATAGTTATTACTAGAATTCGCATGAAATTGAACGCAATAACTAATGTTGGGGAGACTTGACCAAGATTTTATGGGGAGACTTGACCAAGTGGCGATCAGCTAAAGAAAGATACAAAATTCCTAATATTTATTATGCTTTGGTATCTACTGTTAATGTTATTCACGCCATAAAAAAAATCTCACCCCAAACATATGTCTTTATATTTTAAAATTAGTAAGCAAAGTTAGCAATAGTAGGACTGATTTCGTGACGTGTGAACATGCAATGCAAGCGGTACAATTAATCCTTAAAAAGAAATGCATTTAAAAAAAATCAAAATTTATCAAATGCAACCATTTTATATTTTTTACTGCTACTAAGGATCTCGACAATAGGGAAAAAAAATAATTACAGTATGTTTTATGTCATTATTTTTTGTTATGATTTTTAAAAATTCTCTTGGTTAAGTCTCCCCACGCCTTGGTCAAGTCTCCCCGCAATGGGGAGACTTGACCAGAAAAAACGATCACAGAAAAACTTTTGTAACTTTTCAAAAATTAAATTAAAAATTCTGCAAAAAATCATGAAGACGCGCAATAACTTTGTGCATTATATCTGAATGATTTTTGGGGGATTGAAGGCTTTTTTAGAGATTTATGCAGTTTTAGCTGAAAACCTGGTCAAGTCTCCCCATGTTCCCCTACTATGTGCAAATCGTACTGAATATGTAATATACAATTCCACCATTGTACTGAGCATAATCAGCTATGGAATCGTAGTTTGGACAAATGCGAAACGCACAATTGCACCACTAGGTGGATTAAAACAGGTTTTTATTTATACAAACTATGTTTCCTTAGTTGTTTTTTTTTTTTCTTTTTTTAACGACTTAGAGTGAGTCAATCTTTTTCTTTATTTATATTGTAATGATTTTTAATTAGCAAGGGACTGGAAGATGTGAAATATTTTTCAATTATAAGAGCCATAGTACTCAAGGAAGAGCGATAAGTTGAAAGAAGAAAGTTTTGAAAAGCGTGCAATAGGGTCATATGAGCTTAGAGTTTCCCAGTTCTGGCAGCATAACTAATAAAATGACTTTACGCTTCTCTGGGTATGCCGCAGACTCAAGTGATTCGCATTTAATGCCAAAATATTCTTACCTCTGCGTTGTAGAAGACAAAAGGTTAAATCGTCGGAAAACTCAAAGCTTACTTATATGACCCTATTCCACGCTTTTCTAAACTTTCTTCCTTCAACTCCTTGCTCTTCCTTGAGTACTACTAGCTCTTAATATTGAAAAATATTTCACACCTTCCTGTCCCTTGCTAATTAGCTGGGATTGTTCAATATAATTGTGAAAATGTCTATTACATTCTTATTATATATAGCTCGTATTACTATTACCACGACAGTTGACGCCGAATCACTTTAAACAAAAAAGTATAATATTCAGTTGACTTTATCAGCCTGGGTTCAATGTTATCTTCATGTGATTATATTTAAAAATGTTGGTGGAATGGATTTGTAAGTGAAGGGGATGGGGTTTAGTGGCTTGAGAATGGAGTATGCCTCAGAAACCCTTCATCTTATTTCAGTATACAAGGTAGATGAAGGGAATACAGGTGTGAGTGTGGTCCAGGGGGAGGGTGATGAAGGTGGAAGGTGTAGGAGTAGGAGATGCTACATCCAACTGAATATTATATCTTCCATTTGAGACTTGGTTTGAGAAAATCGGTTCAGTCATCACCTAAGAATCGATGTGACTTAAATTGTGGAATACGCCCGGAATCCGGCACTTCCGGAATTGTCAATAGTGGACAATATATTTAAAGAATATTTAACTGGCAATCAGTGATCTAGACCTGCGAGTCGAAGCAATTTGGTGACCATTTCAAATGATTTTAGCCTATGAGGTATTACGATTGTAACGGAATTCCACTGTGACCTTACTAACCAACCTGTAACTCCGGAACCAAGAGTCAGAACCAAATGAAATTCAACAGCAGTCAAGGTAATTACTGTATCTTTCGTTTGAAATCAGGATTGTAAAAATCGGTAGAGGATTAGCTGGGAAATAGGTGTAATATTAGCTTAGAAACTTGGTGAGTTCCCCGGGGGGCATCAAAAACCGCCATAGGTGGTCAATGAGGCCAAAGCTACTTTGATTGGTCATAAGTTATCTAGACTTGCAAATCCAACTAAAATTGCACTTATTTTAATATGTATTACATCATTTAGACATCGTGGTGTTACCAATTTATATGGGAATTTGCTGCCTGATCACACTCTTCAACCCGTAACTCCGGAACCGGACCACGGTTCAACTAAAAATTCAATAGCAGATTATGGGAGCGTTATACCTTTCATTTGAAGCTATGGTTGTGTGAATCGGTTCAGCCATCTCTGAGAAAATTTTGTGAAAATTAAAAAAAAACAAGAATAAGTGGAAAAGCTCAAAAACAAACAAAAGTGAAAACATAAAAAACGAAAAAGCTAGAAGAAATGGGAAAAATAGGATCCTTATCATATAGACAATGAAGAGAAAATCAAAAAGAAAAATTTATAGATGGGTTGAATTTGTAAATTTGAAGAAATGGAAAGCAGAACAGATTTACAAAACGCAAAAAGATAAAAAATAATAATAGGAAAATTGAAAACTTTAAACAAAAATTTCTATTTTTAACGTAAAATGCTGCCATTTTATGAGTACAAACCCTCTTAATTGAAAAATTATCTCAAAAACTTGACGTAGAAGTTAGGTATTTTTACATAGAATGTGTGTGCAAAGTTTGAAAGAAATCGGTTAAGTAGTTTTTGAATGACAGGTAACACCGCAGATCATGTTTTTTCCAGAGACGTTCTACAAAAAGCTTCGTCACCGAGCCGTTTATCGATATTTTTGCATAGAAAAATTACAGAAAGTAATTGAAATGATGCACTATAATGTACAAAAATTTTGATCAATTCGCTTCACGCAAAGTTCTGAAATAAATCACAAAAAAGTGTTTTTTCACCCTTCCCCCTTAATAGACTAGAAGTAAGACGACTGCCGCAAATTGTTAACTGGCTTTCTATTCTTATCGCGAACCGTCGATTCTCAATCCTCATACTTGATTTAACAGTCATCATTTCACTCAGACAAGACCATGCGCATGCCCCACGTACATTAATGCCTGGGGATTAGTTTCCTAACACTAAACAAACAAAGAAATTAATTTGATCAGTCCAAAGAAATGTCGATTGGCGTCAACCAGCTGATACGAGTTTCCTTATAATGCTATCTTTGATTTAACATTTAAAATTACATGCGACAAAATATATGTAATTCTGAGATAATAAAATGAAGATTACTTTTTTTTTGTAACGTGTCTTATTTAGGATTGGTTCATTTTCAAAGATAGCTCTGTTGATGAATCACCATATAAAATAGGTGATAAGGGAAGCGGACGAAAATAGCTGACCACCGTCACAAAGAAAATCAAATGTGAAACAATAGAAAAGGAGAAATGAATTCGAAACAATAGATATAGATTATATGAAGAATATAGAATTTCTCTGCCAAAAAATGGAAAAAAAATTAAATGGATAAAGCTAGCTAAAGATGAAAAACTTTTGGGTTCTCGTATTTAAAAAATAAATAAGCCAATACACGAAATTACTATGGATTGTTTTCTTCGTGGATTTTCATGCTCTTTTTGATTTGTGGAGTTATTCAGAATTCGTTATTCGAGTCCTATCTGACCAATTGAACACTCTAAATGAAGATTGGTCAGTTTTTTAATTTTTCTAAGGTAGACAAAGAAATCACATACCATCCTGAAATAATTAGAAATCGCAATTGGACCAATAATTCTATTGTAACCGTATAGCTTAAGCAATACAATAAATCTCTGTTTTTTTTAAACCCATCCATAGATTACAAAGTTTTGAATTGTTTAGTAAAATACGAATCAAAATCAATTTTACGAGAGTTCAGAACTCAAAAACGCCTAAGAATTTTGTTAAAATCCGTCGAAATCCGTGAGATAATTATAGAACAGTATGAAATAGATTGTAAATTCACAATTTGTAGAAAAAACCTTATGTTTTTTTGTCCTCTGCACGTTAAAATCATTTTTGAGATCTAAGTTTCAAAGTTTTCTTTTGATTAGTTATTCATGTAGTATAAACTTTATGATATAATTTACGATTACCTTTACGATATAACCATATTTGGTAATTTCTGTTTTTGTCCGGACAAACCATTGACCACAATTCAGTTTGGCCTTATCTGTTACAACACTTTCATTTTATTATCGTTTACAAAACCACTTATGATCTCGTCCTAATTTCTATGGTCGAACATAAGTCCTTTGAATGAAAAATATTTTTTTCCCATTTACAAAATTCAACAAATCTTATGATTTTTCACCAAATTACCCTCATTGGGATGTGTAATGTTTGATCTTTTAAATGAGAAAAACATATATGTATTTGTATTCCAACATGCTGCAAATTATAATTTTGGCAAGCTATACTACTTATTTTATACCAAACTCTAATTACATTTTCAAATAAATTGTTATTGAAATAATATTTGTCAGAATCATTCCTTCTGTTCAAAGTCCGGGCCCCTTCTACAACTAACCTTCCCCTCCCCCTCTCGACGGCCCTGGTTTTGACCGAATCGACTGTTCAAACCGTACCGAAATAATATTTATTAATCATAAAATCAAGTCAACAAATTTAGTACAGGCTACAGACATTCAATAACTAGATGACCTTGTTAGAAGTTGATAGAATGGAAACCAGGATGACGATTATCACAGAATTTTGTGTACGTTATCATATGCATAGTACTTAAATCGCTCGTCTAAACCAATGACAGCCAAAACAACCGGCAAACCAGTAACCTCTCACTTTTTGCGTAACCAAACCTGGTCAAACGCAAACAGCGAGTGCAAGTACAACCGGAAGTAATGGCGAGAAGTTTGGTTCTCACAATACAACACCTCACCGCCGTCCAAGGCAGTATCGCCTGCGATTATTATTATTGTCACTTCACCCCAAGCCACAAATTATTTGTGGTTCCTATACACAAGTACCTACCTAACTATAGCGAGAGAAGGGAGCTTGAAATGTGTTCCGACTCGAGAACCGCAAAGTTTCCGCTCGGGGAAAACTACTCCGCTCCGGCAGTCAAAGTTGTTCAGCAAAGTTTTAATTGCGCCACACTTTCAATTTTCGACGAATGGTGTTTGGAAAATAAAGTTTATACCTACCTGGTACCTGCAAAGCTACCGCAAAAATGTGACGGCTATGTGAATTCTTACGAACACAAAGGTGAATTATGTATGGGCATCAGCGCTGCTGCTGCTGCTGATGCCGACAGGTGCCAGGGCAACGTGTCATTAGCCGGTGTGGCCGAACGCGATGAACGAAAGTTTGTTGAATTAGAAAATTTTCATTTATTTTTTGTGGAAAGTTGCTGATGCTAAAAATAATTATATTTAACAGTTTGTTGTGTATGATACTATTTTTTCCTTCACTGAGAATATGACTACAGCATCAGTTAGGGGGCAGGTATTGCGCATTTGATAAGCTTTGTGTGCATCTGACTTGGTTTCAGTTTGAAACATCCGTAAGCAGGGTTAAAGTTACTGGCAACAAATAATTGAGGGTTATGTACAAGACACGCCCACGATGACATTTAAAACGCTGATCGAGTAACATTACTGATTAGGGTAAAAGGGTATAATACGCCCCACCGGGGCTAAACGCCCTTCTTCGATTCCCAGGATTCCTGAATTATCTAAAAAGTAAAAATGACTGATAACAGTATCGTTTCATGAAATCAACGTACTACGTTAGTTTGGTATTTTTAATATGTTGCAAAACAACAATATACACAAAAGTTTCAAAAGAGCTACTTTTATGTAAGCTTCCACTTTTTTCAATAGCATTACAACCAATTAGAAACAGTCGGATTCTATAGATCTATTTCAAGTAGCTTACTAGAATATTATTGTTACTATCTTAGTTTTTAGCTTGGCTTAAAACTATATGTGTGTCTAGAATTATTCATGTATTCACAATAGCTCATCACCGGCCCAAATGCCGCACCCATTGTTGTGGGGCATACTCACTGATTGCTGTGGGGCATACCGTCCTCTTATTGTGGGGCATATAACACTTTCACCGGGGGCATTTTGCCCTGGGTGAAAGAAAAAACTAGAATTTAGGCATCTTTGAAAAATGTTTAATAGTTCTTGTATCAGGATGTTTTTAATAAAAAATGAAACGGATACTAATTTCTAACTAATATAACAATAAATTAGAGAAGTTAGTGAGAAGATCATAGCGTCGAATGGTGAAATATAGCTATTTTTGCTTAAGGGGGGCGTATTAGACCTGTTTACCCTAACAATACTTTATGTATGTTCTGAAATGGGTTCATAATTTCATGGGTTACTATAATAAAGATTATATCCTATGGAAGAAGCAAAGAACTGGTTTAACCATCTTTCACACTCTAGAATATCGTTAACAATTACTTTGAATTAGTACTAATTACTTTGGCATGCACGTACATATGACATACATGATAATGAAAGTCAAACTACAAAAAGTTGCTTATTTGTGGCATTTTTTGAGATATTGAACACGTATTTAGGGGTAAACTTCGTTAAAATGACTAATGTTACTATGTTTTAATTGCCGCCAGGTTCTACTGTATCGATTTTGTTGGCTATTTTCGGAAAATGCCAAAATAGTCAACAAAACCGATACAGTGAAATGAATAATGCAGGATGTGAATGGCTGAATGTTCCTGTAGCCAATTAAGTACGCAGGAACTCGTAGAAACTATCGTTTTCGAAACTGGCGGTACGGGATGTTGAAGCTTATCTCCTGCAGGAGTGCAGTGAAATAGATGTTACTATATTCGTCGCTGTTGTGCTATCTTATGACAAACGCCATTTTGGGGTAAACTGAGTTAGATATGCCACATAACTTGTTTGAAAAATCTCTACAATGTGGCGTTTTCAGAATTTTGAAATTCTACTTGGTTACTTAGATATAGCTAGAAACATGATAAGAAATTGTGAGTTTTTTGCTTCAAATCACTATATCTAGGGATTGGCTCAAGTTATATTGAAGTTTTAGACGGTTTTATGTGTGAAAATGTCTGAGGAACATAATGGCATAAACATTTTCGAAAGAAAATTATACAAGTTGTGAGAAAAACACAGTTTTAGTTTTGAACTGGAAATAAAATATATTTGGCAACACTGTAATCAAGAATAACCATTTTTTCTAGATTCCCTGACTCATTTCCTTTAAAATGCATTTCACCGAATGTTTATAGACCATATGAACCCAAAGATATGAATAAAAGTTAAAAAGTGATGATTTTTTTCTATGGAAAATTTTCCATGCACGATTATGACACGTCATACAAATTTTGTCATCAATACACGCCTATGACACGTGTGAGTGCGACTTTTGTTTACATTCATAGTAAAAACTCGCAACATAGTCAACCGATCTTCGTAATATTTGAGAGATTAATGCAGAACAGATAGAAGCATCAATTGTCTTCTTTGGATTGTTTATACCATTTATAAGTTTCAAGATATTCAATCTCAAACTTTAAAAATCGTTTTTCTCGAAATGTGCTAAATGGCGCTTGTCATAAGATAGCACAACAGCGACGATATAACATGTCAAAAATGGAGTAGTTTGTAAATCGATTACCTTGTATGCAGCTAACCGGGAGATCGACTCCCAACTCCGCACACATGGGATTAGAGATTTTTCTAACCCTATAATAGAGGCGAAAGGAGCTAAAGTTAAAACCTCTATAATTTAAATAAAAGCCCATATGGGAATTGCGTACCCAAGTATGCTGCGACCTAGAGAGCAGTATAAAGCCTTTAATGCATACATGTCACACAGTGGCAATGTCTCATAATTGTTTATTTAAATACTTATTTCATTTTTCTCTAAGCTCTAAATTTACAATTGTCGGATGATTTTTTAACATGACGTTGAAGCAAGTGATGTCGAAGATTTCTGTTCAATTCAATTCATTCTATATCTTAAGAACTACTAAAATTCATAGTGATATCTTGTCCGATTAGAGTAGTTTTGAATTCTTTGGAAGGTAGAATAGTTGTTTTAAATTTCCAATCTAAGATTTTCGTACAGAAATAATTTACGTGTGTTCTACAGCATTGTTGTTATCGCTAAACGACAATTTAATATCGAGCAGTACACCAAGGTCAACTGATGACAACTGATACTCTTTCAAATGCTTTTTGCCTTTCTCATACAAAGAAGTCATACACCATTCGATTCAGTTCGTCGAGATCGGCGAATGTCTGTATTAGGGTGTCCCAAAATGACATCATGTTGAAAAAGTCATCGGAGTCACTTCTTAAATGAAAGATTAGGGTATTGGGACCACTTTCTTCTTCGGAGTGAGTTTGCTAAAACGCTTGCTACTGGTGGCGACTTTTGATTTTTTGAAAAATGGGCCGATTTTGGATAAAATTTCAAATTTATGCCTGTTGAAGTGGTCCTGAACTGTTTTAGATTTTTTTTCTGCAGATCCAAACGGAGAAGTTTGGTTAGTTAGTTTGTACAAATTTGGAATTATAAGAGCGGTAGGGCCATTAAAACTTAGTAAAAAGTGAAATTTTTGGTGTTTTTCAGTATTTTTTCTTCATAACTGGGTACCTACAAAATTTTAAAAGTACAGAAAACACTTTGTATAGTTGAGCCGAATTCAGGGGCGTAATTTTACTGAAGAAAGTGTACAGCTACGGCCAATGGGGTATAAGTTATTTACGTTTTTGTTAAATAACCTTCTGACATTTTATGATATTCATAAAAAATAACACTGTTTAACAAAATAAAACAACTTAAGTGGGCTTAGTCCGCATATTATTTTTCGGAAAATAGAAGGAAAATGATGAAAAATGGCGTTTTTCGCTTGTCTCTAGTACATCAGAATCGGTTTTTATGAGCATTTGACGATTTTTTTAAAAAAATAGCCACCTAGCGGGTTTGAAAATCACTAAAATTAAACAAATATGTCGAGTTAATGGCAAGTTATGGCGTATATTTGAAGGCTGAATTGATTAACGTACTTACATTTTGTATATAAAGTCTTATTTTCATGTTAGGAACTTTGAAGTGGAGAAAAATGCAGAAGAGTGTGGTGAGTGTTGAAAAAGTGATATTTACTGTTTAGATCACATAATTCCGAAATAGTCAAATTTGGGGCAAATATCCTCGAAAAAGTTTTAAAACAGAATACAGTGCATCTTCTGACACAATCGTTTTGTTAAAGATGCCTCCTAGAAGTAATTATGGAGAATTAACTCTTCAAAAAATAATTAGAGACTTGGCGTCATTAGCAAAGTTATTATTTATTGATAATTTAAGTTACAAAAAAATCATCAGATGCTCATTAAACCTCGTCCTGACATACTAAAGACGTACAGAAAACGTCATTTTTTATGATTTTCCTTCTATTTTTCAAAAAATAATGTGTGGTCAAAGCACATTTGAACTGATTTACTTTTTGGAACAGCATTATTTTTGATAAATTGCTAAAAATGTCAAAGGTTATCTAACAAAACCTTAAATAACTCATACCCCATTAGCCATAGCTATACACTTTCTTCAGCAAAATTACGCCCCTGAATTCGGCTCAACTATATAAAGTGTTTTTTGTACTTTTAATATTTTGTAGATACCCAGTTTTGAAGAAAAAATACTGAAAACCACCAAAAATTTCACTTTTTTACTAAGTTTTAATGGCCCTGCCGCTCTTATAATTCCAAATTTGTACAAACTAACTAACCAAACTTCTCCGTTTGGATCTCCAGAAGAATTAAAAATGCTGAAAAAAAATCTAAGACAGTTCAGGACCACTTCAACAGGCATAAATTTGAAATTTTATCCAAAATCGGCCCAATTTTAAAAAAATCAAAAGTCGCCACCAGTAGGAAGCGTTTTAGCAAACTCACTCCGAAGAAGAAAGTGGTCCCAATACCCTAACCTTTCATTTAAGAAGTGAGCCCGTTGACTTTTTTAACATGATGTCATTTTGGGACACCCTAGTCTGTATGTGTGCATGCTTTTTTTTTAGGGAGCAGTAAAAATTTTTTCAGGAAAACCCTGATACCCGAGGGAAAATGTACAAAAACCCCAATGTCTCAGGGAACGGGTTTGGGCTGCCATCACCCGACCCGCTAAAAACCCACTGCTCTTGCCCAGAACCTGATTCCTCCCCGGCACTACCTTCGGCATTACTTCGGGGAGGGGTTTTTATGTGCATAGCACACACTCTAATTCAACTACTTACTAGTTCGTTTCTTTCGCAGGGTTACAGCGCCACTCCTCTACACCCCACCAATTCTCTACCATCCACACAGACTGGCAAGTTCTGCATGGCAGTCGGAAAGCTGGCTGTGAGTCGAGGCATAGTACTCCTCCCCTACGAATACAGTCTGGGCGGCAAACTTCAGACTGTCTAATTTACCGAGCCCTTCGACTCCCTTGTGCCAGTTAGCACCGCAAATCCCTTCTCGCACCATTCAGCGCCGTTTATTCGTTGAGCACCAGACTTGTTCGCGAACTACTCGGTCTAGTCCCCGACGATGGACCTAGCCTACTCCGACGGAGAATTCCGCGGCGAGAGAAGTTCTCCCGAAACCGAGCCAACCAACCAGATGTCGAGGTCAGTTCGGCGATTCCGGTGGAGCAGGGCGTCCGGTTCGCTGATGCCCCGACGACCTGCGACTGGTGGTATTTCGTCGCGGTCTATTCAGTCTAGTCCCCGGTGGTGGGTCTAGCTTACGCCGACGGAGAGTTCCCCGGCGCAGGAGGCTCTCCCGATACCGATTCTCCTTTTGTTTTAGCACCACAATTTCATGAGCCCTTTGGCTTCCTCTCGTTCCGTTTCGCTCTACGATGAGCCATTCAGCTCCCGCCTCACTTGTTCGCGAACTACTCAGTCTAGTCCCCAACAATGGATCTAGCCTATTCTCCTGCAACCGAGCGGTGGATTTCTCCTGATTCCGATGTTCGTTTTTGTGAGCCATATAGCTCTCCGCGTCGTCCCGATCTACTCGATCTAGTCCCCGGCGGTGGATCTAGCCTACTCAACGGGCCATACAGTAGGTGCTGAGGTCTATCCAGCGATTCCGGTTCGAGCGTAACTTCCGGTTCACCAGCGCCCCAACGACCCACTGCTATCTCTGCGACGCGGTATACTCGGTCTAATCCCCGGCGGTGGATTTAGCCTACTCACGAGCTACCCGGTAGGATGTCGAGGTCAGTTCAGCGATTCCAGTGAAGCTTGACGTCCGGTTCCCTGGCGCCCCGACGACCCAACTCGGTGCTACGTCACGTACTACTCAACTGGTCCCCGGCGGTGGACCTAGTCTACACAGTTGGAGAGTTCCCCGGCGGCGGAATTTCTCTCGAAACCCGATTTGTGGCTTCTTGCTGGTCTCTTCGCCACTTCCTCTGCAGCTCGGAGAGTATGCTCGAGACCACTCTGTTGACAGCGTCCCAGGTATGTACATCACGGCACATCTCTTCGACGATATTGTCCACTGTCATACCAGGTATACCCCTACGAACTTCTTCGAATCTAGGGCATTCGAAGACCACGTATTCCGGTGTCTCCTGCACAGTCGCACACTCCGGTCAAAGGGGTGACGAAGCATGTCCAAACCGATGCAAGTACTTCCGGAAGCATCCGTGCCCGGACAAAAACTGCGTCAAATGGAAGTTCGCCTCTCCATGCTTCCTATGTACCCAGGCCGATACATTTGGGATGAGTCGGTGGGTCCACCTTCCTTTCTCCACGTTGTCCCACTCCTGTTGCCATTTAGCCAACGAGTCCGTTCGAACCAGTCTCCTAGCGTTACGTGCATTTCTCCGCTGATAGCATTCCACGTCCGTCCAGGGTAATGCAGATGGAGATCATCCCGGCGATAACGCATACTGCCTCCGACGATATTGTTCTGTAGGCACTCGCGACTCGTACGGCCATCAGTCGGAATGTCCGGTTTAGCTTTTCACGGTTCCGCTTGGTTTTCAGCGCAGCACTCCAGGCAGGAACCCCATATCGGAATATCGATGACGAAACAGTAGATAGCAGACGTCTCGTGCTGCTTCTCTGACCGCCGACGTTTGGCATGATTCTCGCTATTGCGTTTGTTGCCTTCGCCGACTTTTCACAGGCGTAATCAACGTGGTTGTTGAAGCTCAACCGGTCGTCAATTATAACTCCCAATTGCTTCAATGCAATCACGTGCCCTCCGACGTCGATCTGCATCCGTTGAACCGATCTGCAGTTGCTGACCAACAACACCTCCGTCTTGTGGTGAGCTATTTGCAGCTTGACCCCGTTCATCCAGCTCTCGATCACGTCTATTGTCTCCATCACCGACATCTCCACTTCTTCAAGTGTCTCACCCATCACCGTTAGTGACACGTCGCACAGTGGCCGGAGGCTGGCCAAAACCTCAAAAAATTATTTTTGAAATATTGACATTTTATATTTTTCCTAAATTTCTCATGTATTGAATGATGTACATTCAAAATTTTATGATCATTGGATAAGAACACGATTTTTAACACGACTTTAAACGTACCAAAGTCCGGATTTTTTATTGATTTTGTTGAATGCGTTCTTCACATCTATCGTGACCACAGCGCAGTATCGATCTCCTCTTCGCTTTAGATGACTTCTCAGCACTCTCGAGCACTATCCGAATTGCATCCACTGTCGATACTCCTTTGCGGAAGCCGAACTGCATTATGGACAGTCCGCGCTCACCTTCCGTGAATTTCGTCAACCTGTTAAGAATGATCCTTTCCAGGAGTTTTCCGAGTGTATCCAGCAGGCATATGGGCCTCTACGAGGTCGGGTCGCCAGGTGGCTTCGCTGGGTTCGGCAGCAACACCTTCATTTAGGCACTTCTGCATCACTATCCTGAACATGTCCGGATATGCCAGGATCGCAACCACGTTTGGTATTCCATCCGGACCAGGGGCATTCTTTGATTTTAGGCGTTTCGATACTTGTGCTAGCTCGTCGTTAGTCACTTGCCGATCCGTGCTTGTTCCTTCTTCTTCGCCGTACGGTGTCGGTGGCCATATAGTTGGATCGTGCTTCGGGAAAAGACGCTCGACGATTATCTTCAGCTTGCTCGGACACATTTCGGCTGGCGTCGTCGGACCCTTCATTTTCGCCATCACTACTCGGTATGCGTCACCCCAGGGATTGGCGTCTACTTCTCGGCATTGCTCCTTGTGGCACTCTGACTTGCTGAGTCTGGTCTCCCGTTTTAAAGCGGCCCTAGCTTCACGAAACGCTGCCTTACGCTCTTCTCTATCTGGTTCCGACCTTGCTCTTTGGGCCCGCCTTCTGGCTCTGAGACAAGCAGCGCGTAACGTACTAAGCGTCTCGTTCCACCAGTAAGCTGGACGCCGTTTGTTGCGTGGTTCCTGTTTTCGCGGTATTGTGGTGTCACAAGCCGCCACAATCCTTCTTGTTAGGTCAGCCGCATCCACGTTCTCGATCCCGCCGTTCGGCCGAGGTGCCTCAACAAAGAGGTCTTTGTTGAGGTTGAAGTCACCACCAATGACTACCGGCTTTCGATCGATCAACTGCTCGGTTAACTGCTCCAGCATTAGGCTGAACTGCTCTACTGTCCACCTTGGGGGAGCGTAGCAGCTACATACGAAGATGCCGTTGATTTTGGCTATTACGAAATCCTCGTATGAACGTTCTACCACTTCTTGGATGGGGAATCTGCCCATAACTTGTATCACAGCCGTTCCCGATCTATCCACCACGCAGTAACCGCTATCAGGGGGGACTTGATACGGTTCTGCATTCAAAGCGACATCACACATAGTTTCTGTCGTAGACTGCCACAACAGTTGCTGTGCGGTGTCACAGTGATTCAGATTTATCTGGCTCATCTCCTTTACCGTTGGTCTGCAGTCGCCCTCTTGTAGGCAGAACATATAAAGCCATCCGTCTGATTGTCGTTTCCGTCCGCTGGAGTGCAAAGCATGCACTTCGGCCTTTGCGTGCAGTCTCTCGCAAGATGGCCCGTCTCCCCGCATTTCCAGTACATCCCGAATCTACCCGGGCCTTTGCAAGCCCCTGCCAAATGTCCAAAGCCTAAACACTTGAAACATTTTTTCGCTTGTTTATTTACTCGTGGGGCGGCTCTCAATGGGCATCTCGACCGTAACTTTGCCTACCTTCAGCACCTTGTCGGCAGCGGTTACCGGTAAATGAATCATCACTGTCAGAGTTCTTCGATTATTGTAATCCATGCAAGTAGGGAGGTCATGATAGGTTTGACACTATCCTTCAAAGGAATTAGTGTTCCGAGTCAGATCGCCATAAAATCTGGAATGGTACATCCGAACCTACTACCACTAACTAAATGGTGGCGAGTTTTGAATGTACCCGCAGATCTGCAAGGGTTTTGTCGGGAGGAAGGCAGCCGTTCTGTTTAGATTGGGTTTCTAACAAATTTTGGATCACTGAATCCATTTCAACTATCGGTTTCGTAATTCCATAATACTTTTTTCCGGTTATTTTGGGTATACCCATTCGAAGGTATTGATCATTAAAGGGTTAAAATACACTTCAATAATAGTAATCAACTCCATCTAATAGCAGAAAGGATTGTCAAAACTACTAAACATCAATAGAACAATATGAAGTTGATTTGGTAATTAATTTGAAAAAGATTTATGAGCTACTGCGCGTCTCCATACAGGTATTTTCAAAAACATAGATATAAAACTTTGGCACAAAAATGCGCAAGATGAGGCCTGTGTGTTTACACAACAGACCAGTATGAAGATATCACCCTAATTCTTTGAAAAAGGCACAATATACGTCGTCTAAACGTCGGATAATAACGAATAGATAGTTGTTACATTTTCTTGAGACTGAAAACCAAAATATAACCTCCAACTATAACGACATTCTACGACACGGTTATATTTGTTTTATATATACATTAATATTCAATAGACTTCGGTTTGGAAAAATATGGAAACGCGTCAACGAAAAGGTCTTATCGGTTCGAGTTCGCAATTCATCACGGACCGAAATTGAATAATTTAAGAGACCAAATCATGCCACCCAACCCAACACACATGTACAGCATACACCCATCAGCCGGTCGAGATTATTGATTTTTCATCTCGCAAACTCAAATATTCATTTGCCCATATACAATTCACAAATCCTGCTGAATACTGATGAGCTGCTAACGCTTGTGGAACGCGGTATGAGGTGAGGGGGGGGGGGGAGGTATCCGGGTGATGATGGTGTTGAACATTTCTGACTACGGAAGAAATTCGGCTGACGATGATGTCGGTGGCGGTTGTGGTGGTGGGGGCGGCAGCAATGCAATGGCGATGACGAAGGCATGACAGCCATGGCACGGTAACTGAATGCCAGTAGTCGGCAGGATTCGCAAGGGTTGTACGGCCGCCTGTGTATTTGGTTGGTTGAGGAAGGAAATGGAACGAATTGGAATCAGACTGGTTGAATCACCGCCACTGCCGGACTGGACCCTGCAGCAGCACCAGGGGAAGATTTACATCATCGTCCGGAGGCGTTGCTGGCTGCCCAATCCTGCACTGCCTGGCTGCTGGATGGAGGATGATGTACCAATGCATGCAGGCACTGGCTGCTACGTCCTGTGTGTCTCTCTTGGGTATCTGTTGGCTTGTCTTATGGGGAGCTTTTGTACCCTATCGATATTGGCGTACAAGTCCTGTGCCTTGGAATCATATGGGTTGGTTTCGGCAGCAGTAGTGTTTCCTTCCAACGTGTTGCCGATTTAATGATGTTGACGTCGACCGACTGGGGCGAATCTGGTCAATGGAATAGAAGAGACCTACAGCCGGGGAAGACCGGAAGGAGAGAATTCATATCATTATTCTAATGGGAATAGGCTCCGGTCAGATGGGAATAAATTATGATCGATGGGGAGTTGGAAGCGGGGTGGATTATTACGGTTCTTAAATAATCGATTTTACGTTGCGTTGGATTTACTACTTGAGAGGGGGAATATTTGAAATAATTTGAGCTACAGCACATTTCGAAAACACATAATTTCAGCAAACTGTTTCTATATACATATAGTACTACATCTCAATTGGGATATGATTATTGTGTTGATGATGTTCTTGCAAATGTACTAGCTACTAAATACTAGCCATATCCAAATGGTGAATGTTTTTAGGATATTATAAAGTTTCCTAGTGATGAGAATAATATGGTAAAAAAATCGTTTTCCTACAACCACTTATACTATTAAACAGACAGGTTAATCTTCAGCACCAAAACATGAACACAGCAAGGTGCATCTTCTGATACTAACTGAACAGTACAGATTTGCAACACTAACGGTCGTCAGACAACCCCAAAACCAAAGCCCCCTTGCAATCGGATCATCATCGGCGCTTAGACGGAATGTTTCCAATGGCACTCTAGCCATCTCGCATCATGGTTGTCATCATCGTCCTTCCAGTCGTCGACTTATTTGCATATGTTTGAAGCTGCGGCTTATATTGTAATGATTCCCCAGCTTATGCATCGGAAATTGCTTCCCCTGCTGACCGACTGCTGCACCCCAACCAAATGATGATGATGATGATGATGATGGCAATGATGATGGTGATGACGATGAAGCTGCTGCTGAATATTCTGGTGCATTTTAGTCTCGTCCCCGTTTAGAGGTTATTTATCATGTTTTTTTTTCTCCGCACATGTAGTAGGTCCATACATTGTACATATGAGTAACCGGTTCGTTCGTCCTGGTTGGTCTATTCTGTTCCGTAGACTGACCAGCCAATATATTTTGTTGGCGATTGGTGTAACCAGGGATGCTAAATTCAGTTGATTGTTTGAACTATGTATTATTTTTCGTTCTGGACACAGTGTCTCTGGTAGAATAAATTCAAGTATAAGAAAAAAAAATTAAAGGGTTGTGTACAGGACACGACCACGGTGACATTAAAAATGTAGCTTTATCAAGAGCGTGCAAATGAATTTTATCTATCACACATATCGACTCACGTTCTTGTTCACTCGCCTGTTTTCATATGTTACAATTTGCTATATACCCTCCCCATCAAAACATAATTTATTGAAGGTCTTTTAACGGTAATCTACTAATTAATCAAGTATCTCACTAGGTGATTGGCATTATTTGGCTGATCCATCTAGTAAAAATAGGCTGGTCTGTCCAGAAAATATATTCAAAAGAAAAGTTCCATATTGAGAGCTGTGATGAAGAAGCCCACGCCCGCCAACGGAAATATACAGATTCTCCATGAAATATGAAATTTCATTTTCCATTTAAATTTTCAATAATGTACTAATGAACTTAAGTAAACAATCTTAAGCTTAAGTATTTCTTGATCGATTAGTGGAGGAAAAAATGAAATTAGTTGATAAATTACATTGTTATGCAACGTTCGCACTACCAGTTAAAACGGGTTTTTATGCTATCTTGGTGACATTTTTCTTGTTGCTAATTATTAAAACGTGTTATAACTCTGTAGTGTAAACATTGTATTATTAAACAAATTCTGCAGCGTTTTATGTTATATAGGTGTTTTATGTGGTAATAGGACTGACATAATTATATCTTCAGTACAGCGGTTTGTTTCATAATTTGAAACAGATTTATTTTAAAATTTAAATTAGTATACCCAACCGTTCTATTTGTTGTATACTTTAAAACGCAATTAGAACTGTGTTTTAAATACATAGGGTAGGACAGATATTCTGACTGGATAAACTGGGAAAACAATTTTAAGTCCAGTAACGCTTAAGACATGGCTTGAATTTGAATCGAAAAAGAACACCCGCTTCAACTGCTGCTGGGACGGTAAGTTCTGTTTTAAAATTTTCCGTTGTGTGCAGTACGAAACAAAAGTGTTTGAAATTAGAAAACAAAAAGTTCTGCGGGGAATGTGATTGCTTCCGATGCAATTACACTCAGGTTTTTTGCGCAGGGGATACAGGCCGTGTAAATGAAAACCGCGTAAATTAAAAAAAAGAAAGCATAAATGAAAACCGCGTAAATTTCAAAATCCGCGTAAAATACCTGAGTGTACTCTCCTATATAAAATACTACGCTGCTGAACAGTGCAATAACTACAGAAGCACGTTGTCAGATGTCTTACTGATAAAAAACATATAACCGAAATATGAAACATGAAAACCAATAGGCTCTTTACCCTACGCAGCTACAATGCGCCGTAAACATGGATTAACAAGTTACAACGCACACGCATGCATAAAAATAAATATACAGTCGGGTCTCCTACTACGCGGCTTTCTACTGCGCGGATTCCTATTGCGCGGTACCCGCGTTGTAGGATACCCATAGCTTATGGGATTTCGACTAATTGGGGCTGTGGCCGATTATTTCGTCCGCGTCAACATGTAGCGCCATACTTTCTTTGGCAAAGTTGTTGTACTCACTTGGGCCTACAACTTAGAGTCATAGGGTATCCAATTAGTTGAGAACTACGCCGCCAGGGGTGCTATGAAGAAAGAGTAAATAAATCGAAACTCTCGTCGTAAATTCGACTATCATTAAATGGATTCAATGTTAAATATTTCAAGACGCTGATTATTTTGAAAGGTGGTGTCTTCGGGGAATTTGTATAAGAATTCCAGAGCTTCTGGATGGTAGAAAGTATAACTCGCAATTGCCCCACCAGGCGGCGCTAGTGCTAATGCAAATATTCAACACATCTTAAAATAATTCTATATCACAACATCGTGATTAGATAGAGTAGTACTGTCTTCAGCACAGTTCCTCGAGAGGTCGAGGATTACCCAACGGCAATAGATTAGTTTTGAATACTCTCACTATGCGGCGCTAGTGAGCGTAGAAGCTTTCAGCATATGGTACATTATGATATATCTCAAAAGTCTAATACCTTGGAAAGATGGTGTTTTCGGTAAAGTTCTCGAGAAAGTCAAAGGCTACTCGATTATGTATAGATTATACTGGAATGTACCCGCTAGGCGGCGCTAGTGAGCATTATTTTTTTTAAATCATGTATCTCGAGATAATGATCATTTGGAGGGGTGGTGTCTTTGGCAATATTCATAAGCAGGTCAAGCTCTGTCCTACGGCGAACAAATTAGTTCAAAACTATCCCACTAGGCGGCGCTAATGAGAATGAAACTTTCTTAACATTATAGATCCGTTTCTAAAGCCTGATAATTTAGGAAAACGATGTTTTCGGTAAAGTTCTGCAGGAGAACAAGTGCTGTTTGACAATGTATAGAAAAAAATCGATTTTACCCGCTAGGTGACGCTAGTGAGCACGCATTTTTCCTTTCAATTTCTGCATCTCAATATAAAGACAGTTTAGAAGGGTGGTGTCTTCAACAAAGTTGCTCGAGAGGTCGAGGACTACCCAACGGTAACAGATTAGTTTAGAATACTATCACTATGCGGCGCTAGTGAGCGTAGATGTTTTCTGCATGTGGTAGATAATGATATATCTCAAAAGTCTAATAACTTAGAAAGATGGTGATTAAACTGGAATGGACTCGCCAGGTGGCGCTAGTGAGCATTATTTTTTATATCCGGTATCTCGAGATCATGATCAGTTTACTAACGGAATGGAAGAATGAGCGTGCTGAATAAAATGTACTAAACGATTTGTTTTATTTAATATCAAGAATAAAACGCAACATTGAAAAATTTCTCCACATACTTCTTCTTATATACTTTTCTCCAAATAACTCTGAGTTTGTTAATGATATTTTAAATACGTTCTAATCAGGCACGGTGCCATCATCAGGCAGCTATAGATCTACCGATGAATTCCACCGACTTTGAACGCTCTAGATCAGTTCTATCTTTTGACACCTATCAAAAAGTTTTCTTCAGTGAAGTTGTTTTTTTTGATATGCTAAACGTATGTACCAAAAATACTTATACTCTATAACCTATGTAGATGGCGCTACATGACATTTAAAAGAATATTCGAAAAAATTAAAAATAAAAAATATTCGAAAGAAAATTAAACACCAAAATTGTCAATATAATGCTTATTTTTATCCACGATACTTTGCTGAACAAACTAATAGTCCAACATACATACCGAGGGCGCTAGTAGAGTTCCTATATATAGAGTTAGGCGGACACAAAAGCCGGAAAACTTGCAGCTCTTATTCCAGGAAGAAAACACTGGCAACCCATGCCAATGTTCAAGCTCTAGCTTGTCGTGAGTTAGAACTTTCGTCGTGAGTTAGAACTTCACATGTACGAATGGAATACCAATTCGAAGATCTGATGATATGATTTCATACTTGTGCGAATATCTCTTTGTGTTACAAAAAAAATCTTGTTCTTTTCGTTTCTCTACACTCGATAACACAAGAAAAGAGTAAAATAATTATGACCATAATCACATTACCTTTTCCATATACATCCAAAGAGAACATGTTATGTGACGTAATGCTCGATTGGCTCCACCATTTGACATGTTCAATTGGCTCCGCTCAGTGTCTCCGCCTAACTATGAATATAGTAACTATAGGCGCTAGAGGTTTTGAGCGTCGAAAGTAGCATTCTGCCCCACTGTGGCAGCGTAAAACAAAACTCAACCTGTCGATGAATTTTGCCAAAGATACCACCCATCCAAATTACCCTGATCCCGAGGAATAAAATTTGAAAAAAAAAATGCTTGCTCACTAGCGCCGCCTGGCGGGTGCATTCCAATTCAGTCTGTCTATAATCGAGAAGCCCTTGATCTCCTCAAGAACTTTGCCAAAAATACCATCTTTCTAAGCTACACTCTTGAGATATATCATAATTTACCATGTCCTACAAGTTTATGCGCTCACTAGCGCCGCATAGTGAGAATATTATAAACTAATCGTTGGGTAGTCCTCGAGCTCTCAAGCAACTTTGTTGAAGACAACATCCTTCTAAATAGACTTAATATTGAGATGCAGAAATTGAAAGCAAAAATGCGGTAAATCCAACATATTCTTTACATTGTCAAACAGCACTTGTTCTCCTGGAGAACTTTACCGAAAACAGCGTTTTCCTAAATTGTCAAACTTTAGAGATAGATCTACAATGTTAATAAAGTTTGGTTCTCATTAGCGACGCCTAGTGGGCAAAGTCCGAACTAATTTTTCCGCCTTAGGACAGAGCGCGACCTGTCTATGAATATTTCCAAAAACACCACTCTTCCAAATGATCATGATCTCGAGATACAGGATACGAGCCATAATTTTACAAGCGCCACCTGGGGGGCTATTTCAATTTAATCTATCCATAATCGAGTAGCCTTTGACTTCCTCAAGAACTTTGCCGAAAACACCACCTGTCTAAGTTATTAGACTTTTGAGATATATCATTATCTACTACATGCTGAAAGCATCTACCTTCACTAGTGCCGCATAGTGAGAGAATTCTAAACTAATCTGTTACCGTTGGGTAGTCCTCGACCTCTCGAGCAACTTTGTTGAAGACACCACCCTTCTAAACTGTCTTTATATTGAGATGCAGAAATTGAAAAGAAAAATGCGTGCTCACTAGCGTCACCTAGCGGGTAAAATCGGTTTTTTTTCTATACATTGTCAAACAGCACTTGTCCTCCTGGAGAACTTTACCGAAAACATCGTTTTCCTAAATTATCAGGCTTTAGAAACGGATCTATAATGTTAAGAAAGTTTCATTCTCATTAGCGCCGCCTAGTGGGATAGTTTTGAACTAATTTGTTCGCCGTAGGACAGAGCTCGACCTGCTTATGAATATTGCCAAAGACACCACCCCTCCAAATGATCATTATCTCGAGATACATGATTTAAAAAAAATAATGCTCACTAGCGCCGCCTAGCGGGTACATTCCAGTATAATCTATACATAATCGAGTAGCCTTTGACTTTCTCGAGAACTTTGCCGAAAACACCATCTTTCCAAGGTATTAGACTTTTGAGATATATCATAATGTACCATATGCTGAAAGCTTCTTCGCTCACTAGCGCCGCATAGTGAGAGTATTCAAAACTAATCTATTGCCGTTGGGTAGTCCTCGATCTCTCGAGCAACTTTGCTGAAGACAGTACTACTCTATCTAATCACGATGTTGTGATATAGAATTATTTTAAGATGTGTTGAATATTTGCATTAGCACTAGCGCCACCTGGTGGGGTAATTGCGAGTTATACTTTCTACCATCCAGAAGCTCTGGAATTCTTATACAAATTCCCCGAAGACACCACCTTTCAAAATAATCAGTGTCTTGATATATTTAACATTGAATCCATTTAATGATAGTCGAATTTACGACGAGAGTTTCGATTTATTTACTCTTTCTTCATCGCACCCCTGGCGGCGTAGTTATCAACTAATTGGATACCCTATGACTCTAAGTTGTAGGCCCAAGTGAGTACAACAACTTTGCCAAAGAAAGTATGGCGCTACATGTTGACGCGGACGAAATAATCGGCCACAGCCCCAATTAGTCGAAATCCCATAAGCTATGGGTATCCTACAACGCGGATTCCTTTTTCACGCCCCCAGTTAATCGCGTAGTAGGAGACCCGACTGTATTTTTTTCAAGCGCAACACTCTTAAGCAGCACACACTGTATTGAATTAAATCCAAACCACCCCGCCCACCCACTTTGCAAATCATCCGCACACGGCCACCGCTGCTGAAAATGCATAGCGTCTACCGCTTATTGTAGTGCCCAGACGCTGCAGCCATGATCTTACCCGTTCGACATAAGAACAAAAACTGATTCAAACGGGTACGCGTCACCTCTATTTATAAACTAACCGTATATGGTTTAGCCACTTAGGTGCGAGTGTGTGCAAATGCCAACGTTACCGAAAATCGATAGCGCTTATTGCATCGCCCGGAGACGATGTTGCTCGTATGGGATAAGAGCAACAACTGATTTAAACGGACATGCGTTGCTTCTATTTATGACTTTTCGTGTTTCATTGAGCAACTAAGCTGCCCTCTCTTGACGGCTGTGTCTGAGAAATCTGCCTCACGAATGGTAATTTTCCCGTTTTTCGTGAACTTTTTAATTTTACCAATTTGCAAAAGTCTACTTTTATTGGGGAGATATTAAATTATTACCAATATTTAAGTTAGGTGTTTCTGAATCGGTTGGTGTATGAATGATTAAAATCCATCTAGTAATATCGGAGTTATAAGCGTGCAAACCTTACATAGTTTCGTTACATTGGAGATAGTTTAGATTTTAGAATGACACCTAGCCCCAGATAGTGGAGTAAGACATTTTTAATGTCAAAACAGCATCACTGAAACACTTACCAACAAACGATAGTCTACTCTTGTGATGTTCTATCTGAGTGTCTAGAAAATTTTTTGGATTTCCAAAGAATCGTTTTAGAAATTTTACTCACTATTATAAGAAAGAATAATTTTATTTTTTAAATTATTTTGAACGGCCCAATGCGTTAGCAGCACTAAGCCGTGGGTCGTTTATTTTTGCGTTGCGTTGCGTAAGCACGGTATACTTCGTAGATTGCAGACTGATGACTCTCATTTCCAGCAAGACTACTTGAGGAGCATTGTTTGGGAATAACAATTGATCCAGTCCGAGCGAGATTTTCGCCTGAGAGCCACCATTGCGGGCCACGATCAGGATTCGCTTCAAGCAAGCGATGCGACTGCGAAGACACGAAACAGAAAAAAATATAAATGCTGCGTTCCTAAACGATATTAACATCATGCACGAATCAAACACCCCCCGTTTCTAAATAGTACGTACATATTCTTAGCTCAGTATAATTGACTGATGAGTTAATAAGCATAAGCAGCATAAGCATAAGCATAAGAGATCGCCCGTAGTTGCTACTCCATTATTGATCAGAACCATCTAGGTTGCAAAATGTTGATTGGAACAACATGCTTGGGAATAGCATGATGAGCCACATTGTATAATCTATTCTGATCCCTGCATGCTGATCAATACCGACGCCGGCCACGTCCGAATGCAGATCTTCTGGGAAAGGAAGGAATGTTAGTCCGATACATGTTGCTACTAGAGACCGAGGAATCCTCTGCATCTCCACATGTATCACGGGAAGGGGAGAGTTGTTAGTTAGTGTGCCAATAGCGGTATCATGTAATAATTGCTCTGGGCAGCCGGCTGCCGAGAATTTGGGAAATTTATCATTTGTTGTATTAATACGACAAGCAAAATAAGCAAGTTGAACTCCGGATAGCCGGCTATAAGGAGCACTGCTTATATTGTTTAATAATATTTAATCACGCGACGATTTTTTTCGTGGTTTCTATCGTGTCGGTGCTGATTTTACCCGGCGATCGTTTGAATGAAATGAGGAATCTTATACAGAAGGTTCATCAGACTCTTCCATAGGTGTCGCGGAGTTGGTGGTTTGGAAGGAAATAGGGTCTAGGATTCGCTCCAAGCAAGCGATGCGACTTGTAAAGCATAGTTTATTAGTTTGTAGTTCAGTTAGTTTTCGAGAACACGATCGCTCGAAAAATAAGATCTTATTTAGTTTTTTGTTCTTTTAAAATCTGGGTAGCCGGCTACCGAGAGTATCCTATGTTTTCTAAACAAAGGCAATTTCAACTCCACACAGCCGATCGTGGGAGTATTGCTCAGAAAAACTAATCTTATCTGCTTAATGGGCCGGGTCACTATTTATTGCGACATTATTTGGACTAACTTCGCTATTCCTTCTCTACAATATATTTTTTGGGTTGCAAACTACCGAGTGATAACACGTTATACAGATAAAGAGTTATGATAGCTCTAGTTGTTATAAATCAACGAAAGTGTTTCCTATTTCTAATATCGGATTGTTTGTGAAATACACGTATACGAACGATTATATTGAACATTGAAGGCAAATACAGAGGATCGTTAACCTGATGGACGGGCTTGTTACCAATAACGGAACTTGAAATTAGATTCATTAAAACAGACGCGGCGAATTTTCAGTACGTATTGATACGCGATCATCGATACTAGTCAAATTAAAGTCTTATTGGAGCTGATTTCCGAACAACGTTTACGGTATTGCTTTTTCGGCTAGATCTGTTCGCAGACTCTCATTCTGCTACTATCGGCAGAAGGCTGATAGCTCCCCTATTCTTCGTGCTAACATAACTGAAGGTAATTGCCAAACGGTCCCCGATCCCTCTCGCGAATTGTCAATTCTCAAACCTTATACATGATTGAAGTCATCATTCCACTCAAATAAGGTCGTGTGTTTTTCCTAAGCACATTGTATGCTCTGTGGATCATTTCCCCCGTTGGTAAAACAAATCCTAAACAAACATAGAAATTAGTTTGCTCAGTCCAAAGAAAAGTTGGCCGACCGGCAGATACGTGTTCCCTTACAGCGCCATCACATCAACGAACACCCAAAATTGACATGCGACAAAATATCTGCAATCCCGAATATGAAAGATTCAAAACCTCTACTCATTTGCAATAAAATAAGAAAGTAAAAAAAACAGTTGAATATACAAGGCGGCTCATTTTCAAAGATAGCACCGCCGATGAATCACTAAATAAAAATAGGTGACAAGGAACGCGGACGAAATTAGCTGAGCACCGACCGGCTGGTTTGCCACCTATTTTTCGGGCGAAGAATTTTGGGGCGACACCTGGTAGTCGCTAGACGCTGGTGAAACGCCAAGTATTTGAATATGTCAATTTTTCATATTGCCATATTTTTTCACTTTTCCGATCGAATTTTTTTCTCTGAAAAACCATTTTTCACTATTTTTACAATGTACACTGTGTTTCTAGACATTTTCTGTGCACTTTTATTGTCCTTGCATCGGGAATCGACGGCCCGTAATGCGAGGAAAAGATATTTTTTTTCATTTGCCGGAATTCGATTTTCACAAACTATCACCACTCGCGTCTGTCGAAAATATGCCGAAAAATGCTTTTATAAGCCACTTCACTTTGTATAGTCGTTAAATTGCACCGTTTTTCACACTTTCGATAACCGGGCGGCAGTAAACTGTGCCGAAAATTATGAAAATTAACCGACTCGAAGGGAGCCCTACGACAGTCAACCGCTCGCGACGAAGATACACCGCTATCTGTCGTATAATTGACTGATGAGTTAATGGACTAAAAGTAAAGCATTAAATATGACCATAAAACATTTGTTCCTCGTCCTGAAATGATTGCCAAAATTGGTAATTTGATTTGAGCGAATTGTCAATTCTCCACCTTCATACATAATTCAAAAGTCATTCACTCAGACAAGACCATGCGTATTTCCCACACGCATTAAAGACCCAGTGGATTCGTTTCCTAGTTGGTCAAATAATCACTAAACAAACAAATAAATTAGTTTGCTCAGTCTAAAGAAATCAACCGGCGGATACGTGTTCCCTTACAATGCCATCCAATGAAAGTACATTTAAAATTAGTTGGATAACCAAGGTGGTTCATTTTCAAAGATAGCACTGCTGATGAATCACTGTATAAAAATTGGTGATAAGGGACGCGGACGAAAATAGCTGACCACCGCCAAGCCTTGGGTCGTTTATTTTTGTACATAAGTAAACACAAAAAACAACGCCAAGCTACTGCCCATCCGCCAGGACTTGTTGACGAACTTTGTTGCTGAGTGTTGAGATCCTTTTTCTAGGCGGTCAAATATTAGATGCGTTATACACAGCAAGTTGGAAGTCAGTCCGTCTGCCTTCTCTCGAGTTAGTGTCAACGTTCATGTTGTCAACAATTTTTTATTTTTATTAGACAAATCAACAAAAACTGTCATTCGATGATTGCTTATTTTAAAATTTCTTACTTCTGTTTATGCTTTATCAAATTCCTTTAGAATAACTGGTATAAATCAGTAATAAAGCATCAATATATTGATTTTTGTAACAGTGTCCATTTTGTTTCAACTCTCCTCATACCGAGGTAAATTGAAACAGCAATCAATGTGAGTTGAAACAAGTAATCAATTATTTTAAATATTATCAAAACGTTTTCTGAAGCATCAAATGTTACAATCGTGTCATTTTTATTCGTTCATAGTGAGATAATTCCTTAAAACCAGTATACATCTACGTACAAACTGGCACTTGTTTCGAAAATTATTGTTAGATTTTGGTTACAAATGCAGGACTTTCTGCAGAGCTTCCAACAGTAATAACAGTACGGTACTTAACCTAATCACTAATTAACTATAACTGTAAGTTCAAGAAATTGACTAGCCATTTTTCATATATTTAGTTATGAATTATTTTCCTACCTTTTCCCCTAGGAAATTCTGCATTCATTAAAGTGGTTGATATGACCAGCGATATTTTTTATGACTACAAGTGATACGGGTTTATGAAACCAGGTAATTTGGTATTCATATCGGTAGTATTTGGTTTATTTTGAATTATGGTCACTTTGTTCCAAGCTTGAGAAGCTGATAGGAGTAAACAATTAGAACAAACACATATTCCGTTGTTATAAATGACCTAATTCACTTCAAATAGAAACCTTCACAATTCAACACTTTTCTTAGCTGTGGTGCCAAAAACTATACATTTTGTTTCACTTAATTTTAACTGAAATATGCAACCACTCAATGAAGTAAACACGTATATATATAATGTATAATGTTTAGATATTACTATGAAATGTTTTATTTTATATGTTTCGTATATTTTAATGTAGAATTTGATAGGGCGAAAAACAGGTGCATCAATTTTGCGTGTGCTTTATTTGGCTTTAGTTTGCTCGATTTGTGTTTTCGTTAATTCCGGGAGAAATTTTCACTCCATAGCGCGGTATCAAATCAGTAAACAATAATTTGTGTACCAAAGTTGTGAAGCGTATTTGTTTGATGCGGAAACTGTTTTGCATCAAATCCCGTTGTTAATCACAGTGTATCATTCCATGGATGGATCCTTATTTTACTTTTACAGCAAAATGGGAGAGTCAAGATAGAAGCAGCGCGGTACCCGGAAGATGCGTTACAAATTGGCATAAAACGAATATGCAATGGCATTACGAGGTATACCGCATGCAAGACCTACGGCATTCCCGTTTCTACGGTTCGGTACCGACTGAGTGGCCACTAGCAGAATAAAAATGGGCCAAGATCTGTGCTAACGATGGAGGAGGAGGAGAAAGTTACTAAGTGGTTGACTGACATGCAGGATGGGGATTTTCCGGCTTCCCGGAAATTCCCGGCCCCCAAATTTGCATGAAAACAGTTTTAAGTTGAAGCTTAGAAAACAAGGAAGAGTTTAAAATATAGTTTTCCTGAAGAAAAACTTTGTTTTCGATTTTATGGAGTATTCTCAATAATCTGTCACGTTACAATCAGAATCTATCACGTTACAGTTCTGCATTTTCATTGAAGCAAGGATATCAAGACAATAGTACACATCATCCTTAATCTAGGAACTGAGTATTAACGGGAAATTTCATGTTTATTTTGAAAAACATTGGTTTTGATGAACAAACGTGAAAAACTTTTGAAAAGGTCGTAATTTCACGAAGTAACATATTATGTCGAAAGAAACTCCAAAATAACTTGAAAACATCTGAATTTTGGAGGATAATTTTTCGTGAGCATTTTGAATTGAAAACCCATTTTGAAATACATTCTATAACTAAATTAATAAAAGAAAAATTAAAGGAATTATTGAAATTTGTTAAAACATTTTATTGTTATTTTCTCTACGATGCAATTATATTTTAAAGTTTTTTTATTTGCACTTAATTTTTAAACGTGTTATGTTTTTTGCGTTTGGTATTTGTGAGTAATTTATTAAAAGGACGTATTTTCACTACTAAATATTTTTGTTGAAAAAAAAACCAAAATATTTCGGAATTTTTTTCTTAAGAGCATTTGCTTCGAAATTATATTTAGTATTAATATTGTATAATAAAACTATATTTATGACTGGCAAATACTAAGAAATTTGGAAGAATACTTGCTTTCTTACTATTAACTTCCTAATAGTGCAATTATAGTTTCATCAGTTTATAGGCTTTCGTTAACAAAAAAAAACGTTGTTTTTCTGTAATTGTATTTTCATTTTTGTTTTTTAACAATGTATTTGTATTTTTAATATTTTTTTTGCTTTTTTTAGAAAAAAATTCACCAAAAAATATTCACACAGAACAATTAATTCCCTAGAATTCGCTATCATATAGTTTTGCTGCACCAATGGTGATTTTCGAACAATATATATTGAAAGTAGTGCATTCATGATCTCATTCGCCCTTTTTAAATATTACTCTTGAATAAAAATTGTTTGTTTAATATTGAAAAATATTTAGTCTCCCATATACATGAAACGTAAAAGGTTTCATCAGAATCAAAGATGGTCATCAATATTGACGCAATTGAATCAAACTTGATGGAATTGCTTTACAGCAGAAAAAATCTGTCACGTTACATAAGATAAACTATGTTTTCTTAAAAATTAATAAAACTTTAAAGTTTTCACAATACAGTCTCAAAAAGTAGACTCAAAGTAGTAAGGAAAAATGCAGGTGAGACATTGTATGCATGCTGTTGGTGTGGCCCACAATTTTTTTTTTTAATTTTTGATCCGTCACGTTACAAGTTATTTGGTTTCCATTACTTCACAACTGAAAATAAGCAATAATCCATATTCATCAAAATTTTTCAAGCAATATCATCAAATTTAAATTAGACTACGATAAAAAATGTGGTTGCAAGCAAAAAGTTGAAAATTTGGATTATCTTTTTATCTCCTTACGGTCTTTAAGTCATTTTCAGGTCATGCAAGTAGCATCAACAAACTTTCATAAATGACAGACATGAATTTTTTTCTGGGATCACCATTCATAATTTTTAATATCAGCGGTTATATACATAGGGAAAACAAACAGTTTGACGCAAAATTTGATAAAAAATAATTTCGCCTGTGGTTACCATTTTCGGAGCCTTGACCATATGCAAGTTCTCGCAGACTACATCAAAGCTAGCCGAGCGTTGAAAGTGCGCACTGTTACAAAATCCTCCATAATACTACGTTCACACTACGACTTAAAACGTGTTTTAACGCTATCTTGATGACATTTTTCTTGTTGCTAATTATTATAACGTGTTGTTTACTATAACTCTAGATAGGGACAAAAATTAAAAATTATCAATATAGATTATTGAATGTGAAAAATTGCCGTATAATTTGACATACTTTTTGAAAAATTTTAGCGTGAAGAACACAATAAAATTAACAATTGAAATTTTTAAATAGATGCAAAGCACCGTTATTCGCTCAATTATAGAGTAGAAATATTTTTATGAGTGTAAATATCCCTAAGTGTACAAAAATGCATTCAATTATCTTCAGTAGTTTTTAAGATATAAAATTTCCAATTTTATCGTGCAATCAAGTTTAAGGGTTAATATCTTAAAGCAAAAATGTAGTTTTAATGAAATATTTATACCAAAATGTTTTTCACCATAATCCCTATACAATAAAATATATCTCATGAAAATCTCATGAAATGAAATTTTACGAAAAATTGGAGAATCACTTGACATGGCTTTACTCATAAATGAAACAATATTGTTAGAAACGTAACTGAAAATATGAGTATTGCTGTGTATTGTAGCAACTTTAACAACATCTTTTATAACATTTTATTCTAAAAGTGAATTATAAAAAATACATTACATGGTGAGATCCAGCAATGTTGGTGATGCTGTATCAAAAAACAAGATGTCAGCTATTCAAATAACATTCGAACTCATCTGATCTTCTCCGATCTACAAATTTCAAAAACTTTGAAAATATTCCCTTCTAATCTCCCGCTTCCATTGATTTCCTGTTTTTGCCACTGGATAATCAAATGTTATCACTCAGGTCACCTTGAAATTACTAGCATTCAAAAGGGGGTAAAATAAACGACCTTTACCCCCATTTTGAAAACAAAGTTATAGTCGCGTTTTGATTTTATTATTGTTTGATTGTTGAGAGGGAAAAACGAACGGGAGTGGATTTTCAAAAACTCCTTCTCCCGTAGGCACAAAATCTCTATCATATTGCATACAGTATTTTAAATTTCTGTTCATTTGGGTCAGGTAACAATTAACGCAACTTCCGTAGGGTTAAACAAAAACCATTGGGTGAAACTTTATCAGAATCAATATCTCGTCTTTTTATCCAAGCACCCGAAAACATTTTTTTCTATAGAGCAATATCTCAACGAAATGTTTAATATGGCCATGCATGTAACCGGAGTGACGTAGAATGGCATATTTATTCGATTTATATTCAATATTGACAACATTAAATTTCGAACATCTCCTGTAAAAACCTCGATCTGTTCCGATTCGAGTCCAATACAGTTTCTAAAATCTCGTTATTGTTCTTTGACTTCGTCCATTCTACAGCACAAAAATCTAATGTTTTACGACAGCATTTATTAGGAATCAGGAATCAGTAGCGTCTGGCTCAAATGGCACGTTCCCCATGTTGATCGGAGATTTGTGCCTTGCCAAGAATCGTCTTTTCATCATTTTCCTGATGGGAAGGATTGGGGAAGTGGTAAGGTTAGGGGTAAGGAAAACAACGACACAGAACAATTAAAACAGAGCATTCTGCACCCCCGCAGTGATGCTGAACAATCTGTAGGTGCTACAACAGCAGGAATAAAACTTCCAATCCCCGGAGGGATTTAGAACCTCTACTCAAACAGCGAGCGGAAATATCAACACCCCCGAGGGGATATTGAGATAACAGAACGACAACACCCCCGAAGAGATATTGTCATTCAAATACGGCTAAAAAACTATAGCTCTTTACCACACTGGGTTAGGAACAAAAGCATATCCTTAAATTTCAGCTCTCTGTACATAGGTTCATCTATGTATGGAGAACCAAAAATCCGGATGCGCAATTGCATTAATACAGGGCAATTGCATATCAAATGATATGATGTTCCGTAATCGGATTCACAAAGATCACATGAATAATACTCAGCGCGCTGAATAGTAGCCATGTGATAATTGAGTTTGCAATGTCCAGTCAGTGTCCTGACCAGAATACTGCAGTTGTGCTTGGATGCAACAAATTTCTTGACATTTTCGGATTCACATCCGGCAGAAAAGCCTTTGTTTGAACGCAAGTTTGCAAGCTACGCCAATGGTTGGCATGTTCGAATGCAGCCCAAGAGCGAATCTTGTGCTTTATCCAACTTATTGACAGTGGTAGAACTGGTTCTGGACCAACGAAATCAGTCGCAGCGCCAGCTCTAGCCAATTCGTCCGCCCATTCATTTCCAGTAATACCGGAATGACCGGGTACCCATAGAAGGTAGATAGCATTTGAAATGCTAAGTTCTTCGATTTGAGTTCGACATGCGATTACTAATTTCGATCTCGAATCTGCCGAACTAAGTGCTTTCAGGGCAGTCTGACTGTCAGAGCAAAAATAGATTCTTTTACCGCAAATTCCCTGTTGAAGTGCGGATTGTACGCCACACCGCAAAGATTTCTGCTTGGAATACGGTACAGTATCTACCAAGCGAATGAGATTGGCTTAATCTCATTTCATGACAATAGACACCAGCACCGGCTCGGCCCTCCAACAAAGAACCGTCTGTATAACAAACTACGTATTCTTCAAGTTGTCGCTCCATCCAGCCAGACAGCCATTCCTCACGAAGAGGAATTCTCACATTGAAAGTTTTAGAAGGAAAACTACGTGTGAGTGTAAGGTCACTGGGAGCAAGTGTATATTCATCCCAAGTAACCATTTGGGGCCACAGTCTTGTGTGGCTAGTTACACGATCTATTGGGTTACTGTTCCAGAGCCCAGTAACCTTAAGACGGTATGCACAAGAAAGTGCTTCTTGTTTCAGAAACACATGTAGTGGTTTTATGTTCAAGAGTGCCTCGAGAGCAGCAGTAGGTGTTGTCGAGAGCACACCAGTCATCGCCATCAAGACCATCCTCTGAAGATGGTTTAACTTTGATTGGATTGTCATGACTTCTCCCTTCTGCCACCAAACAAGGCACCCGTATGCCAGTATTGGTCTAACAATTGTTGTGTAGATCCACTGAATGTACTTGGGTTTGAGTCCCCAAGATTTGCCGAAAGCCCGTCTACATTGGCCAAAGGCCATGCAAGCTTTCTTGATCCTGAAATCGATGTGAGCTGTCCAATTAAGCTTTGAGTCGAGAATTACCCCAACGTACTTAACTTGATCTTCGACAATAATTTCAGAGTCAAAAAACTGCAATGGACGAGCTTCGGTTGTAATTTTTCGTTGCGTGAATAGCACCATTGAGGTTTTATTTGGATTAACTGATAGTCCAACATGAAGACACCACAGCTCAACAACATATAAGGCTTGTTGCATCGAATCAAAAAGTGTGTTAATGCAAATACCGGTGATCATTATATGATAATCATCGGCGAAACCATACGTCGGAAACCCAAGCTCATTTAGTTTTCTCAACAAGCTATCGGCGACAAGGTTCCATAGAAGTGGTGACAGCACACCACCTTGAGGACATCCGCAGACACTCAGTTTCCTCATCTCTACTTGTCTTAACGATGAGCACAGATGTCGGTTGCTAAGCATTGCGTGTATCCAGTTCGTGATATATGAAGGTACTCCATGATCTCGTGCTGCTTCCAAAATGGATTCGAAAGACACGTTGTCAAAAGCACCTTCAATATCGAGAAAAACTCCTAAACTTGATTGCTTTTGTGAAAAAGCTTTTTCAATGTTGTAGACAACATTGTGTAACAGGGTGGTAGTAGACTTCCCCCGCTGATATGCATGTTGCATTGCATGCAGCGGGTGCTCGCCCAAGCTACCATCCCGAATGTAGTGGTCGATTAAACGTTCCACTGATTTGAGAAGGAAGGAGGTCAGACTGATCGGTCTAAAGCTCTTTGCCTCCTCATAAGTGACGCGGCCACCTTTGGGAATGAATTTGACAGTTATTTCCCGCCACGCTAATGGAATGTATCCTGTTGCAAGACTGCAAGTAAGAACCTTTTTTAAAATATGCTTGAAGTGTTCATATCCTTTTTGTAGTAGAACTGGAATAATTCCGTCCTTTCCCGCAGACTTATACGGAGCAAAACTTTCAATCGCCCATTTGATCGATTCGGTTGTCACAATTCTACGAGCAAATGCCCAAGAATCAGAACTGCCTGAAAAGAACTCAGGGGCAGTCGTCAGTGATGGCTCCGTACAACCTGGAAAGTGTGTGTCAAAAAGACAGTTGAGTACTATATCTTCGTCAGATGAGTATTCACCATTAGCAGTTCTAATGGAACTGACATGAAAATCTTTCGATTTCGAAAGTAACTTATTTAATCTACTAGTCTCGTTGAGACTTGAGACATTTGTGCAGAGGCTTTTCCAACCACTTCGCTCAGAGGATCGAAGGGCATTTCTGTGTGCTTTGCGAGCCAACTTAAATGCCTCCGACCCGTCCCTGCGTCTGTGATTCCAAGCTCTCCTACATAACTTTTTGAGTCGAACAAGTTCGGTATTCCCCCAAGGTGTTCCTCTAGAAGCACGCATAACTCGAAGCGGACAAGCCTCTTGGTATGCTGGTACTATGAGTGAGCTTGTTTTATCCACGACCTCATCCAAATCACTTGGAGATTCAATCGTCGGAAGATAACCATGAAACCTAGTCGCCAAGCCCTCTTCGTAGAGGTCCCAGTTCGTAGATTTGGGATTACGATAGGTGACGATATCTAGCGAGACGTTTAAATGATCAAAGACGATGTACTTATGATCAGATAACGACGGTTCGAGCTCGTTTGGTACGAGCCAGTTTGTCAACTCATGCGTAATACTGTCAGAGCAGAGAGTTACATCTAACACCTCTTCTCTGCCAGCTCGTGCAAAAGTTGGGCGGTTTCCTGCATTAAGAATGTGCAGATTTGTACTACTTAAGTATTCCATCAATTCGGTGCCTCTCAAATTGATATCAGAGCTGCCCCAAATTATGTGGTGGGAATTTGCATCACTGCCGATTATGAGAGGAAACCCATTTCTGCCACAGTATGATACAACCCTTTTGAAATCATCAGAAGGTGATGGTTCATTATGCGGCAAATATGCCGAACAATAGACGTATTTCTTGTTTATGTTGTCAACAGTCATATTTACCATGACAGTACAAATATCACGAGTTGTGAGGTCCGATATAAGACAAGCGTCAATTGCACTATTCGCAAGTATACATGCACGAGGCATTTCACGTGGATTTGTCATGCCATTTTTGTTGAAAGCTACGAAGACGGGGTTAAGTAGCTTTCCAACATAGAAGTTTCCTTTATGGAAATACGGTTCTTGAACCAAAGCTATGGAAGCTTTCCCTTCCTGCACAAGGCGAGATAGATTCATAGTTGCTGTACGTTTATGCTGAAGATTAATTTGTGCTACTCTAACCATATTCGATTACAGCACTACACATTTCATCATCAGCACTTGTTGTACAGCAACTAGAAGATACCAAACACGTTGGCTTATAATCGCATATAGCGAACCCAGAAATGGGTATTAGGGACATGAACATCATTTGAATCCCACGATTTGCGAAGAAACGAACGTCCACTGTGTCAGAGATTCGCATAACACAGCAAGGGTAAGACCCACGACACTCCTTGCGCGACTGGCATATTTTAGTCCTGCCAGCCATTCAGTCCTCGGCACGGAGTAACACCTTGACTTGAGGACTCCTGTTCTTCCGTAGGGTTAAACAAAAACCATTGGGTGAAACTTTATCAGAATCAATATCTCGTCTTTTTATCCAAGCACCCGAAAACATTTTTTTCTATAGAGCAATATCTCAACGAAATGTTTAATATGGCCATGCATGTAACCGGAGTGACGTAGAATGGCATATTTATTCGATTTATATTCAATATTGACAACATTAAATTTCGAACATCTCCTGTAAAAACCTCGATCTGTTCCGATTCGAGTCCAATACAGTTTCTAAAATCTCGTTATTGTTCTTTGACTTCGTCCATTCTACAGCACAAAAATCTAATGTTTTACGACAGCATTTAACAGACCATCCCTACTTTTTTCTATGTACAACTTTTTGCACTTCCACAAACTCTCGACTCAATGAAGCGCGTATATCACGCTTCTCTGATTCTTGTGCACTTTGCCAGCCACTCACTGCGCCCTGTTTCGTTTGGTCATGTAACCAGTCTATAGCGCAAAGTTCTGTCCACCGCGGCGCCCTGGTTTCTCCAACGTCCTTCAATCTGCTACGTGCGTACGCGGGCGGGTGTATCTATATGGGCAAAAAGGGCACTACCATCAAAGGTGCCAGTCTGTCAGCCTCCTGACGAGAGCCATTTCTGTTTCTGTGTGCTGCGAATGTGGTCTTTCCCCACACACCGCAACAGTCGACCAGTGATTGCAGGCAGTGCTTACGCGACTGTGTGTGGTAGGGGACCTTGTTTCCTCCTGACTGGACCTCGATCGTCTGCAACCACCCGATGTCTGTCGACGTTGTTGGTTGAATCACGGATCGAAAGAGGGGGAGCAAGTGCAAATGAGACCGAGTCCACGCGGAGCCAAAGCCTGATTCCGTCAGTCGTCCATGTTGCGCCATCCCCATCCATGCCTACCACCCACATGTCCGATTGGCTTGGACACGAGCATCGAAGGAGGGAAAATGTACAGCCTACAGCACAGAACACCACTTCGTTCCACTTGTCCGGTTTGTGGCTGCACGTGTTTGTACATAAGGCAAATCTACCCTGCAAGTTGGATTTAAACCCGGAACGGGATGGTAGAAAGCGTGCGTTGCTCTGATTTGCATTCGGTACACGAACTTTGATCTAATTTCACCGACCGCTCTCCCCTCGCAGCTAGTTAATTTGCGGAACACCATGGACCATATCCTATCGAGGAGCTGCGTACTCGAGCCGCCCACGTAGATTTTTTGCCTCTATATCTAGTAAGTGATGACGTCGGTTTTTGGCAGCCGATGGACAGCAGGCTGATGAACTCGCTTTGGATATATACGTGATTTTAGAGAGTATTATGCAGATTCTTTTTTGATTATTTGATTTGATTTTGATTATATGTGCGGGGTGGGGAATCGAACCCAGGTGAGCTGCGTACAAGGCAATCGATTTACCAACTCCCCTCTCGTACTATGGAGATGAAATTGGAAGAGAATTTAGATATTTCTTTCTTTCATTTTAGGCAATTGGACCAGCTAGGAGCTATACATTTTAGAGTGTCAGGTGTCATATTCTACAACTTTTCTTACATTTTGGAAAGTATAATTCGCGTAAAATCAAGAAAGTGGATGTAGTAAACATCAATTATTTCTAAAGACGTTTTGCTAACTATAATTCACGTCTTCAAACATTGCAATAAGGTGTGTAATGTCAGTCACTCGAGGCGCTATGCATAGTAAAGTAGAATGGGGTCAAATAGGTATGAGGGTACAATATGTATAGAGCATTATCTTTGCTATGTTATTGCACGGTAGAGAACATCGTTGACGACTGTCATTTCGGATGTAACTGTGGATCAACTGTATTAGTTCCGGCGTTGTTCATGTTTTCGCATGTTGTTCTTCGAAAATGTCTTTTGTCCTCAGTACAGTATATTTTTGGCTACTGTAATATAATAATTTAAGGTGTTGTTGAAGTAAATAATCGAAAAAATATGATCGAAAAAGTGAAATGGAATCCAAAAAAAAGCGCAAACGTAGGTGTCCCACAGCTAAGCAATCATGTGAGGGGGATGAACAACTTCCATTCCACATGCTGGCGACGACGAGGACACCGAAGAAGTCATTCACAAGTACAAAACCAGACGCAGCTGCTGAAAATTACGGCTTTTCATCTGCTACTTCCTCATTCTCTTACCTGAATGACGTCGATGGATTGCATTTATTATTTAGGGTCGATTTCTTCACCCTCGCTTAACTTTTAAACCAGGTTCACCAGTACGTTTAAACCTGGCTTAATCACTAAGTGAGGATGAAAAAATCACCCCCTAGCCTGAAAAATATTAAGCCATTAACGTTAACGATAATGTATCGTCAGCGGAAACTCCGTTAACGATAATGTATCGTCGCATTCATCATCATCGTCAATAATTCATCAATTATCGCGATACATTTTGCGTTACTTCTCCGTTTATTGGAGTTGAAGTTGATGGGGCTAATATTCAATTGTTTAGAACTAAATTGTGGAACCCGGGGCTATTAAGACAGTGGGGATAATTCGAACCCCTCAGTTTCTCAGAAAATAGCAAGACTTTCTGACTATCGTACATATTCGTGGTACCGCTATTCTGAAACATTAATTTTGAGAGCAGAAATTTATTCTTTGTTCTTTGTAGAAAGTAGATTCAACGTGTTTCGTTTTTTTGCCATTCTCAAAACAAAAATCATTATAATGGAAAAAAAACCTTGTTAAAGCAACAAATAAAAGTGAAAAAATATTAGGTAAGTGTTTTGAGAAGTTTGAGGCTCCTATTTTATGGAATGATTTTTGTTTGGGTGAAAACACAAATATTTTCGAAATGCTCACCACATTTGTGCGAAAGGGGCTATTCGGACCCCCTATTCCGTCAACCACCGTTCAGCGGCTCCGGACACCATTGCACTGATAGAATATATTCGTAAATCGCTAGGAATTAGTTTCGTACAGAAATTTTTTATAAAATATACGAATTTTTCGTACATATAATGAATCGTTCGTAGTTCTATTGAAACAATTTTATTTTTTATTATGAGTTTTTCGTGAAAACCACGAAACGACTTTCGTTGGCTTATTACGAAATGGCTTCATTAGGCAAACGAATTGTCCGCTGCTATATACGAAAGCCTTAATTATATTTACGAGCACCATTCGTCAAACAATCGACGTCAAAAGAGCTTCAATAGAGGTAGAATATGGAGTCATTGTTGCTATACGTCGGATAATTGTTGATCATCACGACGGTCTCGGTCTGACTAGCCGTATCCGTGTCCGCTGGTTTCAGGACAATTTCCTGAACCTCTTTCGCTTCTATTTGATCCAGAATCCGAAGCAGTACGGATTCAGTTGAGCCTTCGCGAACTGCTCGTTGGTTTTGTATGAATAAGTTTGAGCTTTTCTCTGCAGGAGCAATGTCAAAATAAATACGAAAAAATCTCTTGGATGAACGGAATGAATTCGTGCGACCAACGAGATTGTTCGCAATATACACAAACGTTTATTAAAATAAACAAAACATTTCGTTTAATCCACGAAAAAAAATGTCGTTTTCAACGACGACATTCATGCAACACTAAATAAATAAAATTTAGGAAAACTTTCGTTCATTAAGTGGCCACTTCTTCATACCACAGTAAAATCGATTTTGCCAGATCTGTTTCTTTAATTGAAAAAATCGGTATTGTCAAACATCGATCCCAAAAGATCGAATGAAAAAATAAGAGGATAATAAATACGAAAACTTTTCTAAGATGAACGAAAAGAATTCGTGCGACCAACGAAATCGTTCGTAATATACATAAACGTTTATTAAAATAAACGAAACATTTCGTTTCATTCACGAAAAGTGATGTTGGTATCAACGATAACATTCGTGCAATGTACACTAAATTAGTAAAATTTACGAAAACCTTCGTTCATCAAGCGGCCATTTCTTCGTACCACAATAAAATCGATTTGGCCACGTCGATGTTTTTAAATAAAAAAAAAATCGATGTTATCAAACATCGATCCCAAAAGATGGACTGAAAACAATAAGAGGTTGGTAAATACGATAACTTTACTAAGATAAATGAAATAAATTCGTGCGACCAACGAAATTGTTCATCTTATACATAAACATTTATGGAAATAAACGAATCATTTCGTTTCATTCACGAAAAATAATGTCGTTATTACCGATAACATTCCTGCAATGTACACTAAATATGTAAAAATTTCGAAAACTTTTGTTCATCAAGCGACCATTACTTCACACCACAATCCTTCTAGTTCCCAATAGAGGTGTGCAGGTTGAAATAAAATCGATTTTGCCAGATCAATCCTTTTAGTTAGTGAAAAAATCGTTGTTGTTAAACTAATCAATTGAAAAAATAATATGCTAATGAATACGAAAACTTTTCTAAGATGAACGAAATAAATTCGTGTGAGCAATGAAATCATTCGCAATATACATAAACGTTTATTAAAATAAACGAAACATTTCGTTTCATCACGAAAAATAATGTCGTTATCAACGATAACATTCGTGCAATGTAAACTAAATAAGTGAGATTTACGAAAACTTTCGTCCATAAAGCGGCCATTTCTTCGTACCACAATAAAATCGATTTGGCCACATCGATTTTTTTAAATTAAATAAATCGATGTTGTCAAACATCAATCCCAAAAGATCGACTGAAAACAACAACAGGTTAATAAATACGCAAACTTTTCTAAGATAAACGAAATGAATTCGTGCGACCAACGAAACGTTTATTAAAATGAACAAACCATTTCATTTCATTCACGAATAATATTGTTGTTATCAATGTTGTCATTCGTGCAGTGTACATTGAATGTGTAAAATTTACGAAAGCTTTCGTTCAGCAAGCGGCTATTCTTGTTCATGAAATGAACGAAACTTACTATTTATAATGCACGAAAATACTTCGTTGCAAAAATCGACGAATGAATTCGTGCATTGCATGATCGATTTCATTATATTTACGAATTTATATTATCAGTGTGCAATGCAAATAGGGGCAAATAGCAAGACTTTCTGACTATTGTACATATTCGTGGAACTACTATTCTGAAACATTAATTTTGAGAGCTAAAATTGATTCTTTGTTCTTTGTAGAAAGGTTACAACGTGTTTCGTTTTTTGCCATTCTCAACAAAAAATTAATATAATGGAAAAAACCGTGATTAAAGAAACAAATAAAAGTGAAAAAATATAAGGGAAGTGTTTTGGAAAGTTTGAGGCTCCTCTTTATGGAATGATTTTTGTTTGGGTGAAAACACTAATATTTTCGAAACGCTCACCATATTTGTGCGAAATGAGCGAATGGGGCTATTCGGACCCCCTATTCCGTCAACCACCGTTCAGTGGCTTGCGGCTCAGCACAGCATTGCATACGCTACAGCAAAGAAAATACATGGGTCGCCAATCGACAGCTGTGACATACCAGATTAAGTTTTTGTAAAGACATTTTTTTTTGCTTCTTAAGGAGTCTCTCTTATAAATATTTCATAGGTAAACATAATTCCATTGCAAAAAAATTAAAGAAAATCACATTCTGAATTGCCCCGTAGGGAGGTCCGTAAGAGGTTTGCAAATCGTCGCCTAGCGCTGCCATTGAGTGGTGAAAATGAACCTTTTAGGGCATCAAAATGTAGCTGAGGTTTTAAACTAACATTTTCTCACATCTATCCACCTAAATGGGCGATTTGCTTAAGTAGGTCCGAATAGCCCCGAACATATTGTTGGCAGTTGAAGATCAATAGTTTTGGACATTTTTAATCCTCAGGAGAGTCTAACGATGCGTCAAAATGGATTTTTTTATCTTTTCGGGAAAGTGTTTTATATTGAAGGGAAAGCTGTTGGTAGTTGAAAATTGATAGTTTTGGATATATTAAATGAGCAGGGGGTCTGATGATGTGTCAAAATGGATTTTTTCAACTTTTCGGGAAAGTTATTGGCTGTTGAAAATGAATTGTTTTGGACATTTTCAATGCACAGTGGAGTCCGCAGGTAGTATAGTGTTTCCAAAGTGGCAAAAAAGGGATCAAAATTTTTTTGACAATGAAAAAATGAATTTTGAGCTATATTATCTTCAGTCAAATTTATTTACGAAATGTTATGATATGCTATGTTTCAATCCCTCCACTCTCTACCCAATATGTAACAAGATGCTTCATACTTCCTTCCTTTCTCTTTAAATATATAGTGTAATTTATGAACGGCCTCATTATAGAGTTTTAGTTGTTGTTGAAGACTCGCTTTATCAGCCCCTTGGTGAATTCTAATTAACAGCATTGGGACATTGAGAAAATTGGGGCATCTTTTTTTCGTTTCTTTTTAATAAACCTCGGCGGTTAAAATATTCTCCTTTAGTCCCACGACATAGATTCATAACACTTTCTGACCATTAAAAAAATTCTTACGGGTCTACAGCGCAAGGTTTAAAAAAAATGTTTTTATTTTTGCATATTTTGCATCTCTAAGGTAAGAAAAACATACTTAACAAAGAATTTATTCGGATTTGATTTGCTAGAGCCAAATGGATTTTCATATGAGGCTGACAAAAGACAGCATGCAACAAATGGTTATCCCTGGATTTGATAGTGTTTAGTTTACAGATTAGTATTGGGGGCCATCCATAAATGACGTAGCATTTTTGGAGTGATTTCAAACACCCCCTCCCCCATCGTAGCATTTCGTCACAAACCTCTAAATACCCCCTGGTAATAACGTAGCTTGACGGTAACCCTGCCCCCCCTTGTCTACGTAAAATTTTTTAAAAAAAATATTTCTATTCCCCTTTTAAAAAGCTACGTAGCATGACATGACCACCTACCCCCCCCCCCCCCCCTGTCATCACACATCGTCACAAAATACAAAACTCCCCCTCCCTCATATAATGCTACGTCATTTATGGATGATCCCTTGGTATAGCTTCGTCTGCGGAAATTTGAGGTTTCTATTTCATTTTGGGCACTAAAAAACTCGAAAACTCCAAAGATGTAAGAGGTACAAATAAACTTGCATTATAAAAAACCTGTTTAATACACCTAGTGGTGCAATTATGCCTTTCTCATTTATCTAAACTATGATTTAATGCCTCGTTACGTTCAATATAACATTGTGAAAATGTCTATTACATTCTTCACACTTGATAAGTATATATATAAGTGCACGACTGTCACGAACCTGAGAAGCAACATGTCGACACTGACACTGGCATACTTGAAACAAAAATATAATATTTATATAGCTTGATCAGCGTGAGTTCAATGTTGTCTTCACGTTTACTTCATGGTGGAAAAGGGAAGGGATATAATAAGTGGGAGGGGAAGGATGCGTCGGGAATCATCTAACTTATTTTAGTATACGGCAGAGGTGGGAAAATACCGGTTGAGTACCGGTACGGTAAACCAAATTTCCACACGTGTTTGTGTTTCCTTTACATTGTGTGCGGTCTTACCGCTGGTTGTGTTCCAACCAGTGATGTACCGATGGGAAAAATTCCATCTTCCCGGGTTTTTATTTTTGGGTTTTAACCGGGTTTTTTCCCAAATCATTTTAACCCGGACGAAATATGGGTTTTTTTTCGTTTTATCGAATGTATGATGTTCATTTAATGTTGTTTAACCTTTCGACAGTTGCGCTAGTGCACTGAGTACACGCTGCTCTGAAAATCTAGCGGTTAAAGAACCTTCCATTTACATTTGAGAGCCCGAAAATAAAAGTAGCAAGGATAAAAATATTTTGTAGAACCCACTCCAGATATCTTAGCATGTAAAAATCGAATATGAATATCAAGCGTAAAAATCTGACACAGATCCTTGAGCACGAGAATCGCTTACGGCCAATTTCTTCACTTAAATGAAAACCGGTTTTCATCTAATTTGTCACCCGCAACCGAAAACTGGTTTTCAGTGAAAACGGGTTTTCAACCAGTGAAGAAATCGGCCGTTAGAATATTCTCACCCGAAAAAGTCGACAAGGATGAACCTCCAGTATAATTCGCTCACAGGAAATTCCGTACAACGTTACTATTTTTATATCTGAGATAGCACATCAAAATTTAATATGACGGTATATTCAAGATATTCTGTCATCTAGAATCACGCCACATGGACATTTTTAATATAAGAATAATGTCAATAGATCACAAATTGATGCCTGCCGTCATTTAAAATCTGATATGGCGAGGTATATTCAATACTACTGGCATTCAATAACGTTGGTAAAAAATATCATGAAACAAGAGTATTTTTGATATCAAAAAGTTGGTAAGAGATTAAAAATTGTTATTCGTCGCCATTTTGCATCCCAATATGATGTCATTTGCACGACGATTTAGCATTTAAAAGCATGCAAATTTAAATAGGAATATAAATCCAAGGAAACGAAACTTGAATTGCGTCGTAAACTAGAAACTCAAAATGGTGAAATTATATTAAAAATTATGACGTATTCATGATGGTTTGACAACTAGCATGATTACAGTATGGACCAATATCCATATTAATGATTGAAGGTCGTTTTATATGTTTTGTTGTAAATGAGACAGACAATTTCGTGATTGGTGACAATGTGATTTTTTTTATTTCGAATGCTTGCGCAAATTTTTTTTTAATTTGATTGTTCTGCAGTAGATTTGAATACACACATCGACTGGTATCGTCGGAAATATTTATTCCTTAAAGAAACTTAGTTTCCAACGGCGGCCTATTAAATGAAAGTGTTCTTGCTATTTGTTAGTTTGTTTCTGTTTTCAATGAATTAATTCATTGATCATTTATTCAATTACATACACGAGTGGTAGTTTTCTCTTAACTCGAATGTTCGCGACCAAACCTGCTAGAGGACCTCCATCATGTATCAAAACGATGTACAGTAACAGCAACAATAACAGAAATATGTTTTACCAGCACTCAGTAAATAAGGACCTACTCGTTTAACAATGAGTTTCCCCCACTTGCGTCTGAGTTGCTTACCATATGTGAATAACACACACATACACGCAATTGCCTCTGTGCAAGGATATATGCATCAATACGATGCGCCATACAGTAATAATAAGGATATATGTATACGTAATGTGACTATGTGCTCGAGATTATTCGGGAATCGCCTAACCAGCACAACCAGACATGGATTAGATTTCATTGATACGACTATTGGCGATATAAATACAACCGGACTCTTTGACTGAATGTGAAGTTAATGATTTCATTAATTTAATGGATTTATTGTTTTTGTTATTTCATTGAGTGTAAATACCTCTGTCCCATCACAAAGGACCAGAGGAGTGACATTAACCTTCTTAGCCAAGTCACTTCCAACGATTTATTATATCCCCTTCAAACTGAAACGGTCGGTACGGTTGTCCTCGTTTCTTCCTCTTTTAAGATTCAAAACAATTCGTTTATTGAATTATTCATTAAATGAATAATTTAATTGCCGTCTAATTTTGAAACATCTTCAAACCCAACTCTGCACAGTAGGCCTGGCCGTTTTAATATTTGCGTCTTGTGAAAATATGCTTCAAATATTAATATGGACAAGAAAAACAATATAGACTTTCTGCAGTGTTTTCCAGGATACTTTTCAATACTGGCTGTGTAAGGGTTAGAATAGAATAGAATAGAATAGAATTCATTGTTTTTGTTATTTCATTGACTTCGCTGATTTCATTGTTTTCATTAATTTCAATTTAAACGACAATAACGTCATTTTATATGCTCTAGACAATTTTGCCGAATCAAATATATCAACATTTTCGGTTTCATGCAATTATTCGCCAAGGCAAGATAGCGGTTTTTAGTTTGGTGTACGCCATTTTAGATTTCAGCATTAAACAAACATCAGTTGTTGAACTGTTAACAACTGCTCAGAACCAGCAATTTCGATATTGCCACATCGACTCTCAACAACTAATTGAACTCAATTCAGTTGTCTATCCGGCAGCACTGCACACGAATTTACTGCTTCTTCTTTTAACCGCAGCACCGCGTATAGAAAAAAAAAGCCGAACCGAAACCGCTGCTAAGAATACATCAACACAAGTAGAAACTCGTGCACACATGTAAACGGTGCTGAGTGACTCGGTTTGGTTTTAGAAACTGAGACTCGGTTGAGGTTTTGACTTCGTTTACCGTGTGAACGAAAACAAAACCGAATACGATGTGCATCATTCGTTTACACGTGTTGAGATTTTGACAACCGTACCGGTGAATGTACGTACCGGTTGGTTTTCTTACCCACCTCTGAGTACAGCTTGACTGAATCAACGCGGTGCACCGATAGCCGTTAACAAAATCTACTGAAACTGTTATAGTATTTCTAAATGTTCAGTTCGCAAAATTTCCCGAGGTTGGTAAAATATGTGTGAAAATCGTGAACACTCTTCTTTCTGTAGAAATTGTTAGTATAGAAAGTCTCTAAAGTATTTTCTATATTCCATATGGCCTTGAAAGTACATCATTAAAGTTCATTGAGATACTCTGAAGCTTGACAAAGCCAAACTATAACTAATCTAATACTATGTTCACACTACAGAGTTAAAACATGTTATAATAATTAGCATGTCATGAAGATAGCGTTAAAACATGTTTTAACTCGTAGTGTGAACGTTGTATAAGGGTGGTACAAATTATCTGAAGTATTAAGGATCTCCTTGTAAGTTGACGATCTCCCGAAATATAAAAGACTTTCCTGAAACTTGAAGGGCGTCCCTAAAGGTTGCAGATTTTTTTTATACTTGTTAGATTTCCACGATGAATTTATGATTTACTTAAAGTTTAAAATACTTTGCTAGACTTCACAAAACTACTCTGAGTAGCACTAGACTTTACAAAACTACTCTGAGTAGCACACAACTTCTCTAAAGTAAGCAGAAATCCATAGAACATTCACAAAATTTGTCCGATTTTGTCGAAGTTCACAAAATCAAACGAAAAAAAATGTACGTACTATCGATGCAAAATGTACGTACTATCGAGGTATACCTGTATATGTGGAATCAGCTAATTTGAGCTGTTGATTGTAGTTTTAAACTGGGACATGTACAACTTCTGGGACATATGTAACTGTGAGTAAAACCGACACCCCTTAACTTTTCCTAGAAATCAATTATGTAGAGCATTGGAAGAAAAATTGGATTTACGTTAGTGCGCCGAATGTCATAAAAATAAACAAAACATACGACAGCAGCGTTCATACTCGTCTGGATGTTAAATTTCGCTGGTAGATTTTAACCGAACAATACCACATTTTTCAGTACCTATTATCGGCTTTTTCTATGATCAACTAGGTGCATTGAAGACGAGTTTGAGAAATTCAATATTTTTAATTGCTTTTATAAAAAAATGTGCGCTGTTGGGGTAAAACCGACACCTTGTGGTTAGGGTAAAACCGACACGCTGTTAAGATGGTTGTGTATACTTGCGATTCATTGCAAAATTAGCCTATAGTATTAGCAGAAATATATGCACTATAGTATATATATATATACACTATAGTATTAGCAGAAATACACAGAAATATTTTTATTGTGTTTATTTCTTGCTTTTCCTATCTCTGCAAAAAGCTCATAGTGTTCTCTTGGTTTGTCATAGACGAACTTTATCACAATGAGACAATGATCTTATGTATACCCCAATAGATCGTTGGTGATCAGAGTCCGAAAAATCAAATCTGAAAAAGATAGTTTTACTAAGAAGTGTCTGTATCACTTATAAGTGAATGAATCCAATTAGCAGAACGTAGAACGCTTGCAAATCTTCTCTTACGAAATAAAATGACACTGAAGGTTGCAATGATGTACGCAAGGATTATTTGGAAATACCCATATCAAGAAATAATTCTATAGCATAAAATACTTTAATTTATTTATAGTACTACGCTTTCGAACTCTCTTCCCCTCACTATATGATGAAGCAATACAAAGCACATATTTGCACACTTTATTAATCACGCATATATCTCATTTTTAATAAAGCTAAAGATTTTAATAAAAATAAAAGGAGCATTCGACTCTGTTTCCATTGATGTTCTCTCAGAGAAACTACATCAATGTGGTCTTTCACCAATATTAAATAATTATTTATACAACTTATTGTCAGAAAAGCACATGCATTTTTCATATGGCGATTTGGCATCATTCAGAATAAGTTACATGGGCCTCCCACAAGGTTCTTGTTTAAGCCCCCTTCTCTAGAATTTTTACGTGAATGACATTGATAATTGTATTGTCAGTCCATGTACTCTAAGGCACCTTGCAGATGATGGCGTGGTTTCTGTTACAGGACCAAAAGCCATAAATTTACAACAACCATTGCAAGATAGTTTGGATAATTTAGGAAGTTTGGCTTTAAAGCTAGGCATCGATTTCTCTACGGAGAAAACAGAGTTGGTTGTTTTTTCAAGAAAGCTTGATCCAGCTCAGCTTCAGCTTCAGTTGGTTGGTAGAACGATAGCCCAAGTCATGACCTTTAAATATCTCGGAATTTGGTTCGATTCTAAAGGTACATGGGGAGGCCACATTAGGTATCTGATAAAGAAGTGCCAACAAAGGATAAATTTTCTCCGAACAATAACCAGATCTTGGTGGGGTGCTCATCCAAGTGACGTGATAAGATTGTATCAAACAACGATACTTTCAGTAATGTAATATGGGTGCTTCTGTTTCCGTTCAGCTGCAAACACTCACATTATTAAATTGGAACGAATACAGAATCGTTGTTTACGAATCGCCTTAGGTTCCATGCAATCGACACATACGATGAGTCTTGAACTACTAGCGGGAGTTCTTCCCTTAAAAGATCGATTCTGGGATCTCTCCTCGAGTTTACTTATACGATGTGAGGTTATGAATCCACTGGTAATTGAAAATTTTGAAAGACTTGTCGAGCTTCAATCCCAAACCAGATTCATGACAGTGTACTTTAATCACATGTCACAAGAACTAACGCTTTCTAGTTATGTTATGACATGTGTTAATATACTAGATACTCCAGATTCCACTTTATTTTTCGACACGTCCATGCAAGAGGAAATTCGGATCACCTGCGCTCTCTGGAAATCCCTAAAATATTCATAAGTAAATACCAACACATTGACTGCCATCAAATGTTCTACACTGATGGGTCACGAATAAATGAGGCCACTGGTTTCGGTATTTTCAAAAATAACACCTCGATCTCTTTCAAGCTTGCAGAACCTGCCTCTGTTTACACAGCCGAACTAGCAGCAGTTCACTATAGTCTGGAAATCATTGATACTTTACTCCCGAGCCATTATTTCATCCTCACAGATAGCCTAAGCACAATTAAGGCACTACGCTCATTAAAGCTTGATAATCACGCTCCGTTCATTTTGAAGAAGATACGAGAATACTTAACTAAATTAACAAATAAATCTTATCAAATTACCATAGTATGGATTCCCGCTCATTGCTCCATACCGGGTAATGAGAGAGCGGATAATTTAGCCTAAATAGGGGCACTGGACGGTGACATCTATGAAAGACCTATTGCCTTCAATGAATTTTATAGCGATTCTCGTCAGAGGACGCTTACTAGTTGGCAAACATCATGGGACAATGGAGATCTGGGACGGTGGTTACACTCAATTATCCCTAAAGTATCAACGAAGGCATGGTTCAAAGGGTTGGAGGTAATTCGAAACTTCATTCGTGTAATGTCTAGGCTCATGTCCAACCATTATACGTTGAATGCGCATCTCCGCCGTATTGGGATCGCAGAAGATAATCAATGTGCTTGCGGAGAGGGTTACGAAGACATTGAACATGTTTTTTGGTCTTGCACTGAATACCGTGAAGCCAGATCCAAATTAATAGACTCCTTACGAGCCAGAAGAAAACCACCCTATGTACCTGTTCGTGATATCCTCGCTTTACGTGATCTTACATACATGGGCCATATTTATCATTTCCTGAAAACAATTAATATTCAAATATAATTATCCCCACAATGTTTCTAGTTTTTTTCCCTGGCTACCCACAAACAATTTAGATTTCTTCGAAGTTAGTTAAGTTAGATAAAACGATTTAAATAAAGAAAAAAAAATAAACAAAGATTACAGAAAAACTATCAATAGGTTTACAATGAAATTCAAGAAATAGAGTATACATAAAAATATTCAAAATGATGATTATCGTCAGTGTTAGCATTAGAAAGTGAATTTTTATTATAACGTGAAAGTCTTAAGAACTTTTGTAACATGTTATGTAAAAAAACCCCAGCTTAAACAAGCTTTTGCAAATGCCGTGCCAAATAAACGTTTTATGAAAAAAAAAAAAGATTTTAATAAAGTGGAGAGAAAATAAATTGCAGGGGGTGTCGATCTTACCCTATGGGGTGTCGGTTTTACCCGCAGTGCCTCCAAAAAGTCACTTTGTTTTCCAAGTTTTACAACCAATATTTTTTGATGAAATTAATTTTTTGAATCGCTGAAAAAATTAAGTCTTGTTAGGAATTTTCTGAAGGAGAATTCTGCACAAAAATTATAATTTTATTGGTTTGTGGCAACTTAGAAAAAGTGTTAAGCTTAAGGTGTCGGTTTTAACCATAATTCCCCTACTATTTATTGCTTCAGCGTTGATGCAAGTTTCGGGATTTGGAAAGTCTTAACTTCATTTTCTGTGCAATGGGGCTCTAGAAGGGACGAAGAATTTGGAATTGCTTGAAGAACTTGGAAATTCAACTGACTGGTTGCAAACAAACATGATTGATTAAATCGACAAGAGAAAACCGATGTTAATCCACCTAGTTGTACCATTACGCAGATCTCATTCATGAACACTAAGATTATTCGAAGAGTTAATTATTTGACTTCTTTCCAAAACTCGTTATCAGCCAAACGATAATAATTAAAATGCTTAATAAAATCGCGTATTTCGCTTAGGACTTCGATCACTTACTATTAAATGGTAAGCATTATAAATTTGGAGAACAGTATATCAACTAAATTTCCAAGAAATCCACCCGGGAATAAAAATAAACCGTGTGAACCTGCCACCTATCGCGACTGTAAAGTTACACCTCAATTGTTATGATAACTTGAGCTTTGTTATTTCAATTTAAATTATAACATTCACAAAAGCAAAAGAAAATATTTATTCAGCTAAGTAGCTAGCACCTTCCATTCTTTGACGCTCTTTCATCATTTGACTGTACAATGTACATAAACCTGACATGGACCTCACACGTCAGTCAGCCTGATCGAGCTAGACTCCCATGAGCCGATTGAAGACCTTAACCGTCATACTCACCCACTGACTGACTGACTAATACGATCTTCCATTGAAACTGACCGGTATCGAACATACACCAACACCATCTTCTTCCATAGGAAATATGAAATATTGATTATTCTGCTGCATCATGTGAAAAATAAACTATTCATTTCCCATTCCAGAAGCACAAGTAGCATAAGTAATCGGCAATCTCCTCGACGCGATAGCTTCTTGCTCTCACGTGGGGCTCCCAAGTCTTCCGTAAATCTTCCCGCACACCCTCTCCGTTCTCACAATCGAGCCACGGTACTTGAGAAGTAGGTAAAATCGCTTCCGTTAGTGGTTATGAACGAGTGGAGCTCGCTTCAGGTGGGGCTCATCCCAGAAGCCCAAAAAGATGACCACCATCGTTCGCCGAGCATAAGTTAGGTAGCCTTTTGCAGCGCAACCAACCAACCAACCAATATGTTGTCCATATAACACTGTGCAAGCCTCGGCCCCACTCGAGGAATAATGGAAAATGATGTAATGTGTGAAAAATAAAATTAAATTTATGTGTAAATAAACATATAATAAACATAAATAAACAAATTTAAATAATGTTGGTCAAAGTGGCCGTTCGAGGCTGAATAGTGTGAGTTTTATGCTAATCGCACGTGTGTTAGATTTGGGAGGGTTAGCTATACATATACCAATGCTCAACCGAGGGCTGATTGAATTAACAATTAAAACTATGAACGGTCCGATTTACGCCAATGATCCGACAGAAAATCAAAATCACTTCGGGAACCTCCTAGGAAGAGATGCCATAACTCATGCTAGAAGAGCGAGACCGAAAACAAAAAAACTTTGGTCCCTCCTCGCACATTCCACCCTCGCTGGCCAGGTTCGATCCGCACCCCACACAGGAGGAAGCCTAATGACTAGGCAGATGGTCATAGTTTTCTTCTTGTTGTCCGTAAAACTTTTGCGCTTCTCTTGTGATGGCATATTTCTTTAAATTTATAGTTTTGCCCCATTCCTCCTCCCTTCCAACGTTTGCTGGTCTGTTTCGCCGGCTTAGGTAAGTTTCAAAGTAGACAGTGTGACGCTCGGTGTTTGTACCTTCCTATCTGGCCTTTGGAAGGGAATGCACAACACCCTCGCTCCGGGCTACATGGGATGCACACGGTTACTGACGGGTTCCTGTTGGTGTTGTCCTTCCAGCGCACAGTAGGCGGTGGTTGTGTTGGCACATATCGACAGCTTGACCCTGCTTGGGTCCATCCGCTATGGTGCCGTTCGGACCGGTGTTAAAAAGTAAAACTTTTCTTGATTTTGAAGCTTCTTGCATCATTACTTTTAGACGGAAACTTTAAGATGAATTTATAGAGTTAATTTTAAATCAGTGCAGTGAATATAAAAAGAATTATCTTGGTACTTCCTTCTGTTTCGACAGACTTCGCTGTGGTTTTTTAGTGTACATGACAATTGCAGGACTAGTGGTACTGCCCTACACTCACCACTAAAAACTGTTTCTGGCTGAAGCTCGAGCGTACGACGAGTGGATTATGAGACCAAAATCTTGCTCTATGAACCGTCAGACCAGGGCCTGTATAATTAACCTTGCTGTAATTATACACAACATTCGCCGAAAATCAATTAATAATTTTCATCGATTTTCGGCGAAAGTTGTGGATTTTGTATCTTCTTTCCTTCACTTCAAAACCGTACAGAAAGAAGCAGAAGACAACATGCAGATTTGTTCACAGAAAATCAATATCATTTGAATAACCTAAATCCACATTCTGCTTAAAGTCCTATCTCGAAAGCAGAAATCTCAAGCGTGAAAATATCTGTCCCTGACACAGAGCTTGATTCCGTACTCTCAGGAGAATCGCTGATTAGAACACGACATGATTGCTTTCCTCTTTACTTTCTCGTCTTCTGCTTTTTGTTATGCAAAATCGCCGCCATCGCATCGCATCGGTGTGGAATGCAGCGCTCAGACAGTAGTGGCGGACATTTCCATACAGATTTTCTTCAAGGCCCTACGTGTAGTAGGTGAAAAGTGGGAGTGAAAATCTCAGACGATAAACTTTTCGCCTTTTCCCTTCAGTCTGCTGGAAATAATGGTAGCTATAAGTTTTCTTTCTTTTTTCTTCTTTTGCTCGAAAAGGACCTCTCGTTCACTCCAATTTTGTCGTTTGGTTGCAGCAATTTCCAATTTTCTCGACTTGTCTTCATCGCTAACTAACTTCGAACGGAATCGGTACCCCAATCAAGACAGTGGGAGTCAGGTGCTGCATCCAGAATCCTAATTGGCTGATTAAAGCTCTTGCAGATTTTCATCGGGGCGAGGGAATTGATACTGAAGGAATCTCTACCCTTTCGCGTGTATGGCTTTTATTGTCAGCGCCGCTGAGAGCAGCACCATTGGTCTAGACCCAGGGCCGTCTTGTGATTACGCGGGACCCCTAGACACTATTGAGCTATGGGACCCCAATAATTGAACAATCAAAAACAGCTGTAGAGCAAGATGGTCAAAAAATGATTCCCAGCATTAAGGAATTATTTCTACTCCATGCCACCTTGAGACTCTTTCCCAAATTTGTGGTAAATCAATCAACCGTATTGAAATTGTTTTAATAAAATAAAGTGGGATTCAAAATATATTGAGAACAAAGAGCATTTCAAATTTCCATAACAAGGTAGGTGTCTACACTATATTCTTCCTAAACAATGTAATTTGACCTTCATAGTTTTAAGACGTTGTTGTAGGATTAAAAGTGCTTCCATCAAGAAGGAGGAATACTGAAGTAGGATGGGTCAAACGTCCATTAATGAAATGTCAAGAGTAGCAAAAATTTTATAGGGTGATGTGCCTATTATAGCAGTAGAGCCTTTTGTGACCCTATTTCGTACCCGTTGGTTTTGAACCAAGCATATGAGATAATGGCAATATCGATTTCGCTAAAACAGGTGTCCAAAAATAAGCTCAAGTTATATTCTTTATTTGTGTGCACATACGTATTTAGAACTATCCTCTAAATCCAACTTTTAATTACAACAAAATAACCTTATTGAAATATCTGCTAATCCGCCTCACTCACGTTGTGAACCGAAACACGACGCAACGGCGCGGAGCAGAATAAACACTTACGAGCCAACATTTACCGCCTCGTATCTCATTGTTCCGGCACAAATATATTAAATATTGCACTGATACATACCTTTATTTTAGTAGGAGAACCTTTTTACGATTATTTCACTTTAAAAACACTCATCAAACACTACACCCAAAACGAATATTTTAGAGCGGAAATGTATCTGTTTTTTTCGCTCTCGAACTGTGAGCGATAAGCTCCCAAACGATGCGTTAGTGTTCAACCAACTTCATACTTGTGCAATACAATTGGGATTTTCGATTGATGTGCACCGATGTAGTGGAGTGCACTGGTTTTGCACTTTCTAGCAGAAGTGTCAATGGAACATACCCAGTTTTCTGCACTTGTGTTAGAAAGTGCAAAAATTGTGCAATTCCAGTGCACTCCACTACACCGGTGTCAATCAATCGAAAATCCTAAATATCGTACCACATAGCTATGCGCTGTTGGCTCATGCAGTGCAGAGATAACTTGAATTGCACATACCATCGTCTCCATGCTGTCCCATTTGTGATCGCTGCTGCAATGATGGGAAGTTTATATAGCTCATTTGAATGACTACTCATTAATTGTCGTTATGGCCTAAGGTGTAAAGTAGACGTTTTAGCGAGTAGATGTTTGTCGGTTCCAGTCCTGACGCTACCCGTTAATCTTTTTTCTAGTAAGGCGGGGAAATGGTACAAAGCAAAATGCGTCAATGACGATGCTGAAATACCGACGCAGCGGCGGGGAGACAAACGATATTATCTCACTCACCATTAATGTGAAGCTTATTTATATCATTTTACTATTGCACCAGTGTGTCGTCATGGTACGGGTAGTAAAGAGGTGTTTTTACCTAATAGAAGTTTGTTCTAATCTTGAATCTGATATCAGGATGTTTTTACTGGTAGTTTCAGATCACGATCTATTTATAGCAGTGGAGAAAAGAATGAAACAAATCAAAATGCAATGCAGCAATAATGATAACGAGATTGCTTGTGGTGGTTGGGTGGGGGGAATGTGTAAGGTGTAGAAGAAAGATACGAAACCAAATACTGTACTCTGATTACTGCTGCCATTAACTCCAACCGTGGGATGGAGTGGGCCTTCAGTGGAGCCACCTTGGATTTTCCACCGACCAACGCCACAGAAATCCCATCCGGAAATACCGCCCGAAGGTAAGTGCCACACGCATAAGCTTCTTCGCTAGCGTCCACGTAGATATGCAGTTGCAGCGACATGATATCTTTCCCCGAATGTTGCGGAAAGTAGCAACGTGGAATGCTAATCTGGTCCAGATGATTGAACAAACTCATCCACCGCATCTACTTCCCAAGTAACTCCTCCGGAATCAGTTGATCCCATGTCGTCTTCGTCCTCACACTTTTCAGTGACTGGGTCGCTCTCCCCGACCCGTGCGAGAGCCTCGGCGGAGTTTGAAAGCCAGTTCCGCAGATAGAATTCGCCGAGAGAGTGGACCAGTTTAACTTCCTGTGCCAGCTTCACCGCTTCGTCAACGTCGTCAGCGCTGTCCAAATAGTCATCCACGTAGTGCTCCCGGATAATTGCTTTGGGTGCAACTGGATACTGTCTTGAATACTCCTTAGCGTTCAAATTCTTTACGAATTGTGCCGAACACGGTGAACACGTTGCACCAAACGTAGACACGTTCATCCAATACACATCGGGGGCTTGTGTCGGATCATCTCGCCAAAGCAATCGTTGTGCATGTCGATATTCTCACCGAATCTGAATTTGGTGAAACATCTCCTTCGGATCCGCGCACAGAGCGACCCATTTCTCCCGGAATCCGTATAGAACTTTGAGCAACGGATTTAGCAGGCCCTTTCAACAGCATCAACTCCATCCACCTTGGCCGCAGCATCGCAGAAGATACGAACTTTTAACGGCTTCCTGGGATTGATAACCGCTCCTAAAGGTAAGTACCACGTATGTCGTGGACCCGAATCATCGAGCTCCTTCTTGGTCGCTTTATTTATGTACCCTTTCTCCTGATACTCAGAAAGCTGTTTCCTTACTCTTTCGCCGATGAACAAATTCTTCTGCATACGCCTCTCCAAGCACTGCAGTCGCCGAGCCGCCATCTGGTAGCTGTCCGGGAACTCGAAGTAGTCGTACTTCCATAGAATCCCCGTCTCGAATCGCTGTCCGTGAGCGTTGTCATTTCCGATGAGGATACGAGGTACCGCTTGATCGTAATCATCGACCGGTAGGCCCTTCAGGTACGGAAAGGTTTCTGCGAGTTCCGCGTACCGCAAGAATTGTTTCGGTGAGTCCAGCTTACATACGGTGCGCACGTCCGACAAAGAATGTCTGGATGCCCAAGCCGAGTTTCTGTATTGTCTCCCAGCGTTCATCGACCGTTTTCTTTTAGAACTATGATCAGTCTTTCACCCGATGCTCCGGGTTCTGAAATGAAATGAAACATGCTGGGCTTGATGGGCGCTTCGTAACGTCAGCTGGTTCTTTTTTCGTCGCCATCGGAGAAGATTTCTCCATTGAGTAGCACAAATTAATCTTCAGCATAAACGTACAGCAACTATGAATCTATCTCGCCTTGTGCAGGAAAGGAAAGCTTCCATAGCTTTGGTTCAAGAACCGTATTTCCATAAAGGAAACTTCTATGTTGGATAGCTACTTAACCCCGTCTTCGTAGCTTTCAACAAAAATGGCATGACAAATCCACGTGAAATGCCTCGTGCATGTATACTTGCGAATAGTGCAATTGACGCTTGTCTTATATCGGACCTCACAACTCGTGATATTTGTACTGTCATGGTAAATATGACTGTTGACAACATAAACAAGAAATACGTCTATTGTTCGGCATATTTACCGCATAATGAACCATCACCTTCTGATGATTTCAAAAAGGTTGTATCATACTGTGGCAGAAATGGGTTTCCTCTCATAATCGGCAGTGATGCAAATTCCCACCACATAATTTGGGGCAGCTCTGATATCAATTTGAGAGGCACCGAATTGATGGAATACTTAAGTAGTACAAATCTGCACATTCTTAATGCAGGAAACCGCCCAACTTTTGCACGAGCTGGCAGAGAAGAGGTGTTAGATGTAACTCTCTGCTCTGACAGTATTACGCATGAGTTGACAAACTGGCTCGTACCCAACGAGCTCGAACCGTCATTATCTGATCATAAGTACATCGTCTTTGATCATTTAAACGTCTCGCTAGATATCGTCACCTATCGTAATCCCAAATCTACGAACTGGGACCTCTACGAAGAGGGCTTGGCGACTAGGTTTCATGGGTATCTTCCGACGATTGAATCTCCAAGTGATTTGGATGAGGTCGTGGATAAAACAAGCTCACTCATAGTAGCAGCATACCAAGAGGGTTGTCCGCTTCGAGTTATGCGTGCTTCTAGAGGAACACCTTGGTGGAATACCGAACTTGTTCGACTCAAAAAGTTATGTAGGAGAGCTTGGAATCACAGACGCAGGGACGGGTCGGAGGAATTTAAGTTGGCTCGCAAAGCATACAGAAATGCCCTTCGATCCTCTGAGCGAAGTGGTTGGAAAAGCCTCTGCACAAATGTCTCAAGTCTCAACGAGACTAGTAGATTAAATAAGTTACTTTCGAAATCGAAAGATTTTCATGTCAGATCCATTAGAACTGCTAATGGTGAATACTCATCTGACGAAGATGTAGTACTCAACTGTCTTTTTGACACACACTTTCCAGGTTGTACGGAGCCATCACTGACGACTGCCCCTGAGCTCTTTTCAGGCAGTTCTGATTCTTGGGCATTTGCTCGTAGAATTGTGACAACCGAATCGATCAAATGGGCGATTGAAAGTTTTGCTCCGTATAAGTCTGCGGAAAAGGACGGAATTATTCCAGTTCTACTACAAAAAGGATATGAACACTTCAAGCATATTTTGAAAAAGGTTCTTACTTGCAGTCTTGCAACAGGATACATTCCATTGGCGTGGCGGGAAATAACTGTCAAATTCATTCCCAAAGGTGGCCGCGTCACTTATGAGGAGGCAAAGAGCTTTAGACCGATCAGTCTGACCTCCTTCCTTCTCAAATCAGTGGAACGTTTAATCGACCACTACATTCGGGATGGTAGCTTGGGCGAGCACTCGCTGCATGCAATGCAACATGCATATCAGCGGGGGAAGTCTACTACCACCCTGTTACACAATGTTGTCTACAACATTGAAAAAGCTTTTTCACAAAAGCAATCAAGTTTAGGAGTTTTTCTCGATATTGAAGGCGCTTATGACAACGTGTCTTTCGAATCCATTTTGGAAGCAGCACGAGATCATGGAGTACCTTCATATATCACGAACTGGATACACGCAATGCTTAGCAACCGACATCTGTGCTCATCGTTAAGACAAGTAGAGATGAGGAAATTGAGTGTCTGCGGATGTCCTCAAGGTGGTGTGCTGTCACCACTTCTATAGAACCTTGTCGCCGATAGCTTGTTGAGAAAACTAAATGAGCTTGGGTTTCCGATGTATGGTTTCGCCGATGATTATCATATAATGATCACCGGTATTTGCATTAACACACTTTTTGATTTGATGCAACAAGCCTTATGTGTTGTTGAGCGGTGGTGTCTTCATGTTGGACTATCAGTTAATCCAAATAAAACCTCAATGGTGCTATTCACGCAACGAAGGATTACAACCGGAGCTCGTCCATTGCAGTTTTTTGACTCTGAAATTATTGTCGAAGATCAAGTTAAGTACGTTGGGGTAATTCTCGACTCCAAACTTAATTGGACAGCTCACATCGATTTCAGGATCAAGAAAGCTTGCATGGCCTTTGGCCAATGTAGACGGGCTTTCGGCAAATCTTGGGGACTCAAACCCAAGTACATTCAGTGGATCTACACAACAATTGTTAGACCAATACTGGCATACGGGTGCCTTGTTTGGTGGCAGAAGGGAGAAGTCATGACAATCCAATCAAAGTTAAACCATCTTCAGAGGATGGTCTTGATGGCGATGACTGGTGCGTTCTCGACAACGCCTACTGCTGCTCTCGAGGCACTCTTGAACATAAAACCACTACATGTGTTTCTGAAACAAGAAGCACTTTCTTGTTCATACCGTCTTAAGGTTACTGGGCTCTGGAACAGTAACCCAATAGATCGTGTAACTAGCCACACAAGACTGTGGCCCCAAATGGTTACTTGGGATGAGTATACACTAGCTCCCAGTGACCTTACACTCACATGTAGTTTTCCTTCTAAAACTTTCAATGTGAGAATTCCTCTTCGTGAGGAATGGCTGTCTGGCTGGATGGAGCGACAACTTGAAGAATACGTAGTTTGTTATACAGACGGTTCTTTGTTGGAGGGCCGAGCCGGTGCTGGTGTCTATTGTCATGAAATGAGATTAAACCAATCTCATTCGCTTGGTAGATACTGTACCGTATTCCAAGCAGAAATCTTTGCGATTCTGTGTGGCGTACAATCCGCACTTCAACGGGGAATTTGCGGTAAAAGAATCTATTTTTGCTTTGACAGTCAAGCTGCCCTGAAAGCACTTAGTTCGGCAGATTCGAGATCGAAATTAGTAATCGCATGTCGAACTCAAATCGAAGAACTTAGCATTTCAAATGCTATCTACCTTCTATGGGTACCCGGTCATTCCGGTATTACTGGAAATTAATGGGCGGACGAATTGGCTAGAGCTGGCGCTGCGACTGATTTCGTTGGTCCAGAACCAGTTCTACCACTGTCAATAAGTTGGATAAAGCACAAGATTCGCTTTTGGGCTGCATTCGAACATGCCAACCAATGGCGTAGCTTGCAAACTTGCGTTCAAACAAAGGCTTTTCTGCCGGATGTGAATCCGAAAATGTCAAGAAATTTGTTGCATTTTTCCAAGCACAACTGCAGTATTCTGGTCAGGGCACTGACTGGACATTGCAAACTCAATTATCACATGGCTACTATTCAGCGCGCTGAGTATTATTCATGTGATCTTTGTGAATCCGATTACGGTACATCATATCATTTGATATGCAATTGCCCTGTATTAATGCAATTGCGCATCCGGATTTTTGGTTCTCCATACATAAATGAACCTATGTACAGAGAGCTGAAATTTAAGGATATGCTTTTGTTCCTAACCCAGTGTGGTAAAGAGCTATAGATTTTTAGCCGTATTTGAATGACAATATCTCTTCGGGGGTGTTGTCGTTCTGTTATCTCAATATCCCCTCGGGGGTGTTGATATATCCGCTCACTGTTTGAGTAGAGGTTCTAAATCCCTCCGGGGGTTGGAAGTTTTATTCCTGCTGTTGTAGCACCTGCAGTTCAGCATCACTCCGGGGGTGCAGAATGCTCTGTTTTAATTGTTCTGTGTCGTTGTTTTCCTTACCCCTTACCTTACCACTTCCCCAATCCTTTCCATCAGGAAAATGATGAAAAGACGATTCTTGGCAAGGCACAAATCTCCGATCAACATGGGGAACGTGCCATTTGAGCCAGACGCTACTGATTCCTGACAGGTTACGGCCTAGGATCGTAGTTCACGGTCACGTGGAATGCCGTTCGCACAAGTGTCTACATATACTGCGAGAAAGAACAGAGGTTCACTTCTCCGCAGCGCTGCTTGTACAGCGACCAGTCCAGTTTCATTTGTACTGGAAGCTTCTCTACCGACTCGAACAGTAGCATTGGATTATTGAGATGCGCTTCATGCTTCCCGGTTTGCCGACGTACGACTGGGAATACTCTTCTCCCAGTAATTATTCCACTGTCACTGGACCTCTTCTCGGGCCTGCACTGTCTTGATTCACTGCGGTCGATTGCGCGACGATTGCAAATTTCGGATTACCGACTCGCGGAACGACAAACGAATTGCCGGCTGGAGGAGGCTGGGTGAGAGGAAATGGATAGTTTTGAAAAGCATACTGCTTGGGGATTACATTTGAAATACTCTCGCTAGGCCCGGCGAGCGCGGAAGTAGCCCAGGAAATGTTAGCCTGACCTGTACCAACTATTAGCGCAGCTGTGCTTTCGGTTCGACCGATAAAACCCGCTAACGTTGGGTCAAATCCAAACTGCCCTAACAAAATACCTGCCAGCGCCGCTTCTAGAATACCCTCGTTATGGGGTGGGCGTAAAGTAGTTTATAAATCCATTGCCTTGTACGCAGCGCGCACCTGGGTTCGAGTCCCGACCCCGCACATAGGGTTAGAAAATTTTCATAGATTTTTTCTAACCTGAAGATGCGAATGACCTAAAGGTTTAAACCTCTATAATCGAAATAAAAAAATACCCTCGTTAATGCTAGTAGTTTGCTGCATGCCGTCCTGCCTAGCTTGTATTCCAGTTGCTGTCGTCGCGTTACTCGTACCAATATCTGAAGCCTTCTCCGCCGGGGCAGCGAACGTCGAATGGGCGGCCTTCCACTGCTGTACCTTGCTGAAGGAGCTCTGTACTGAGGCGACACTACGTTCGTCTTTATCGCCTTCCCCACCTAGACCGATCACCTCTCTCAAACGGAATGACTCGTTCATTACCGCCTGCTCAAGTATCTCGAGCTGTATGCGAGCACTTCTTGCTTCGATGTTAGCCTTGCTTTCGGATCCATCAATCAGCGGAATCTGTGCCGACAGTCTCTGACAGTTTGGGCATGTAAACGGTCGGTCTGTCGATGCAATGCTGTCGTTTACTCCTACACAGGTAAAATGCCACCACGAATCGCAGTGACAAAAGCTTACCATCCGATCCGTGTCAGGTTCGTTGCACAGGCTATAGTGTGCTTCCACGATGTGGGTACTTCTTCTATTTGGCATAGCCTCGTGGTTATCTAATTGATCTTTTAGTTTGTCGGGTGGGATTCAGCTAATTGGCTTTTCAGCAACAACTTGGTTGTTATGTTCAACGCTGGATCAGCTAAAAGCTGTTAGAATTTGTTTTTAGTTTTAATCTTAATTGTATGTCTACATTAACTTACATCGGTCAATTCAACAATCCCTATAATTCCCAACACTTAGTAGCGATAGAAAGATGGCCCGTTTAGAATCTAAACTCAATCGAACGAATTCATTTTCTCAACGGGTGACGGATCACCTGGTAAGGTTATTAGGTTTAGTGTTGAATGAATTCGTTTCCATTTAAAGAACTACCTACGACTCCACTCATAGGTTTAATATACTTTTTCCGAAAACGAAAAATTCACTATGATTTTTTATCCTCACCTTTTTTCTCTTCATGGACATCTATCATCTAACATCTTCTATCTGCATCTATCCAACCATCGCAAACGGTCGTTCTTCTTCTTTTCTATCCTACCATTTCAAACGGTCCTCACATCGAAGTTGTCATTAACCAAGGGGCGGTCAAGCATAGAGTTTTTTTTTCAATTTGTTTATTTGATAAGGCACGTATGCGTTAGCTTAAAGGTGCCATTTTTTCATTGTTTTACATTTTGAATTTCTTAAAACTAGGGGGTTACACATTTCAATATTATTTTGTTTTATATAATGAAACTAAAAAAAAACTTTACAGCTAACTTATACATATAAAAGAGGGTATAATATATTATTCGTAAGATTTGGGGGACGGGTCATTTTGTGTGTTCTTTGTATAGTAATTCACTTTATGATTTTTAGAAGGGAGATTGTAGGAGAAATTAATTATTAACTAAGCGGAACATTTTACAAGCTTATTAACTAGAAATAACTAGAAAGAGTGGTTCAAGATTAAGGGGAATTAATTAGGGCTATTTTAAAGTAGTGGTACTGTTGGGCATTTCTTACCGAGATTAAATATTGATCAACTAAAACTAAGCACTTAAGTTTTGGGAATATATTCAAGGGGAGAAGGGGGTGAAGTCATACATCTGTGTATCAGAGACATGGGAGGGAGAGCGGACAAGGCTGAAGGGGGGGGGGGGTGAGATATAAACTTTCAGTTTCGGGCATCAGGAATTAACGGCCAGGATTACAGATTCGAACGGATTGATCAACTAACACTAGAAGATAGGGGGGCACATAAGTTTTGGGAAGATATTCAAGGGGAGAAGCGGTGAAGTCATACATCTGTGTATCAGAGACATGGGAGAGAGGGTGGACAAGGCTGAACGGGGGGGGATATAAACTTTCAGTTTCCGGCAAGCATAGAGTTGGATCAGTGGAACATACCGCAACAAAGAGGCTGTGAAAAATTCAGTCGAATTGGATACACTAGAGTATGTAAAATAATTGAAGACACCCTTGTTCTTTTCTAATTAATCCCATTACCACTAATCGACTGTCATACTTTATTACGACGACAAACTATTTTTGGTTTTTTATTTGCTGGCTTTGAAACAGTAAATCAAAGATTTAAAAATTATGCTCATCGTGCAATACAGCAAACCTTTCCTATAAACAAAAATACTGGACGAATAAAGGGGTGTCTTTAATATGTTTACATACTGTATGTATATGACTATTCATATTTGCCCCTCGTTGTATTACTGTCACCACATCATAGTAATAATTGTTTTTAGTATAATAAAAATTAAAAAAAAATACAAACGCTTTACAGTTGTGTAATCTCTTATCACAAAATTAAACTATTTCTGCGCAATTACAGACAAACGGTTCTTAACGGTTGGTTATATACTTCCAATTTTTGAAAGTTTATTATCAACATTATAATCTTTTTGAAGGCCACTTTGGTATCGATTGACCCCGCGAGGCTAGTGCCCACGATTCTTTCGAATGAAACTGGATCAGCCTGTGGTAACATTCAGATTGTTCCATGTGTTTTGTGTATGCACATAATAATACATCTCGCAACTCTCACAACTTTTGGATCAACGCAGCAAAACGGACTGGCTCCAATTAAAGCGATCGTTGGAGCCGTTTCCAGCGGTGTGCAAGGAAAGGGTATCCACGGTCCGGTTAATAGACTACACAAGTACTTGAAAGCTTCATTGAAGATCGCGTTGAATTTCGGTAGCCAAGTGTGGCCTCTTGAAGACATGGCTCTTATATACTGTTGCTTTGAGCTAACTCTGCAGCATTCGGTTGTATGTATACTGTTGCAAGCCATATAAACTGGATAGTAAAGAGCCCCCTCGCGTTCAGTATGAGCCCACTTGAAAGCCATCTTCAGTCACTCACTCACTCTAGCATATATATTTTTTTCTGCACCCGTTTAACTGATGGTCGTATTTTAATTCTCAAATGGATTCCTAATTACATCTTGCGTTTCCACCCGCCAGCGTCTTCCATTTGTGCAAACGAACAAATTTCGGAACCCCACATTTGCTCGACTTGTGCCAAGCTCCGTAATCGTCCATCGGGCTAGAGCCGCCGTGAAGGAAAAGGGGACGCCCCTTCGCAGAAGGCGACCACTACCCGTAGGATGTTGTTAGGCCTCATTGAGTGTAATAAAAATCAGAAATCAATTAATTACCAACTGGAAGTTGATTAAATGAAGATAATTGCAGTCGGCAGCCCACAGTTGTATATAGTTCAAAGTTCCTTCCCATAAAACCTCCCGCCCGGGTGCGTCGGTAATGGAAGATTGAGCAAGCGTGAAATGTTCCCAGTCATGCCACATGGCCTGCCATAAACATATCTAAACTTTTGCCTATGCCAAACTAAAGACCTCGCACCTTCTGTGCAAATTCGAGCGTACGGAAACGGCTGATGGTGACGTGAAAATCTTCCAAGAAGTGGGGGTGAGATCGGTTCTTGGCAGCACCAGTAATGCTCTGGCAAGGAGGGATTTACCGAAAATCAACCCTCCACCACGGCACTGCACTGTAAATAGAACGTGCAGCGCACCAGCATCAGCAGCCCAACCAAGAACAGACACTTAATTTGTTTGACTCTAATTTGATTACATTTCGGAAAACATGTTGTAGTACACACACTGGCTGTCTGAAGAGTTGGTTTGTACGGATTGCTGGTCGGTTGGTGTCTGGTTGGGACGTGACATTTCAAGGGTTGTGCGTATTTCTGTCCGCGTGATGTGATTTTTATGCTGGTTGGTAATTTGTTTGCGGTCGGTATCATGTTTGACTCGAGGGTTTCCGTTTTTGGTGGAAAAGAGTTGGCTGGTGATAAACGAGGGCCGCTTGACTGCATGCAGCCGTACCGTGCTGTGGTGATTGGTTTGAGGGTTAATTGACAAATAATCGTCAATTATTTTGATGTCGCTGCGAACAGTTCGTAATCGGTTGTGTAAATGTTTTGATTTGTTTCGGGGCGCCAATAGGTTCGTTCCTGGCTCGTAGGCACAATTTGACACTACAGTGGACTTTTTTTTTTGAAAAATGAGTGAAAAGCCAACATAAACTGGCTTTCTGGCTCGGCTAGTTGCCAAATATGACAGCGAACGCGATTTAAGCAACATTCACATTGCTACGAGCCAATGATTTTAACTCCATATGAAACTTGTCGAACGCAAAGAAACTTCATTTTGGTTTGCTCAACTGGTACTCAGGTGATAAAAGCGTTTGGATTTTATGGAGAAGAAGCGATGCTAGAAAAAGCGTGATTTCTCACTATATATATATATATATATATATATATATATATATATATATATATATATATATATATATATATATATATATATATATATATATATATATATATATATATATATATATATATATATATATATATATATATATATATATATATATATATATATATATATATATATATATATATATATATATATATATATATATATATATATATATATATTAGGGTGGCACGAGGATGTATGAAAAAAATAGAATACCGTAGAACCAAGTTAGAAAAATTCGCGATTCTTCAACGAACTTCTACGCTAAATCTGAATCAAATCTATTGGAGCATGTTTTGGCACAAATGATTCTAAGTTTGTATGAAGTTTACTATGAGAAAATAATACATTTTAATTAAATTCATAAATATGCCGCCTGGTGCCCCTGAAAAATATATTGTATGCTACATTCTATAGATTCAGTCAAGTAGAACAACTTCTTCTAAAGACAGTTCATAGCTATGACAACTGGTTGATGAGTTATTGAAAAATTAAACTTTCGTTACCTTGAAAGTTATGAAAATAGTACTGTCTCTGGCTACCCGGCGAGCTGAACCTTCAATCAAGTGAACCTTGACGTATTTGTTGTGGTCACCAGTTATACCGTTGGTGTAAAGCGGAAATATAGTCCAGATGGTACCATCCGAAACATGTGATCTAAAGGACTTGGGATCGAATTGTAACAGAATTATTTTTATGTATTTTTTTTTTGTGCAAATAATATACGTTGAGCAAATTCAAATTGAAACGAGACTGAAGCGGGAAAGATTGCCGTTATTTTGAAGCTCAACTGATGTTCACCACATCCCTGTGGAGCTGGAACTGCTATAGAGTACCCCGTGAACTGAAGGTTAATTGAGTAAGCCGGGCATTATCTGTCACTATACGCCAGCAAGAGTGTATCCGGCCGTGACACACGATTTGATTTTAACCAAAACTTTTTAACGAATCATCCAGGGATTAGTATTGGAGTAGCATAGTGAATAAAACGCTAGAATAAAACTTTGCTAAAATAAAATAACACGTCAGAAATAACGGTTGTGATCTCCCTTATCACTTTATTTGAAACAAACAATTCTACATAAAAACGTTACCGCTTTGCATTCAGCAAAAAAAAAATTAAAAATTAAGAACCGAACTCATGTCCTTCAGATTGCCTATTTATGACGCTCGCATCTGAACTATAAAACCACCTAATAAAACCACCTAACCTGTCTAATTCGGTTTATGACTAGCATATCACGGTTAACTTGATTGAGTTATCAGCCAGAGTATCCAGATAAATTCGATTTTCACCAACAATGTAGACACTTAAGTATTGTATAAAGAATAACTTTTGAACCAGAAGTCGCAGGCTGTTACACTCTTCGGGGAAGTAGTACACGGTACTCGTATCTACCGAGATTAGTATAGCAAATATTTTTAGAATACATAGGAGCGTGTGTACGAAATATTAAATAATATGGATCATTTATCCGTGTTAATTCACATACAAACTTTAAACCATTTGTGCTAAAATATTAGAGATGGGCGAAACAGTTCACTTCGAAGAACCATTCCAGACTGAACAGTTCTGTAAAAAGAACTAGTTCAGATGAACCGTTCTTCCGTTCAGCTGATATTTTACTTGTATCTAGCGAATGTCTCTCAAAACATTCGATTCTTGGAGAGGAACCAAACAGATGGTGCCCAAACTATTGTACCCCTGTATGCTTAACAAGTTCATCAAGGGTAGCGATTTCTTCATGATGTATAACTAGAGAAATAGAGAATGTGATGAGTCGTTCTTTGCCGGTTCCATTCTGGGAGAGCACAGAGAGCGGTTTGTGGGACGGCAAGTCGGTTCATTTTCATTCGTTCGCCTAAAAATCGGTCCGAGAAATTCGCCAAACGGCTTTGGGTCAGGTTCAGTTCATTCGCTTTGAAGAGAATTGAGAACTACCGTTCTTTTAAAAAGAACTTCCGTTCGCTCATTCTCTTCGAAGAACCAGTTCACTTGAACCGTTCGCGAACGAATGGCCCATCTCTATAAAATATAGTGCAACCTATCAAATCAACATTTTGCATGGTTGAATGAGATCGTATAGCGAGTAATTTTAGATCGGTTCTACTGAATTCTAAAATTTGTGCCACCCTAATATATATATATATATATATATATATATATATATATATATATATATATATATATATATATATATATATATATATATATATATATATATATATATATATATATATATATATATATATATATATATATATATATATATATATATATATATATATATATATATATATATATATATATATATATATATATATATATATATATATATATATATAAACCTTTATCTCCAACCGTAAATACGCCTTGGAATAGGACTGCTGGATATAATCCAGTTCAAAATTCACCTAAGCGCAAGCGTGAAGATGACCAGCTAAAAACCAAAATCGCTAATATTCGTGGAGCTAAGACTGCGTTTGAAACGATAAAAACAGTCTCACCCCCTGAGGAGCTGGTATGGGTCTACTTGTCAGCATTTGACCCCAGTACGACGGATGATGAAGTTTCGACCCTAGTGAAAGAATGCCTGGGCGAGGATATACAACCAAGGATAGTTCGTCTAGTTCCTAAGGACAAGGATGTCACATCTCTGAGCTATATAACAATTAAGATCGGCGTTCGTAAATCTTATAGGGATAAGGCCCTCTCCAAACAAACCTGGCCAGAAAACATGTACTTTAGGGAATTTGTGAATAACTCAACAAGTCAACGACCAATTATCAGGATTGCAGCAGAGAGGAATTCATCTGGTGGTGCTCTGTAGCTCAACGCTATACCGGAAAATCTCTTTCTAACTTCATTTTCCTCGGCAATCAAAATATACCTGATGAATCGGAGACTCCTTCTGTGTCAGGTAAAGCCAAGGAGGGTATATGTCCTTCCGAAGCAATTATAGATTCTGCACACCCTCAAAACAAATCTCAATTGCAGTCTGTCTACAAACACAATTCGTTTGATTCTACCATCATTGCAAACCTGCCTGGCAAACAACTTCAATGTCTCAGTGGAAAGTTAGACCGCATCGCTTCTGCTCGCTCAGAACGCCTCCCACTACAGACTGCTGCTGAACACAACAGCTTAGATGGAATTTAACCCTTCTGACCCGGTCGTGCTCTCTAACGATTTGAACCAACTAAATGAAGGGGCACTTTGTTTGTCGCTGCCATCGCCGGGACGCCCGTTATACAGCACTACGGAAGCCCCCAAGCGCTCCGACGCAGTCGCGCTACCAGCCAGCGACCCGCTTGGTCGTCCCGGCCCTGCGTTTGGAGGTCGTGAGGGGGCCTTCCGAACTCCCTTCTCAGGCGAGTATTTTGCTTTATATGACAGTTCGCTTTCTGAAAACCACTCGGTTTCTAGCGTTCCATCGGGTACAATACGTTCGTGCAATTTGCGGTTACTTGAACGAAGCATAATTTCCTTGCCATCACCAAGACCACATCTACAAACTCACGCTGCGCTGCCATCACCGGGACGCCCGTTATACAGTACTACGGAAGCCCCAGAGCGCTCCGACGCAGTCGCGCTACCAGCCAGCGACCCGCTTAGTCGTCCCGGTCCTGCGGTCGGAGGTCGTGAGGGGGTCTTCCGAACTCCCTTCTCAGGCGAGTATTTTGCTTTACATGACAGTTCGCTTTCTGAAAACCTCTTGGTTCATAGCATACCGTTGCGTACAACTCCAGATTTCCTGTCCGTCTACTACCAGAACGTTCGTGGAATGAGAACAAAAACGCAGGCTTTCTTGCTTGCGCTCACTTCCTGCGACTATGACATTATCGTTCTCACCGAAACCTGGTTAGGTGATGATATATTAAACACCGAGCTAACGACGAACTACATAATCTACCGATGCGATCGCAACTCTTCTACCAGTCATCTACGTCGCGGAGGTGGTGTTCTCATAGCGATAAAGAAACATCTAACTGGGAATATACTAAAAATGCCTGGATGTGAATGTTTGGAGCAAGTTGTCGTACGCGTTTCACTGCCAGGTCGATCGTTATATATTTGTTGCATTTATCTAAGGCCGAACAGTGATCCTGACTTGTACAATGTTCACTCTTCTACAGTCCAAAGCATCCTGGACAAATGTAATAGGCGCGACAATGTACTTGTTGTAGGTGATTATAACCTTCCTAACCTTCGGTAGATTTTTGATGACGACTATAAGTTCTACCTTCCTGAAAATGCAACCACGGAACAAAAGACGGCCACCACAGAAACTTTGGTCGCTGGTGGATTGTATCAAATCTGCTCTGTTAGCAACGTGAATGGACGAACCCTCGATTTAGCTTTCGTCAATGACACGGACGTGTTCGAACTGATTGAGCCTCCCACATCTATACTGAAGGTTGACCCTCACCATAAACCCTTCGTTTTAAGACTTGATATGCGTTCTGAGCTTTTGATATAATTAACGACGACTTCAACTTTGACTTTACTCGATGCAACTTCGATGAAGTCTCAATGGCCATTGGTGCACTCAATTGGCGTGAGATGCTGGTTGGAAATGACTTAGATCAGGCAGTTGTGGCGTTCTATGATGCCATATATGAGATTCTTCGCCGTAATGTTCCTAAAAAACGTCTCAGCAGAAAAGCAGAATATAAATTCCCGTGGTGGAACGCTGAGCTTGGTCGCTTACGCAACGTACTCCGAAAACACCGAAAGCGATATTTACATCATAGGACCGACGACAATAAAACTATTCTTCGTCAAACTGAACTGCAATATGAAACAGCCCGGAACAGTGCATTCGGAGAATATCTGAACCAAGTTCAGCGCAGCCTTCGAAATAATCCTTCGACATTCTGGACATTTATAAACAGCAGAAAACGTTCCGTGGGTGTACCAGAAAATGTCTATCTTCGAGACAAAAATTCACAGTCCGCTGCCGAGTCGGCGAACCTTTTTGCGGATCACTTCCGAGATGTATTTTCCAGCCCTCCTGTCTATCCATCGCAACAGTACCTTGAAACATTGCCAACGCATAATATCAACCTTCCTCTTCCTAACGTAAATGATTCTGATGTAGCGAGCGCTCTGTCCAGCGTTGATCCTTTGAAAGGGCCTGGTCCGGATTGCCTGCCTCCTGTGTTTATAAAGAATTGTGCCCGAGCACTTTCTGCACCAATAAGTATTATTTTTCAGCGTTCAATCTCGGAAAATATTTTTCCAATGGCATGGAAAGAAGCTGCTATAGTTCCTATTCATAAGGCTGGAGATAGGCACAATGTTTAAAACTACAGAGGAATCTCGCTGCTGAACTGTCTAGCTAAAGTTCTGGAAAAGTTTGTGTACAATGCGATGTACGCTGCTTCTTCCAACATAATCGACGAACGACAACACGGATTTATGAAAAAACGCTCCGCCACTTCGAACTTGATGACGTACACGAGCCTTCTAGTTCCAGCTGTAGAGAAGCGTCAACAAGTGGACGCTATATATTTTGATTTCGCAAAAGCATTCGACAACGTGCCCCACAACATTGCTGTTTTGAAGCTGGAGCGACTAGGCTTTCCTGAGTGGGTTACCAGATGGCTGCATTCTTACCTCTCACAACGATCTGCCTTCGTTAGAATTGGAACTACATGCTCAAGCGCATTCGAAACGCAAACCGGCGTGCCTCAAGGAAGTCACCTAGGGCCACTGATCTTTCTCTTATTCATGAACGACCTCTGCACCCGCATCAACTCTGAAAAACTGCTCTATGCTGATGATCTGAAAATCTTTCGTTCAATTGCTTCAGCACTCGATTCTGCTGTGCTCCAAGACGATATAGCCAATATAGAAGAATGATGTTCGCTGAACGGTATGCAGATCAACATTGATAAATGTAAGATGATAAGTTTCGGACACTCGGCAAATATAAGGCGTTGCGAATATACTCTTCAAGCCTGTGTCATCGGGCGGGTGGATTCTATCCGTGACCTGGGAGTGTTATTCGACAGAAAACTTCGTTTCGCCGACTGCAACAACGGCGAAGGCTTTGGTTGGCAAACAAAGTTGCAGTGAGAATTTGAGCTGGAGCTGATATTGACATTACCCAGTCAAACTCATCCGGAATTCTAACTGGTTTCCAACACTACTTTTACAGCGAACGGCAAGTTACGGCGGGTAGCCTAGAACAAAGTTTCAATAGTCTACCGATCGCCAGCATCTAGTTTAACCAGCCTTTTAGTTTACTGGGTTCTTGCGGAATTTCAGCTAAAATAAAACAACCGAGTCAGAATGTCTGGTTTGATTTCCCCGCATGGAAAATATGTATAAGAAAAATGATTTTTTTAAACAACCTCGTTATTGTTTGGGTTTGTACCCAAACATATTTTTGATAGAAGAGTACAGATAGAAAAAAAATTTCAATTCCCGGTACAGATCTAGTTGTGGCAACACTGCATTGAGCTGTTCGCGCACAACTCGAGATGAGCGCAACGCTCACAAAAAAAAACGATGACACACACTCACACACAAGGAAACTTGGTTAGTATTTGTTTTCGTATCTTTTTTCTACACCTTACATTCCCCCCACCCAACCACCACAAGCAATCTCATCGCCATTGCTGCTGCATTGCATTTTGTTTTGTTTCATTCTTTTCTTCGCTGCTATAAATAGCTCGTGACCTGAAACTTCTAGTAAAAAGGTTCTGATATCAGATTCGAGATTAGAGCCGACAAACTTCTATTCGGTAAAAACACCATAACGATACACTGGTGGAGTAGTCAAATGGCATATATAAGCTTCACACTAATGATGAGTGAGATAATATCGTTTGCCTCCCGCCGCCGCGTCGGCGTTTCAGCATCAACATTGACGCATTTTGCTTTGTACCATTTCCCCGCTGTTTTTAATATTTCGTTTGTATGTATGTGTTGGGAACCAAGCCTTACTAGAAAACAAAAAGATTAACCGGTAGCAGTAGGACCGGAACTGACAAACATCTACTTGCTAAAACGCCTACTTTACACGTTGTTCGAATTGAGTTATATAAACTTCACGGGTGCGCGACGTTAGGCATAAATGTGTTAGGCATAAGTACGTTAGGCGTACATACGTTGGGCATAAGTACGATAGGCATAATGGACGTTAGGCATAATGGACGATTGGCATAATATACGTTAGGCTTAATGGACGATTGGCATAATGTACGTTAGGCATAATGGACGATAGGCATAATTCACAAAAATATAAAATAATCGCAAGGCTTTCGTTTTTATAGAGATTTCGTTTGTTTTTTTTTTCAGATTAGAAAAAAGGACTCTTTGCTATACCATACCTTCGCATAACTTTAGCGATATACTCCAAAATGAAAAATACCATGCGAGATATTTAACCCTTGCAAGTGTAGTTTTTTTTCTATTTTTTCTGTAGAGGAGATGAAGAAAATATCCCTTTATTCAAGTGAACAGTTTTGATACAAGCACATTTCAAGCCTCTTAGATTTATTGCTAATACAGTTGCATCCAAATATTTTTAAAAAAATGAACAGACAGTTATGGAACATATGGAAACAGGCAGTGTCACGTACAGGATCAACATTAGGCTACGGATTCTACGTTTGTGATGATACCTTTTTCGTTTCGGCAACTCGTCACAGTACAGGACAATCAATATAGAACCAACAATATTCGTTGAATGAATAATAAAATGCATCATTCTTTCTTTCATAAGCTGTTCTTCAAGATTATGTATTTTTTTCTTCGGATGTTTCATCTTGCATGCATGAAAAACTAATCTAAGTTAACCCTCACATGCCCAACTTTTTGTAGTGTTCATAGAGTCCAAGAAACACGAAAAACCCGCTTTGAAAGATGCTTCTTTCGCAGTGCTGAAAGCTGCTCAATATTCCGGTGCTCAACACAATTCTCCTAGAAAATTTTCAATATTCATGCGTCGAAATTCATGCGTTTTATCAGTTCTCAACAATAAAGGAAAATAATGAAGATATGTCAAAATTTTATTTATCATCGCTAACTGTGAATATCTCTGGTAGTACTGCTCCAGCAGAGTTATATCAGGCTAATAGAAATAACTTCAGTTCTAAGTTCTAATAGTACCAGTTACTGTTCTTACTTGTTTTTTGAGTAAATTCTGCCTCAATCAAAAGTTTTAGCAGTTTAAAAATGTTGTTTACAAAAATAATGGGCATGAAGGGGTTGATATACGTTATTCATACGTTAATACAAAATAGATCGATTTTAAACAAGAGTATTAGCCTATTTTAGAGATGTGCAATTTTCTTATTCGTTCATTCGATGTGCATTCGTTCTACATCATTTATTTGAGTTAAGCTTTTTTAAGGTATTTACAATAGATGGTGATCGAGTTCTATCAGCTTCCAGAGAAATTCTACAACATCAAAAAATTTCAAACATTTGTGCTCTTACAACCCGATGCTGTCACCACCAAAAAGTTATTTTCGTAAAGGATACTTCAACGTCCATTATGCCAATCGTCCATTATGCCAAACGTCCATTATGCCTAACGTATATTATGCCAAAAGTCTATGCCTAACGTATTAATGCCTAATGGGGTACACCCAAACTTCACATCACTGCAGCAGCGATCACAAATGGGACAGCATGGAGACGATGGTACCCGGTAAGCGTGGCAAGCAGAAAGTTAGCAAAATTTGAGCAAAGCAAAATTGATGCTGGCAGAGTTTCTGCGAGCATTTTGCGCGATTTGTGCGATAATTCTGGCAACGAATTCGCTCAAATGCAACAACCGTTTCTGACAGAAGCGGTTAAACAAACCGATGCTGCTCACTTTTATCCAGAATCCAGCCAGAAATGTACGGCCAAGATCTCTGAACGCTTCCTACCACATCTTTGTCAGATGTTTTGCTTGATTCGTGCTAAATTATACCATGTAGAAATTGCCAGGATCTTTGCACAGTTTATGTCCGAGTTTTGCCAGGGTTTTGCTCGGTTCCTGTCAAAATTTGCCAGAAAACGCGAGCGAAACCGAGTTCGCCCTAGCTCAACTAATCCGACAGGATACGCGCAGAAATCTGACAGGGCTGTCAAACCAAGACTTACAGAAATCTAGCAGAGCGGTCTGGTTGGTTGGTTGAACACGAAGCGAAAAAAAACTTTTCCATCTGCCTCTCGATTCTTCTGCAGTAAATTTTGTGCATTGGACATATTTGATCTATCCACTCATTGAATGCTTACTAGAAGTTTAAGCTTGTAAATGCACCACAGCAGAATATAAGAAACGGGAAAAAGAAGTATGCTAGGGTAACCAACCAATTTTGGACCCCTAGAGGAAGTGAAATAACGTTAACGTCAATAATATTTGCTTGCCTATGTGTTTTTAATGCACGAGTCTGCTCCAAAATTAGTGCTCTTGAAAGAAAACTGTCAATGGATGTTTTATACATCGACATAAACTAGAAAATGACATTTCTTTCCAGCATGATTTTTTCACATTTCGGACCCTTCCACAATAATTTAGATAAAACATTACAAATAAACCTTTTCAAACACGTAACATGCATAAAACCAAATCAGACAAACTAATTGAATCAGTGAAAAATATTACAATTGTATACTTAAATCCAATTTAAAAATGTTTAATTGTTGTTTAATTTTAAACAATTAGAGATGAAATACATAATGATATTGAAACTTGATAGACAACCCAAGAAAATTCTTGCATCAAACCAAACAAATGTAGAGAGTGCAGGGGGCAAATACAATAACAGGGTCCAAAATATGTAGAGGTCCAAATTAGGTTCAGCATATTTTTGTTTCTCAGTGTACCTCAGGGGAACATGGAGAGATTTGACCAAGCGCAAATTCTATAATTAGCTATGACGTATTCTACAAGGTTCTTAAATTTTTTTCAAACATATTTCTATACTTGCTCGACCCCTTAAGGTAATTTTAAAAGTTTGAAATGAAAAAGACTTTCCTTATAGAAAATATTCCATAATTACTAAATTTGTGTTAAATGATGTAATTTTTTATCAAACTTTGTATGGACATATCTGCTTGACTAATAATTACTTTTTAATTACTCATATATCATCGTATTCCTTATGAAGTGGTGAAATGGTTCTACATAAATCGGAACATTGGAATAGTTGTTACCAATGTTGCAAATATTCTTCGCCGAACTAGTTCATTCGTTCATCATCGATGCGATATTCGTCGTGTCATTCACCCATGCCTCGAATAACGCTGCGCCGTTCGTCACACGAAAGCACAGAATCATCGAAAATGAATAATACAAACAAACAAAAAATCCGAATCTGATGACTGCTGTTCGCTGCTTGTTCGCATCGTTGTTTGTTGAATTTAGCCATTCATGCAATGTTCATCTTCACGCATCGTTCGGATCGGCACACGAATGGCTTAGGTGATAATCGCCACTAGCCATTCTTCGCTAAGGATTCTTCGTTCTTCATTCCTCCTGCATTGCGACCAAGAAAAACAAATTTCTTGTTCATTGATGGAAGGGTCAGAGCTTCATGACTGAAGTGGTGCAGAAATGCTTGCTATGTTCGGAATAGGATGACTTTTGCTATAAACAACAATTAGTATTACATAATGATTATTTGCTGATGTTTTTTTATCAGATTTGAAACGGGAAGCTGCGTAAGCAAAGCAAAACAAATCAATTACATATGTAAATCTGCGGATGTCTCGCGGGCGAAAACCGAATCAACACAATTATGAATCTACATAGTAGACTATTGGTACTTCAAATAACTTTTTTTCTAATGATGAAATCAACACTGGGTGATAGTTTCCTTGAATCTACGTTTAATGATTTTCTTAGGACCATTTGGCACAAATAGCAATCGTAAGACGAAATACTCTTATATAATATAATTTCTGTATCTATAGAAGTATAATCAAGCCACAAGTTTTTGACAAATCGATGCATTCCGATTTCAACCAAACTTAGCAAATATTAAACTTTTTGCCAAAACTGAACTGGTTTGTCTTATACCCTAGTATCAATTGAGGTTTTATCGTACTTTTATAGCCACTCATAACATTTAAATTGCACTTGTAGCGTGCTATAAAACTTCAATTGTTGCTTGTAAACATAAGTTTTTGTACCATGAAAGACTATTCTTTAGCTTAAATAGCAGCTAATATGGTTTTAATTTCAGCAAAATTTAGCATGTTTTCAATAAAGTTGTACAACAAAGCATAACAGAAAAAAATGCTGAATATGTATATCTTACTTGACATGACATCAAGAAATAAAATTTGGATATATTCTATTAAGGGGCTACACCACTGTAGAGCACGCCAAATATGTCATGAAAATGGACACAAAATTAATTTAAAAAGCTAAGCAATAAAAAAAAATCCTCCGTACGTCGCTGGAGAAATCAATTTTGAATATACTGTGAAAATTTCCAAGCGTTCAAAAATCATTTGTTCGAGTTACATTTGCGGCTTCGAGAAAAACACGGTTAAAGTTTTCAGTACACACGAGATATACATAAGAGGCATTGCGGTAGAATGGAAAATCTGAATATTTATGTATTGTTTGCGTCTTCCATGTTTTGGGACATGATTTTTAACATTCTAAAGCCATTTTTGACTAATAAATTGAAAATCGACTTTTTTTTATTCTACAGTGCTGTGACACTTTAAAACTGTTTTTAGATAAATTTAGTAATTATTATTTAACATAAATGTAATCTCTGGACATATTAAAAATATTTTAGAGCGCATGAGATGTTTAAGGACACCAACCACTAAACTATTTTCATTTGAAAGTTATAAGAACTTCGTCATCTTCGAATAAAGTGCCTGAAAGTGAAACCTGTTTTTTCCATAAAGAATATACGACTTTTTAGAAAAAAAATGGGCTGAAAATGCCAAAACAATTTTTTATATGTTGCAATATTCATTCAAAATCCTATATAAAAAGTGTTCATAATTTTTTCACGGAACAAACTAGAGTCTAGGGAATCAATATGTCAAGACATATCAATCCTCTAGGCCAGATTTTTAAAGGCAAAATTTTTCTTCGAAGACTTCAAAATTTCTTTTGTGGAGAATATGAGAAATGGACGTTAAAAATATCAATATTTTCCAATATCGCTCAAGTGTTCTACAAGTCATGACATACTATGAAGTTGAACGGAAATAAGCTTTGCTTGCCATAATCAGTGCTACTGGAATATTAAACAGAAATATTTTTAATGAAAAAGTGTTCATAACAGTTTTATAAATAAATTCAAAATGTCTAGCGTGAAAATGCGTTCCGCGATATGCTTTTTTTTAAACGACTTATTTTGATCAGAAATGTGTTGATTATCTTGAAGCTTGCGTTACTAAATTTGATCAAGTTGTTTATTTTAAGTGGGCGAAATTTAAATGTAAAATTGATTGGAACTTGGTACTTCTAGCATATTTCGAAAATGTACGAAAATTTAATTGCTCTGACGATAGAGTAGGGGAACATGGGGAGACTTGACTAAGTGTAAGCTTCTACATTTGGCTATAACGTATTCTCTTTGGTTTTTAATTTTTTTAAAATATTTTTATGCTTGTTTCGATCCCTTAAGGTAATTATAAATGTTTGAAATGGAAAATACTTTCATCATAGAAAATATTCTGCTCGGGGCCGCCGTACCCTAATTACGTAAGGCTTTTTTTAGAATTATTCAACCTCGCCCTCCCCCCAGATGAGAGTTCGTATGATTTTGGTGAACTCCCTCTCCCCTTACATAAGATTTTATCTTACTTTGTGTAATTTTAAATCATATTGTTAATTCATTAAATTATTCGATAGCGAACACGATACTTATTGAATTATTAAAAGAGAACTCAGGACAAAATTTAACTACACACCAAAAAATTATAAATTTTATCATTGACGTAATTGCAAACATGACACAATTTAACAAACCGTAATTCACGAAATGACTAAATATTAAACATCACCGTGTTCCATTTAATTTTACATGAAACATATTTTCCATGCGCAATGACATAAAATTACACTTACTGTCATACAGAACAAACGCCATATGTGGAGTAAAATTACATGATTTACGAAATTCAATGTCATGTAAAATTAAAATCAAACGTAAAACTAAGTCATTTTTGATGCTCGTATATGTCAGGATCAGGAGACGTAAATTTATACGATTTTTTCTAAGTGTGTGTATAATCATCTGTAGAAATTTCATTTGCATCCTAATCTCGCCCAGTAGAAATTTCAGAATAAATTTTAAGAGATATTTAGAAACTCCGATTTGTTCCACATAATTTGCTTCGCTATATTCCACTTCCTTTGAATCTATTTTCTTGTGATGTAGAACTCAAAAGAATTTATAACCTCTTCTGATGTGAATTTGTTCGGAGTTTCAACTATAACGCTTATCGTACGCATAGTTCCGACATAGCTATCTTCGAATTTTCTTGAAGTAAAATACAGTTCACACTCTGGAACTATACAGCCAACAAGTTCTTTGACAATCACATGACAGAAAATTTTTCATATACCTTGCGGGTTTGAAGCGAAAGTTTGAAAAGAAGGATGTTGGTCTAACAACACGAATGGTCTCAACACTTCTTAACTCGTAAAGCAGATTGTGACTCCAGTTCCCGATCAGAACAATGTACCACCAAGAGTCAAGAAATTTCTGTAACTGCTCCAAAACCATCGACAATTAAGCCGCCCCTTACGTTGGCAACAATAAATTCCATAACTAATTTAACAATCATATTTTGTCGCTGCAAAACACTTCGATTTGAGGTCTGCGTTTCCATGACCATGATGTACAGTATGTGCTCCTTTTGATTGATATATAAAATGTTCATGGCACAAATAAGAAATAGTTTCTTTTCTTATGAGAAGAATATTTTTCTTATCGATTTCATTTTTCATGCATGTTTTATGATATTACTTAAGAAAGGACAAACCTTCCCTCCCCCAGGTGAGAATTGGTAAGATATTTTGAAACACCCACTCCCCCCATATGTCCTTACGTAATTAGTGTATGACCCCTAATTCATAAATTTGCGTTAAATGATGTATTTTTTTATCAAACTGTGGTACCTACTGTTAATGTTAACCACGTCACAAAAAATCTCACCTTAAACATCAATCTAACTTTATAGCACTAGTTAACAAAGTTAGCAGTCATGGTTGAATTCGTGAGATGTGCACATGCAATGTAATCATTATAGCTAATCCCTAGAAGGGAATGCATTAAAAATCGAAATTCAACAATTTTATATTTTTTGTTGGTATCTAAGAATCTCGACAATATGGAGTAAAATAATTACAGCACGTTTTTTATGCCAAGTCTTTCCCGATGGGGGAACAAGAAGTAATATTTGTATTGTCCATATTACACCCACAACACACTGTTCATTCTACAGCTAATTTATTTTTAAACAACCGTGCTGGTTAAGCGAATTCGTCGTGATACTAGCAAAACATGCGCAATAGGTTAAATTATTGTGATATAACACCATGAGCAGATTAAAATCAAAACTTCATCCAAAAGAATTTTATTTTGCTTATGCCGAGTTTTATCACCAAACAGGGGTTCAATCTCCTTTGAATACTTGACACACAAGGCTTCTATTAAGATTGTACTATATTTAACAAATATTGCCTTGATTCGGCTGTTAATTTAACCCATAGTTTTGTACTGAAGAACCAGTAGCGCATTGGCTTGTTCCGAAAAGTACAACGCATCAGAATAAAAATATATTTCTTCGCGAGCCATCATTCTGCGAAGATAAAATTGAAGTCATCTTCGCCAATAGTTGTAAGCGATCATCGCTATGGTGAGGAATGGTTTGCTGATTCGTTTATTCGTCATTCGCTGCATAGCTTCCTCGTGCAGTTCATTCGGTCGTTCGATGAGTAGCAAGGCAAGAACGTATGGATAAGGCATTCGGGTAAACACGGATTGGCAGTCGGATTCATTCGTGGATGAATATCAACAGCAAGTTGAATATAACAGCGAAGAACGATGTTGGACGAATGCAGGTGATTCATATTCACCGTGCTTCGTCGCGATGAAGATTCTGAAGCAACATTGGTTGTTACTAACATTTGCACGACATTTTACGCAATAACTAATATTGGGGAGACTTGACCAAGATTTTATGGTGAGATTTGACCAAGTGGAAATAAGCTGAAGAAAGATTCAAAATTTCTGAAATTTACTATGCTGTGGTACCTATTGTTAATGTTAAACACGTCACAAAAAATTCCCACCTTAAAAATCTTTTAGTACTAGTAAACAAAGTTAGCAGTAATATGGCTGATTTCGTAACATGTGAACAAGCAATGTTGAGTAGTACAGTTAATCCTTAAAACGAAATGTATAAAAAATCGAAATTTATGAAATGCAATACTTTTGTTTTTACTGGAACTTAAGGATCTGGACAATATGTAAAAATATGAAGACAGTATGTTTTACATCATAATTTATTGCTTTGATTTTACAAAATTCTCATGGGCGAGTCTCCCCAGGCCTTGGTCAAGTCTCCCCGCGTTGGGGAGACTTGACTAAAAAAACTCATCTCTGAAAAACTTTTATAACTTTGGAAAAAGTAAACCAAAAATTCTGCCTAAAATCATGAATGCGCACAATACTGCTGCGCATTATGTTTAAATAAATTTTGAAGGATTGAAAACGTTTTTAGACATTTACGTCGGTTTAACTGAAAACCTGGTCAAGTCTCCCCATGTCCCCCTATGTGCTAAAGATTTTCACAGTAACTTGTAGTTTAGGAAATTTATTTTCCAAACACGTTTTACTTGATTTTGTAAAAAGTTAATATCTCAAAGATAAGGTTGAAATAAAACACTAATTTTTGGTCAAAAATCCTTTGCTTCCGTGCAAACATATGACAAAAAGCAGCAAAGTAAAAAGTATTCTAGTTACAATGTTGTATAAAAAGACCATTTTCGGTAGTTTCCATTTTTCTCTTATATCTCGAAATAGGTTTTTGCCTTTCTCATATAAAGAAAGGCTATGCAATCACTGTAAAAATTGACTTTTTAACGGAGGCCCGGAGGGCCGAGTGTCATACACCATTCGATTCAGTTCGTCGAGATCGGCAAATGTCTGTGTGTGTATATGTATGTGTGTGTGTGTATGTGTGTGTGTATGTGTGTGTGTCATTTAAACTCACACAATTTTCTCAGAGATGGCTGAACCGATTTTGGCAAACTTAGTTTCATCTGAAAGGTATAACGCTCCCATAAGCTGCTATTGAATTCTTAGTTGATCCGACTTCCGGTTCCGGAGTTACGGGTTGAAGAGTGCGATCACACAGCAAATTCCCATATTAACTGGTACCACCGTGATGTTCAAATGATGTAAAACATATTAAAATTGATGTAACATTACTCTAGTTTGCGTGTCTGGATCACTAATGATCAATCAAAGCAGCTTTGACCACATTGGCCACCTATGACGGTTCATGACGCCCCCGGGGAACCCGCCAAGTTCCTAAGCTAATATCACACCCATTCCCCAACGAATTCTCTACCGATTTTTACAAACTTGATTTCAAATGAAAGATACAGTAATACCATTGACTGCTGCTGAATTTCATTCTGTTCTGACTCTTGCTTCCGGAGTTACAGGGGTGTTAGTAAGGATACACTGGAATTTCCCATATAAATCGGTACAATCGTAATACCTCAGAGGCTAAAAACTATTGAAATGGTCACCAAATTACTTCTAATCGCAGAACTGATTGCCAATCAAACATTCTTTGAATATATTGTCCACTATCGACGATTCCGGAATTCCGGGCATATTCCACAAATAAAGTCACATCGGTTCTTCGGTGATGACTGAACCGATTTTCTCAAACCAAGTCTCAAATGGAAGGCAAAATATGCAGCTGAGTATTGCATCAGAGATCCTCCGCCCCCCACCCCCCCGCCTTGCCCTTACATCTCCCTCCTTCATCACTACCGTCCCCTTGGACCACCATCACGCCCGCATTTCCTTCATCCACCCCGTATACCAAAATAAGATGAAGGATTTCTGACGTATCCTCCACTCCCACTCTACTAACCCCCCATTCCCTCCACTTTTAAACCCATTCCACCAACATTTCAAAATATAATCACATGAAGATAACATTGAACTCATGCCGATTAAGCTAATTAAATACTATTCTTTTGCCTTTCTCATATAGAAAGGTTACGCAATTGCTCCAAAAAGCGACTTTCTAACAGAGGCCCGGAGGGCCGAGTCTCATATAACATTCGACTCAGTTCGCCGAGATCGCAAAATATCTGTGTGTATGTATGTGTGTATGTATGTATGTATGTATGAATGTATGTATGTATGTATGTATGTATGTATGTATGTATGTATGTATGTATGTATGTATGTATGTATGTATGTATGTATGTATGTTTTTTTTTTTTTTTTTTTTTTTTTGAGAGCAGTAAAAAAAATTTCAGAAAAACCCTGAGTGAGGAAAAATGTACAAAAACCCCATTGTCAGGGAACGGGTTTGGGCTGCCATCACCCGACCCGCTAAAAACCACTGCTCTTGCCCAGAACCTGATTCCTCCCCGGCACTACCTTACGGCATTACTTCGGGGAGGGGTTTTTATGTGCATAGCACGCACTCTAATTCAACTACTTACTAGTTCGTTTCTTCCGTAGGGTGACAGCCCCACTCCTCTACACACCACCAATTCTCTACTATCCACACAGACTGGCAAGCTCTGCATGGCAGTCGGAAAGCTGGCTGTGAGTCGAGGCTTAGTACTCCTCCCCTACGAGTACAGTCTGAGCGGCAAACTTCTGACTGTCTATTTCACCGAGCCCTGCGGCTCGCTTGTGCCGGTTAGCACCGCAACTCCCTTCTCGCACCATTCAACGCCGTTTACTCTTTGAGCACCAGACTTGTTCGCGAACTACTCGGTCTAGTCCCCGACGATGGACCTAGCCTACTCCGACGGAGAATTCCCCGGCGAGAGAAGTTCTCCCGAAACCGAGCCAACCAACCAGATGTCGAGGTCAGTTCGGCGATTCCGGTGGAGCAGAGCGTCCGGTTCGCTGATGCCCCGACGACCTGTGACTGGTGGTATTTCGTCGCGGTCTACTCAGTCTAGTCCCCGGCGGTGGATCTAGCTTACGCCGACGGAGAGTTCCCCGGCGAAGGAGGCTCCCCCGGTACCGATTCTTCTTTTGTTTTAGCACCACAAATTTCATGAGCTCTTTGGCTTCCTCTCGTTCCGTTTCGTCCGATCTACTCGATCTAGTCCCCGGCGGTGGATCTAGCCTACTCAACGGGCCATACAGTAGGTGCTGAGGTCTATCCGGCGATTCCGGTTGGAGCGTAACTTCCGGTTCACCGGCGCCCCAACGACTCACTGCTAGCTCTGCGACGCGGTCTACTCGGTCCAATCCCCGGCGGTGGATATAGCCTACTCACGAGCTACCCGGAAGGATGTCGAGGTCGGTTCAGCGATTCCGGTGAAGCTTGACGTCCGGTTCTCAGGCGCCCCGACGACCCAACTCGGTGCTACATCACGCACTACTCAACTGGTCCCCGGCGGTGGACCTAGTCTACTCGGTTGGAGAGTTCCCCGGCGGCGGAATTTCTCTCGAAACCCGATTTGCGGTTTCTTGTTGGTCTCTACGCCACTTCCTCTGCAACTCGGAGAGTATGCTCGAGACCACTCTGTTGACAGCGTCCCAGGTATGTTCGTCACGGCACATCTCTTCGACGATATTGTCCGCTGTCATACCAGGTATACCCCTACGAACTTCTTCGAATCTAGGGCATTCGAAGACCACGTGTTCCGGTGTCTCCTGCACGGTCGCACAACCCGGGCAAAGGGGTGACGAAGCATGTCCAAACCGATGCAAGTACTTCCGGAAGCATCCGTGCCCGGACAAAAACTGCGTCAAATGGAAGTTCACCTCTCCATGCTTCCTATGTACCCAGGCCGATACATTTGGGATGAGTCGGTGGGTCCACCTTCCTTTCTCCGCGTTGTCCCACTCCTGTTGCCATTTAGCCAACGAGTCCGCTCGAACCTGTCTCCTAGCGTTACGTGCATTTCTCCGCTGATAGCATTCCACGTCCTCCGCCAGGGTAATGCAGATGGGGATCATCCCGGCGATAACGCATACTGCCTCCGACGATATTGTTCTGTAGGCACTCGCGACTCGTACGGCCATCAGTCGGAATGTCCTGTTTAGCTTTTCACGGTTCCGCTTGGTTTTCAGCGCAGCACTCCAGGCAGGAACCCCATATCGGAGTATCGATGACGAAACAGTAGATAGCAGACGTCTCGTGCTGCTTCTCGGACCGCCGACGTTTGGCATGATTCTCGCTATTGCGTTCGTTGCCTTCGCCGACTTTTCACAGGCGTAATCAACGTGGTTATTGAAGCTCAACCGGTCGTCGATTATAACTCCCAATTGCTTCAATGCACGTTTCGATGCAATCACGTGCCCTCCTACGTCGATCTGCATCCGTTGGACCGATCTGCAGTTACTGACCAACAACACCTCCGTCTTGTGGTGAGCTATTTGCAGCTTAACCCCGTTCATCCAGCTCTCGATCGCGTCTATTGTCTCCGTCACCGACACCTCCACTTCTTCAAGTGTCTCACCCATCACCGTTAGTGACACGTCGTCCGCGAAGCCTACGATTTTCACTTTCCTAGGCAGCTGCAGCGTTAACACCCCATCGTACATCCCGTTCCAAAGGGTTGGACCGAGAATGGATCCCTGAGGAACGCCCGCTGTGACACGCAATGACTTCTGTCCTTCGCTCGTCTCGTACAGTAGCACTCTGCTCTCAAAGTAGCTCTTCAGGATCTGGCACAGATAGTCGGGAACCCTCATTCTATGCAGCGCTGTAGCGATGGCTTCCCAGCTGGCACTGTTGAACGCGTTCTTCACATCTATCGTGACCACAGCGCAGTATCGATCTCCTCTTCGCTTCTGTTTAGATGACTTCTCGGCACTCTCGAGCACTATCCGAATTGCATCCACTGTCGATGCTCCTTTGCGGAAACCAAACTGCATCTTGGACAGTCCGCGCTCACCTTCCGTGAATTTCGTCAACCTGTTAAGAATGATCCTTTCCAGGAGTTTTCCGAGTGTATCCAGCAGGCATATGGGTCTGTACGAGGTCGGGTCGCCAGGTGGCTTCCCTGGCTTCGGCAGCAACACCAGCTTCTGGACCTTCCACATTTCGGGGAAGTTGCCTTCATTTAGGCACTTCTGCATCACTATCCTGAACATGTCCGGATATGCCAGGATCGCAGCTTTCAGTACCACGTTTGGTATTCCATCCGGACCAGGGGCTTTCTTTGGTTTTAGGCGCTTCGATGCATCTACTAGCTCGTCGTTAGTCACTTGCCGATCCATGTTTGTTCCTTCTTCCTCGCCGTGCGGTGACGGTGGCCATATAGTTGGATCGTGCTTCGGGAAAAGACCCTCGACGATTATCTTCAGCTTGCTCGGACACATTTCGGCTGGCGTCGTCGGACCCTTCATTTTCGCCATCACGACTCGGTATGCGTCACCCCAGGGATTGGCGTCTACTTCTCGGCATAGCTCCTTGTGGCACTCTGACTTGCTAAGTCTGATCTCCCGTTTTAGAGCGGCCCTAGCTTCCCGAAACGATGCCTTATGCTCTTCTCTATCTGGTTCCGACCTTGCTCTTTGGGCCCGCCTTCTGGCTCTGAGACAAGCAGCGCGTAACGTACTAAGCGTCTCGTTCCACCAGTAAGCTGGACGCCGTTTGTTGCGTGGTTCCAGTTTTCGCGGCATTGTGGCGTCACAAGCCGCCACAATCCTTCTTGTTAGGTCAGCCGCATCAACGTTCTCGATCCCGCCGTTCGGCCGAAGTGCCTCAACAAAGAGGTCTTTGTTGAAGGCTTTCGTCTTCCACTTTCGTTCGCCGGTCACCCTTCTCTGTACTGCCGCGGGGTTCCGTTGGCCGATACGGTAGCGAATCTCCTGGTGGTCACTATGCGTATACGTTTCGCATACTCTCCAATCCATGTTCGCCGTCAATGAGGGACTACAGAATGTGACGTCTATGATGGACTCCCTCCCGTCTCTCCAAAATGTACTAACAGAGCCTTCATTGCACAATCGTACGTCTAACTTCGCTAGAGCTTCCTGCAGGATACACCCTCTTGTGTTGGTTACTCTACTGCCCCATTCCACAGCCCAGGCGTTGAAGTCACCACCAATGACTACCGGCTTCCGATCGATCAACTGCTCGGTTAACTGCTCCAGCATTAGGCTGAACTGCTCTACTGTCCACCTTGGGGGAGCGTAACAGCTACATACGAAGATGCCGTTGATTTTGGCTATCACGAAACCCTCATAGGAACGTTCTACCACTTCTTGGATAGGGAATCTTCCCATTACTTGTATCGCTGCGGTTCCTGATCTATCCGCCACCCAGTTACCGTTATTAGGGGGGACTTGATAAGGCTCTGCGATCAAAGCGACATCGCACATAGTTTCTGTCGTAGACTGCCACAACAGTTGCTGTGCGGTATCACAGTGATTCAGGTTTATCTGGGTCATCTCCATCACCGTTGGCCTGCAGTCGCCTTCTTGTACGCTGGGCATTTAAAGCCACCCGTCTGATGGTCGTTTCCTTCCGCTGGGGTGCAAAGCAAGCACTTCGGCCTCTGCGTGCAGTCTCTCGCAAGATGGCCCGTCTCTCCGCATTTCCAGCACATCCCGGATCTGTCCGGGCCTTTGCAAGCCCCTGCTAAATGTCCAAAGCCTAAACATTTGAAGCATTTCTCTGCTTGTTTGTTTACTCGTGGGGCGGCTCTCAGTAGGCATCTCGACCATCCAACTGTAACCTTACCTACCTCCAGTGCCTTGTCTGCAGCGGTTACCGGTAAACGTATCATCGCTATCTGCGTTCCTCCGTATCCCTTCCTTAACCGGATCGTCATGTGCACCTCGCCCAGTTTGCACTGCTGCTTCATAGCACCTCTCAGCTCGTCTTCCGTCGTTATTTCGTCGAGGTCTTTGCACACGATTACCATCTCCGGGCTTAAGGCTTTAACTTCTGCCTTTCCACCCATTGATTTAGTTATAGTCTCCTGCAAGGCAGAGCTACTAGTCGTAGTATTCTTTTTAAGCTCGAGGAGCATCTCATTTTTTTGGGTACGCCTGACTCTTAACACGTTTTCCCCCAAATCTTTCAGCTCCGGGTCCTCTCTGACCTTTTTGAGCAGTGCGGCGTACGTAGTCTCGTCATTTGCTTTGACGAGCACGGCTTCTCCCTTAGGCGCCTTCTGACGAGCCGAGGGTTCTGATTTCCTCTTCTGCTCCCCTTTTCGCTCCTCCTTCTTTTTTTGCTGTTTCCCGCGTTTCTCCTTCCGACCTACAACGGTGCTCCAGCTTTCACCCTGTAAGGTGGCGTCCTTTTCTTCGGCAGCAACAGCATCCTCGAGCGTCTGCCTCTTTGACCCGCCTGGTCTTTCTTCTCCTGGTGAGGATCTTGTCCTCTTTGGAGTTATGGGAACTGGCGTGTACTCCACTCCAATCTGCCTCTCCTTACCCTGTTTCGGAGGGGCTAGGAGGACAGTGGCCTTAGCCGACGCGGATGCTCGCTCAGCTGAATCTGCCCTCTGCGTTGCCGTATCGTACTCTTTCACGGCAGACAGTAGCGCCTTCCGGATTTTGATGACCATCTCCTTAATGTCTTTGTGGACATTGTTTCTCATGTCCACGAACTTGTGGAGCTCCTCCACCAAGTGCCTCGCTACCACTACCTTTGGCGTTTGTGGAGTGTAGCTCCTTCCGCTCTGCTCCGGCTGTTTTTGTTGCTGCTGTTGCTGTTGCTTCGGCTTCCCCTCCTCCTGCTCTTGCTGGGTGACTTCAGCTACTATTGGTGGTGGTGACCTCACCAACCCACCTCTGGCAAACGGATTTGCCGTGCCTGCTCCATTTATATCGGTTGCTTGTTGTTTCTCCATTTTATTTTATTGGGTCCCAACTCCGGGCCGCTATCTCCACTCGCTGCACATAGTCGCCTCTCGCGATCCCATGATTATCTATGCTGCCGAAAAGCAGCAGTGAGGTCATGCAAGGGTTGACACCATCTCTCATGGGGAGTAGTGTTCAGAGCCGGATCGGCGTAAATCGGGAATGCTTCAACCGAACCTAGTACCACCAACCAAATGATGGCGAGTTTCGAACGTACCCGGAGACCTGCCAGGGTTTTGTTGGAACGGAGGCAGCCATGCTGTTAGCCCACTCGCCATTTCACGTCGGTGTCATCCTTCCTTACTCAGGGAGTAGAACAGCACGCCTGTCAGCCCTAAGTCGCCATCCTTTTCGTCATCCGTGTCCTGTCCGTTGCCGTTCGCCATGGCCAGTATACCATAATCAAGATGTTACTGGCGTCGATCCTGATGTGCCGGTTGGCACTCCGGTTGGGCTAGAGTGCTTTTATTGCCCAGATCTTAGATTATTGGAATCTTAGGATCTTAGCAGAAGCGGCACAGACTCGCTTCGTCGGAGCTGCTTTCGGAGTTATGGCTTTTTTTAGAGGTTCAGAAGAGCCCAATCTTAGCCCCACCATATCCTAGCAAAACTCCCCAACTCGCAGTAGGGCTGTGAGGGGGGGGGGGGTTCGTTAGGCCCCTATGTATGTATGTATGTATGTATGTATGTATGTATGTATGTATGTATGTATGTATGTATGTATGTATGTATGTATGTATGTATGTATGTATGTATGTATGTATGTATGTATGTATGTATGTATGTATGTATGTATGTATGTATGTATGTATGTATGTATGTATGTATGTATGTATGTATGTATGTATGTATGTATGTATGTATGTATGTATGTATGTATGTATGTATGTATGTATGTATGTATGTATGTATGTATGTATGTATGTATGTATGTATGTATGTATGTATGTATGTATGTGTGTATGTGCGGATTTGTTAACAAAATGTCCACATCGGTTTTTTGGAGATGGCTGAACCGATTTTTACAAACTAAGATTCAAATGAAAGGTATACTATTCCCATAGGTTGCTATTGAATTTGATTTTCAACCGACATCTTGTTCCGGATTACGAGTTGAAGAGTATGGTTACAAAACAAAATTTGTTGATTTGTCCACATCGGTTTCTCGGAATTTTCTGAACCGATTTTGACAAACTTGATTTTAAATGGAAGGTCCATCAGCTGCTGTTGAATTTTGTGTGGATCTGAGTTCTGGTTCCTGAATTACAGGGTGATACGTACGATCACGCAGCAAATCTCGATTCTAACGAATTCTGCGATGAATGTAAAAAGGTGAAATTTTTGCCTTTCTCAATAGAAAGGTATTGCAATTGCTCTGAAAACCGACCTTTTAACGGAGGCCCGGAGGGCCGAGTGATATATACCATTCGATTCAGTTCGTCGAGATCGGCAAATGTCTGTGTGTGTATGTATGTATGTGTGTGCACATACACACATGTGTGTGTATGTTTTTTTTGTGTGTATGTTACCAAAAATGTCACTCATTTTTCTCAGAGATGGCTGAACCGATATTGACAAACTTAGTCTCAAATGAAAGGTGCAACGTTCCCATAGGCTGCTATTGAATTTCTAATGGATCCGACTTCCGGTTCCGGAATTACAGGATGATGAGTACGAACACGCAGAAAATGTCGATTTTAATAAATTCTGCAATGAATGCATAAAGGTGAAATTTTTTCGAAAATATGACCACAACTGCTTCGATTTGTAGTATTAGGTCACTAACATCCATTCAAAGTCTATTTGGCCACATTGACCACCATCATCGGTTCAGGAAGCCCCGGCGGAAGTATCTAAATTCAGAATAACAGTCACATCGGTTTCTCGGAGATGGCTAGACCGATTCGACTAAACTTGGCCTCAAATGAAAAGTATTGCGTCCCCGTAAATGGCTATTTAATTTCATCCCGATCCGACTTCCGGTTCCGGAGTTATAGGTTGTGGCGTGCGATCACATAGCAAATTGTGATTCAAACCGATACTCCGATGAAAGCAAAAAAGGTAAAAATTTCGCTAAAATGTCTCTCAAACAACTTAAATTTGCTGTTCTAGGTCACCGACGGCCAACCAAACTTTCGTTCACTACATTGACCACCATAGACGGTTCCGGAAGTGTCCGGGAAAAGCGGCCATCTTTCAAAATTTACGAACTCACATCAGTTTCCCGGAAATGGTTGGGCCGATTTTCACAAACTTAGTCCCAAATGATAGCTATAAAATCCCCACAGATGTCTGTAAAATTTCGCACGGACCGCTTGTATGGTTCCGGAAATATAGACTAAATCGTCCGGTCACATATGAAATTCCCATATAAGCCGGAACTCAAATTTTTTTTCAAAGGGAGGACCCCATAAAATTTCAGAAATCGAATTCGTATTTTTGATGCCAAACATCTTTAAAATGCATGAAACGTCGAGATTTTATGTTATATCGAAAAAAATTTTTTTTGTAAAAATCGACTTTTTGGGACTGCCGATTTCGCACCTTTTTGCCTTTCTCAAATAAAGAAAGGCTATGCAATCACTGTAAACATCGACTTTTTAACCGAGGCCCGGAGGGCCGAGTGTCATACACCATTCGATTCAGTTCGTCGAGATCGGCAAATGTCTGTGTGTGTATGTATGTATGTGTGTGTGTATGTGTGTGTGTCATTTAAACTCACACAATTTTCTCAGAGATGGCTGAACCGATTTTCGCAAACTTAGTTTCATCTGAAAGGTATAACGCTCCCATAAGCTGCTATTGAATTCTTAGTTGATCCGACTTCCGGTTCCGGAGTTACGGGTTAAAGAAAGCGGTCACACAGCAAATTCCCATATAAACTGGTACCACCATGATGTTCAAATGATGTAAAACATATTAAAATTGATGTAACATTACTCTAGTTTGCGTGTCGGGATCACTAATGAGCAATCAAAGCAGCTTTGACCACATTGGCCACCTATGACGGTTCATGACGCCCCCGGAGAACCCGCCAAGTTCCTAAGCTAGTATCACACCCATTCCACAACGAATTCTCTACCGATTTTTACAAACTTGATTTCAAATGAAAGATACAGTAATGCCATTGACTGCTGCTGAATTTCATTCGGTTCTGACTTTTGCTTCCGGAGTTACAGGGGTGTTAGTAAGGATACACTGGAATTTCCCATATAAATCGGTACAATCGTAATACCTTAGAGGCTAAAAACTATTGAAATGGTCACCAAATTACTTTTAATCGCAGATCTAGATCACTGATTGCCAATCAAACATTCTTTGAATATATTGTACACTATCGACGATTTCGGAAGTCCGGAATTCCGGGCATATTCCACAATTAAAGTCACATCGGTTCATCGGTGATGACTGAGCCGATTTTCTCAAACCAAGTCTCAAATGGAAGGCAAAATATGCAGTTGAGTATTGCGTCGCCGCCGAGTATGGTTACAAAACAAAATTTGTTGGTTTGTCCACATCGGTTTCTCGGAATTTTCTGAACCGATTTTGACAAACTTGATTTCAAATGAAAGGTCCATCAGCTGCTGTTGAATTTTGTGTGGATCTGAGTTCTGGTTCCTGAATTACAGGGTGATACGTACGATCACGCAGCAAATCCCGATTCTAACGAATTCTGCGATGAATGTAAAAAGATGATTTTTTTTTCCAAAATGTAAACGCAACTGTTGAATTTGTAGATCTAGGTCTCCAACAGTCATTCAAAGTCTCTTTGGCCACACTGGCCACCATCGACGGATCCGGAAGCATCCAAATTCAGAATAACGGTTATATTGGTTTCTCGAAAATGGCTGGACCGATTTGATCAACTTAGTCTCAAATGAAAGGTGTTGCGTCCCCGGAAACTGATATTAAATTCCATCTTCATCCGACTTCCGGCTCCGGAGTTACGGGTTGTGGATGATACCGCGATGAATACAAAAAGGTGCTTTTATATATACTTACCAAGTGTAATAAGAATGAAAGACATTTCCATAATGTTATATTGTACGAACCAGCTATTAAATAATAGTTTGAATAAATGAGAAAGGCACAATTGCACCACTAGGTGGATTAAAACAGGTTTTTTGGAGTTGGACTGCTCATGCACTGAGTACCTCAATTATAATCAACATTTAGCTTTTGTAAACGCCAACCAGAGAATTTCCAGGTGTGAGACTGTTAATGCGTCCGGTAAAGATTGATACCTGACAGTGTGGCACCTTCAATTTGAGTTTTATGTTTGCCCACTAATTTCCATATTCGAGTGGTTTGCTCTGGGTGTGCTGACAAGCAGGTACCGTACTACCAACAACGGAACAATTTTGTTTTATGACAGCTTGAGAATTCGTTTATTACGGTGGCGTTCGGGTTCTGGGATGGAGATTGGAATTATCCATTTTAGCGCCAAAGGAAATCAGAAGCGGTGTTGGTGTGTTATTTTGCGGTTTGGGGGAGACAGAAAATCGAAGGAGTGGTTATTTAGTGCTCAACCAGGTAGGCAAAATAACACTTATCCATCTATGAATGCAACTGTTTACTTTCGATTTAGTGCCAGGCAGCAAGTTTTCGATTTGGAAAAGATTAACGAAAATTGCTTCACAAACTTCGGTAGAAACAGTGGACATGTAAGTGCAGTGGAAAAGGTATTTAAGGATTAACAAAAATAGCAATGATTATTAGGGCTTGTGATAAACAACACCTGAGGTGATTAGGATTAGGCCACTGCCGGCAATAACTGGTGCATTTGTGGTGGGTTGAAATTTTCAAGGATTTATTACAGCCGCAGACGATTAGGAGCCATAACTGAGATTTAAGGTAGGTTGTTAACCACACGAGCTAATATTATCTAGTAAGAAAATGATAGGGCATTGAGATTATTGAAGATTTGCCTTTAGGCCATCGAATGGAATTACAGTTTCTATTCGAATATATGAACGGAATGGCAATGATTCGAGTTAAAATTACTGAATCTGAAACACACATGAGTTTGATTTGATATCTTAGTGGATACATTACCTGTGAACGAAATTATTTAGAAAATGATAGTTTCTGGAGCATTTCTAATCATAGATAAACGAGTTACAAAAAGCTCAATTGTGAACACATATCCTATTTCATAGACATAATTAATTAAATTTTAATTATCGCATGCGACTGAACCTTCCCGCCAATCAGTTAAACGACGATCGACAAGCCTAAAATAAAGTATCATTATCGCCAACAGAGCATAAACGCCCGCACAGATATTACATCGAACGCCGAAATCGTCCACTGACGGATACCTGATGGCAGTTGATGAGCTTGCAAAAATGCCTTCAAACGAACCAGCAAAGGATTTGTTCGAATCATTACTCCCCGGTCCCAGTGTGTTTTCTGCAATCGTTAATCATTAGGGAAAATATCATTAGACAGTTTCGCAAAGCTTGAGAGAAAAAAAAACACCTGAAAAGTGACCTTTCACATGCAGGAGAAAATACTACCTGCTGAGGTTGAAGAAGGACATAAAGCGAATCCCAGAAAGGCTACATCATTGCAAGCAAAGTTTTCGCTCAATCATTCACCAGTTTGAACGACAAAATTTTCAATAAATTTAAGCGATACATGACCCAAAAAAGTACCAAACTGCAAGTAAGGCGAAAAAATAGCTTTTCCGAAAAATATCCAACAGAGAATATGGTTTATGGGTCAACCAGCAACGAAGGGACGGTCCAAGTATACGGAGGAGAGCGAGACCCTGAAAATCAAACCAGGAAGAGGTGAATCGAACAAAATCAGTCATTGAGGTGCCAAAACGAGTAGTGCGAAGATGTGATTGAAAAGAAGAACCCATGATGCTGCTGCCGGGGAACCTAAACCTGGAGGCGGCGGAGGTGGACAGGAGAGATAATTTATCGTTTTTCGGTTCCCGGTAAATTTGCTCACACACTGCGATAGCCGCACGGTACCGCTGCAGATAGGGGCACCCTCCGGGGAATTGAGGATCGAATCCGATCGGATCGGACCGGATCGGAGTGTGATGGGTTCGACAGATTTTTCTCCTCTTCCATTCGTGTTAGACGATTTGGCGGGAGCGATTGTCGGTTGTTTTAAGGTTCGGATGCAGGAATCCTGTGCAGACGAAGGGACGCCTAGAAATTGATTAATCGACATTTTTATTTGGTCATCGCCGCCACCAACGCCAACACTGACTGGTTGGTAGGCGTCCGCAGTTAGATACATTTGCTAGTGAGTATAGTGGAGAGGGTTTATCTAGAACATGTTAGGAGATAACATCATGCTAAATTTTCAATAGGATGCTAAAGGCTTCTGGAAAAAAATGATGGGAGTTTTCATAATTCCCCTGATTATTTCTTTTTGTTTCATAATTTACCACTTCCATAATTACCATTGAATTAGGGGGTGCTAGGAGTTGTTTTTTCACGGTATAACATTGGGTGGAAACATGAAAAAACTGTGAGATAGTGACATATGTTCGTGTTTAATTGTTAGTACAGTTTTACATGATGAAGATTAAGAAAAAATATTTTTGGAATTTGCGTTTCTACTTTGTCTCATCAAAATCCGACACTACACCGGTGTAGTCGGTACTACATTCATTGAAACTTATGTGTAATCAGTCTATCTCTTTTTTTGCACAACACCAGTGTAGCACCATGAAAAAACGAAAACGCTATAATCTAGCGCCGAATTGACGCTAGCTTCAAAAAAACGAAAACTCTCTGTGTTCCTGAGCATGCGTGATGTCCCGCAAGAAAAAGAGTTCTGATTAATCTGATGAGAATTAATGAAGTCGAAACTAAAATTCCAATTTAATTTAGTTATAGATTTTGTCCCCTTGACGCGCAAAGGCGGTTTTAAACAATTTTCTGCTTTGGAGAATAAATAGCTTTAACCTAAATTGTTCTCCACTATGGAGAAATATAGCATAAGATATTTCTTAATATATGCATTAAGATATTTCTTAAAAAATATTCTAGTGCCGACTCGTTTTAGAGCAAATACGGAATGATAATTTAACATGAAGACACCATTGCTCATAAACACATAGGATGTTCTGCATCAAATCAAAGAGTGTGCCAATCCATTGACCGGTGAATAATCATCAGCAAAACCGTCTGTCAGAAATCCTAGCTGGTTATATTTTCGTCATCGGCGACAAGGTGACCACTTGCAGTTTCCAAAAAGGATTCGAAAGACACGTTATCAAAAGCACTTCAATGTCTAGGAAAATCCCTAAGCTTGGTTGCTTTTACACACTTTTCCAATGTGTGAAACAGCATTATGTATCAGGAGAGTAGTAGACTTGCCTCGCTGCTATATATTGAGTCTTGAGACATTTATGCAAAGGCTTTTCCAACTACTTCGTTCAGAGGACCGAAGGTCATTTATATAACCTTTGCGAGCCAACTTAAATGCTTCTGATTCGTTTGCATGTCGGAGATTCCAAGCTATTCTACATACATTTTTGATTCTAGTAAATTCGGCATTCCACCCAGAGGTTACTCTAAAAGCATGCATAACTGGAAGCAGATAATCATCTTGGTATGCTTCTACTATGAGTGAGTTTGTTTTATTTACGACCTCATCTAAGTCACCTGGAGATTCAATCGTTGGAAAATATCCGTAAAACTCGGCGCATAACTCTTTTCGTAGAGGTCTCAGTTTGTAGATTTGGGATCACGATATGAGATGTTTAACCCATTCATGCCCATGTTGCTTGTGGACAACAACGTTTTTAAACAGCTATAACTTTTGATTGAGGCGAGTTGCTTAATCGAAAATTTGTTAAATTAGTATTTATAAGAAAATTAATTTTAGAACAACCCTATCAGTCGATTGATAATTGATAGCACAGGAAACGGTAGGAAATGATAAACTAAAGCAGGAAATCATACTCGTTAACTCTCTCGTTATATATCTCGATTTTGTTATTCTCACATATTATGCAATTTTCTGCTTTGCTTTGTATATAAGGATTGCGCAAGAGCAAATCAATTAGTCATTATAAACTTATCACTCGAGGACGGACCTCAATAAACTTGTGATTTACCTAATCCACGTTGTTTCTGGTAAATAAAGTCGTTTTTTGGTTAAAATTATCGGCTCGTTGACATAGTGTCGTTTGATGATCCGTGGAAATCTCAAATCTGGGTTCAACCGTCTTAGCAGCAAGTTCCGGATTTACACAACAAGTAAGGCTCATTAATGTGATTATTGCCTTTAATCTGAAAATTAACAGTTACAAGGATCAGCTCGAGAACTGAAGTTATTGCAATTAATCTGATTGGATTCCGATGGAGCAGTGCTGCCAAGAACAGTTTACGTTGACGACGGAAAATGATTTTTTCATATATCTTCGTTATGGTGCAATATTATTGAAAACTGGTTATTCTCGTATCGTTATGGCTACGGAACGGGATCAAGTTTTTAATGTTTCGCTCAATCATACCTATATTGAAAATCAGTCTAAAACTTTTTGAGTTATGAAGAAAGATGTCAGTCACAGCAATACGTACTTATTATCGCCTACTGATTATGAAATAGTTGCAGAAAAAAATTGCTACATGGGTGACCATTAGGCTGTCCCAAAAAAAATCGTTGTTCGAAAAGTCATGGTGCTCAACCCTATAATGAAAGATAAGCATATGTCAAGCACTTTTGTAGAACAAATCAAGTTTCTGAAAAATCAGCTAGAGGTTCCGCAAATGCAATTTATGGTAAATGGCCATTTTTGAGCAAAATTGTTGTATATAAGTGGCTTTCGCAACTTTTTCAAAGCCCAATTATTTTTAAAATATTTTTTTATTTTTCTGTGGACCTTAGAGAAAAAATCCCATTTAAAAGTTTTTTACAAAATGTCTTATATACTTTGCAAATTGAACAAAAATGGTATGTAACGAAAAGTGGTCTAATTTTAAACGCTTATAATTCAGCCATCTTACGGTAAATTTTCAATTTTTTTGCGCATATCGCTCAGAAATACTTCTAAGAATAGATTCCAATAGATAAACCCAAAGATTTTTGATATCATGGCATTAAAATTTTAAATAATGTTCAACATAGTCAAAATACCACGCATTTGCACACAGAAGGCTGCGCTTCCCTAGTCTGGTACGACAGATTTATGTACCTAACGCGCAACGCTTCTATGAATGACGTCATCATCGACTATTTAAAGAGCAGATTTGGTTGGGCAAGCTCAGTTGCCTCTTGGACGGCATGCAGAGCAGAGCACTGTGTTGCATGCTCCCACAGCCAGTGTAGCTGAGGCTAGCGTCGTGGTACTATTTGTCTCTTTCGCTCCACTCATCATCACCAGCGTTAACTCATTTTGCTTGCTGCGTATCTTCCATTCGTGTACGGATACGACGTACTGGCACGCAAAATCGCTGCAAAAAATGCGTCTAAGTCCATCCATAAAACTATTTTCGATTATTGTATATGTTTTGCTTCGATATATGAATTACAATAACGGCAAAATAAAACTATAAAGCAAGAACTGTGACTGTATTGTCTAAAACATGATTTTTAAGCATCAGTCTGGTTGTTTACCGCACACAATAGAAAACCTTTTAAAATTTTAAGGTTGAACAGAGATTCCTTACACGACGAGAATTGGTATGTGTGAAACCAATAGTCTGCTGTACTAATATTAATTTAACCTTTTATTCAGACGAAGTAGTATTGTTATCGTTTGGAATCAATTTTACTTTTTTTAATTAAACAAAATATTTTTTTTAATATATAATTGTTCTAATGTTCAATTTGGAATAAGGTGCTGCGAATATTGTCGCATTTTTATGAAGGGTTGCGAATCATTTCGTTGATTCGTCGGAATGTGATTTATGTGTTTGAGCGAAACCAAAAACGAGCGCTTCAATTTCCACCCGACAATTTGGTCATTAAATGGAGAATAAAATTCTTCGTTTATTATCTAAATCGCGAGAGTTCGATTAGCCACATAGGTTAGTATCTGACAGTTAATCCACCAAAAGGGTAGAGGCAAGGTGATTGAATGGAAGGTAAGGTCGTAATTAATTAAAGTCTTTAAAATAAAAAAAACAGTACTTGGCTTATTGACCCATATTAAACTAATGACAGCTATAAAAATGGCAATAACTGTCGGTTGAAACATGGATAAGTTGATAAAAGAAAACCCCATTATTTTCACGAGATATGATGCTCGCTGCAAGAGATGAAAAACTATGTTTTTTAACGAAAGTCATAGCCTTGTTTGTGAAAACATTTCATTAAAAATGTTTATTGAAACTTCACAACCCAGTTATGACAAATTTGCTTAATGAAATTGTAGTGTCTTGGTTAGAGGAAACGATGAACATGCTCTCGATCCTCAACAGATACAATTTCTTACAAAAAGGAATTTAATAAATCATGGATTTGGAGTGAACCTCAATTGATCGTTGTTAAATCAAACCGGACTATGTGACATTTAATTGATTTTGAGAAAAACATGTTTAAAATTTTAATCGCAGCATACTTTACGTTATAATTCGAAATAAAGTTTTGCTATACTTCCTTCTTACTATAACATATTTAAAATCAGAAATCATTACCCAGTGCTATCATTATCTCACTTTTCAAGATTTTGCGACTTAGTCTGGTCTGACTTAACATCGACCAATTTAGATAGTAAGGGTTCAGCGTACGATTCAGGGTAAACAATCGGATCTACAACAACCTCATTTAATCCACCTAGTGGTGAAATAACCTTTCTATATGAGAAAGGCATAAAAGTATGAGTAATCAAAGCCATTCCGGTTTAAGATGGTTAATTATGGCTGAAATTATACCTTAATAGCCATAAAACTCTGAACATATTTGGATGAACTATAACGTTCCGTTACTGCTTTGGCCTTATTTTCATATTTAAATGACGTCAATAAAAGTAAGAGTAGAATTTAAATAAATCTATAACTAACCTTCACACTGTGCATCCATTAGCATGTCACAAGAAAAATCTGTTTCTTCCAAAAGCACGGTCATACCTCTCAGATGCGAAGTAGTTGATGGGTCAAATGTTTGCCATACATCCTCTTCAAAACTAATTTCCGTATCAATTCACTTTTTGCAATAAATCATGTACAAATTGAACGAATAGCATTCGAATGAATGCCTTTGCTTTCGCTGGTAACAGTGCTGCCAATATCGCAGTCATTCTTGAGTGTGCATATTGTCGGAAGTGAATATTATTAAACTTTGTTCAGAACAAGGATGTTATATTAATCATCATCAAAAGTTAGTGATAATAAAAGTCAAAACTTGCTTTGCTTTGAAATTTTACACCGTATATACCAGTTTTTAAAATTGGTGCGATAATATAACGAAAAAGCATTCTGGCAGTTTTGCACCAAGCTTGGCTTGTGCTAGTGTGTGCGCCTCTCTGTGAAAAGGCTTCGAAATCATGATAAAGATAAACAAAAAGCAGTTTATTTTTTTTCTCGCGCATATTTGTTGCGTATTTTATTTTATAAAAATAGTTGTATATCATATTGTGGTAGTGATTTGTTTTTCCTATATTTCGCGGTCCAAAGCTGTGCTAAAATTGAAAGGATTTTTCGCACGCCAACCGTCGCAGCATCTTTATAAGTGTTAGTGAATGAGAAAAAAAATGTGCTAGGATTAGAAAAGCAGTTTTTGTGAAGAATCTTTGGAATAGAAAGGAATTTATTTGGTAATGAGAAACATCCAATATCCAGAAATAGAGTGATTTAGTTTTTGTAATCCAACTGTGAGTGCAGTGCGAGCAATCAGTCATAATGTATCAAAGGTAAGATTCACTAACACTACTAAATAAAACGCCATGCTGTTAGAAACTCTGTCCAACCTTAAAGCAGGTCCAGATATTAGTACGGTTTTCCATCACAGTTTTCTGTCTGCTTTCATTAATCGGATTCGATCGCCCATTGTAAATAAAATGATCTGATGAGCAAGACGGTTTGATTCATGAAGTGAACTGTAGAAAGAAATATGTTTGATTAATTATCAATCCAAATGTAATAAGAAATTAAATATTTCACGTATTGCAGTCCTACGTCTGCAATTCGTACAACTCCATAGGGCTGTCCCTTGTAGTTTTTTTCAATAAACCAAAGGTATGTTTTAGAAAGTACTGTTCATTGCAAAAGTTTTCGTGAACAAATATTGTGAAAATTCGGTCGAGGGGCTGAGATATAACATTTTTAGTAAATGCTTTCAAACCATGAAACTTTGCTACATTTTTTTATTTGATCGATATCTCAACCGTAACTTGACCAGTGTAGGCATATTGGGTGTCAAATAAAATGGATTTCACTCAATCTTACAAAACATTTTCATATGTGGAATCTACCATCTTATTCTAAGTAGTAGTTATTGCGAGATTTATGGGATTGTGCATGATCAACAACTTTTTCGAATAAGAAGTGATAACACCAATGATGTAACATTCACGATTGATTAGATTTATTTATTAATGTGAATGTATGCTAAGTCTTGTAATAAAACACTCAAATTGAAACCATTTCATATGTTATCGAATAAATATGGCATGATTTAAGTTTTAGAAGTTTTTTGACTCTGCGTATTTTGGGTGATGGTCAGTAATAATTCGTATCTAACAGTGTCATTTTTAGAGCCATCTCGTAGAATTCTCCGCATAAAACTACTGTTCTTTCAGTACGATCATTACTGTCATTTAAGTTTGAACAGGAAAATACAGGAAAACGAAAATAGCAGTTAATTTCCTCACCGATTTTCGCCAAGAAATATATACGCTTATATAGTATTTGTACTATTGATTGAATTTAGTGAAGATTTAGCAAACGCAGTAGAGAAAATTGAATTATCTCGTTGTAAATTTTTGTACCATTTTCAGTTTAACTTTAAGATTTCCGAACAAACTTTGACATGCCTGAAATGATTCATTGTAGTCCATGCTGATTGATCTGTGTTAAAGACAAATCCAGTTATATCGAGATATTGGAATATATTTTGGGCAACTTAATCTGGTAGCGTACAGAGATTCGAGCTTTTTTACTCTGATCAAGAACTTTTCTTTTTCAAACTTGTAACCATTGTCCAATCAATTTTATCATGGATGTCTGATTAGGCTAAATATTTTGAACCCACGATACCAGATTATGTTATCCAAACTTTACTCCAATATTTCGATACAACGTGTCTCTAACACAAATCAATCAGCACGGACTACCAAGAATCGTTTTAGGCATGGCAAAGTTTGCTCGGAAATCTTAAGCATGCTCGGAAAATATTTCAGTAATTATCGAGCTGTACGATTATAAGCTTCATGGTAAGAATCCAACAAAGATGGCTCAAAAATGGTATTGATACAAACGAGTTATTACTAACTATCGCCAAAAACAGAAATGGCCAAAATAAATCTTCTAAAGCTTCAACCATGCCGTATGTATTCGATAACATATCAAATAGTGTGTTTGAGTGTTTTATTACAAGACTTAGCATACATTCACATTAATAAATAAATCTAATCAATCGTAAATGTAACATAGGTTATAGCATCATTGGTGTTATCACTTCTTATTCGAAAAAGTTGTTGATCATGCACAATCCCATAAATCTCGCAATAACTACTACTTAGAATAAGATGGTAGATTCCACATATGAAAATGTTTTGTAAGATTGAGTGAAATCCATTTTATTTGACACCCAATATGCCTACACTGGTCAAGTTACGGTTGAGATATCGATCAATTAAAAAAATGTAGCAAAGTTTCATGGTTTGAAAGCATTTACTAAAAATGTTATATCTCAGCCCCTCGACCGAATTTTCACAATATTTGTTCACGAAAACTTTTGCCATGAACAGTACTTTCTAAAACATACCCTTGATTTATTGAAAAAAAAATTATTGAAATTCGATTTGTGTGGATTTTCTTCAAAATTAACCAAAAAAATATTTTTTTCGCCATGATTAAGAGGTTCTATAATTAATATAAGTACTTTTTGTAAAAAACTTTTAAATGGGATTTTTTCTCTTAGGTTCTCAGAAAAATATAAAAATATTTTAAAAATAATTGGGCTTTGAAAAAGTTGCGAAATCCACTTATATACAACAATTTTGCTAAAAAATGACCATTTACCATAAATTGCATTTGCGGAACCTCTAGATGATTTTTTAGAAACTTGATTTGTTCTACAAGAGTGCTTAACATATGCTTATCTTTCATTATAGGGTTGAGCACCATGACTTTTCGATTGGGATTTTTTTTTTGGGACAGCCTACTTCACATACCATTTGTCAAATATTAGCTTTTTCCGAAGACTTCGTGGTAAGAAGGAAAAATAGCAAGAGATGATTGATTTGTAGTATTGTTTAAGTGAAATGCTTCTATTGGTGCGGAGTTAAGGATAAATCAGCCATGGCCTAAGTATAATCTTAGATAAAGCTACTATTGGTGTATTTTGACCAGCAAACTTCCATGAAAAGTACTATTTTGAACTGGACGCGAATTACTTCTTAAAAGATTTTTATTTCGATAGTTTCTCAGGTGGCCCAGAAAAAATCACTTAAGTAATTTTAGTGTTAATTTCTGAGCATCCTGAAAAAGGTAGAACTCAGTATTTCCACCGTTTGCCGTCATCGATGCTGGTACGTTTCGATTGCATGTTGTGAGCAAGAATCGTCAGTTCTAATGTCGTAAGCAATCGATACATTAAACAATACGCCACATTGGTGGAAGACTTGCACCCAACCATAAACTTGCGAAATTCGAGAAGCAACGCTCAAAACGTGCCACAAATCACTGCACCGAGCAGTGATGATAGCGTGTAACATATTAGGGCATTTATCATGTTTTAATATCAGTATAATTTAATGGTCACAATTATGACCGTAATGGGAATTGATTGTGTCTGGTCATTATTTATTCGCCGCAAATTTATAATCTGCGCGATAAGAATCATCAAATTGTGCTACCTAAGGCAGCGCCTACTTCGACTGGTTGCTAGTTGGTTGACTCGGTCAAAGCACCCGAACCCGAGGAGTGGCACCACGCAAATGAAAATAGCGAAATGACCTATTGGAGGTGATTAGCTACCGGTACTTGATTCTTGATGCAGACAGTAAAGTAGATACCTAATTGAGCGCAGAGATTGAATATTTTAACCTTTTTCAAAGTTACATGTTTACGCATAAACGTAATATAAGAAGTTTGGCACTTTTTATCATACTTTTCAACTGGTTCCACAAATTAGCATACCAGTATCGCACCATCATATCTAGCAATGCATTCATCATCAACGACTTCCCGGGATCAATTTAACATGAATGGAGTTCTTGAAAATCTTTCACCCAGCACAAACCAAGCGCTGCTTTACATTTTTCTGTACAGAATCGAGGTAACCGCTTTTTCCTATTTTTTATATCCTTGTTCTTCCGCGATAATGGGGTGGCTACCTCCTGCGAACCTTATTTCTCGAAATGGTAATAATAATTTCCCTAATTGAATCGATTTCCAATAGTCATTAGATGTCATTATTTTGAAATTATGTTAATAGATGATAGCTATAATCAACATTATACTAAACAACCAGACAGCCATTCGTCGTCATGGTCGCTTGCCGTTTTTGTCGTCACGAGGATGCCAGCAGTGTGTCGGCACCGGATTCCGAGATGCCCGATGCTGCCTGGCAGATGGAAAGTGCCATCGCACCGACTCGCGAGATGGAAAGTGCTGGTAATGTACGCGTCGTTGCAGCCATTTCGCTGAAACGTCGCGGGTTGATCGGTATTGGCTGGGGCTGTAATAATGGTGATGTTCCGGTTATCATTTCCATCGTGGAGGATGCAATTCTTTTTATTTCTCTTTTCACATGCTTTAAACGAAATGGAAAGCGTATGTTATTTGCGGGTTTGTGAACATTATTCCAGTCATCATAATATTTTGAAATATATAAAATAAAAATAGTTATGTTATGTATAGTAGAGAAACTAAATAACATTTTGAGTACCAATAAATTTGCAAATATACCATAATTTTAAAATAAAATTGAAATGAATTAGAGTAAAAAAAAGTTTTATGGCGTACTTTCTATGAGATGATAGTATCATATCAGTTGCCAATAGTTACAATAATATTTTGATAGGGTTAATGTAATGTAATATATGCCATAATCAAAGTCTTGCCCATCGCGAAATAGATCAAATAAAGTTAGGTTATATTTTTTTATTTTTTGTATTTTCCCGGCAAATTTAATATATAAAAGAAATCCCCATTCAATTAAATTCAACGTCATATCTAACGGGTGTTCAATAAAAAATGTGAATGATTTCAATTCCTTTCTGTAATTAAAGAGAGGAGCGTATTTTTTCTATTCTATTCTATTCTAGCCCTTACACAGCCAGTATTGAAAAGCATCCTGGAAAGCACTGCAGTTATTCTGTAGTGTTTTTCTTGTCAATACGATCGCTTCTAAGAAAATTTATGAAAATATCTCACTCGTAGGTGGATTAATCAGCAAAAAAAATAATACCAGAACAAAGGCCATATTACATCCATCAAATTCTCCGAAGATACTATTGACCTAAAATTAGCCGAGCTGGCGTTAAAAATAGATAGCCTGTTTTTGGTCTTATTTGTGTCTATGGGAAATGATAAAAATCTTTCGTCAATATTTAATGATAAATATCTTCGATTTAAACAATCTATAGCTCGTTCGAAAGGTATTCGTATAGGCTGTCCAAAGATATATAAAGTGTTTATCTACGTCGTCAATTTTGACAGATAATTTAAAAAAACTGCAAAAAGCACCATTTTGACACTTTCAATCATTCATATAATATCTTGGAAACTAAACATCATAATCAAAAACAAATTAAAAGCGTTCTGTCTGGGTGATAGGCCTTTCAATTAAAATTGGTTTGGATAAGATCGGTTCAGCCATTGCTGAGAAACACGAATGAGAGTGTGTCCGTTACATGCACACATAGACATTGTCCCAAATCGTCGAGCTGAGTCGATTGGTATATAAGACTCAGCCCTCCGGACCTCGGAAAAAAACTTGAAAGTTTGAGCGAATTCTATACATTTCTTTTATAAGAAATGTAAAACCATATAAATACGGATAAGGATTCAATCGAAATTTTAAATAGATTCCATCGAAATGCTAAGAAAACTTCGATCAGAATCCTATAAAGTATCCAAACAGAATCCCGAAAGGCATGTCATCATTATCCAAAGAGAGTGCCAAAAACCGACCGAGTAAGTATAAGTAAAAAAAGGTAAAAAAGGTCTGCAGTATCCGATATGTGCATCACAAGAAAAATGTACTTTTAGTTTAACACTAAAATGTTGCATATTTGGCAACACTGCCGTTAAAACTAGCATTTTTACAGATTCATTGAACAAATCCTTCAAAAATCATCTCTCTTGATTGATTCTAGTGCAAACAGTACCAGAGATATAATCCGAAGAACAATTATTTTTTTAAAACAATTAGTTCAAAGTAGGGTGTTCCCATGCACCGAGGGATGGTTAAAAATGACACAAAAATTTAGGATATTATATATTGGCTGTAGATGAACAATTTCTTCAAAATTAGTTCCAATCCGTGAAGGTCGATACCAAGTTTTAGTTTTTTGGCCACTTTGCGCGATAAAACCCATATATAAGCTATTTTGAGGTAGGCCAATATTTGTGAGGAGGAACCCTAGACCACCCGAAAAAAAGTTTTGTTGACTGCAATGATCGAATTAGCACTATAATCAGACATTCTAGTTGAAATTTGATTTTTTTTAGAAACACCCGGATAATCGAATCATTTTCCACGGATAATCGAATCCCCGGATAATCGAGTCTGATTTTTTTTAATTCGATTATAGAGGTTTTAACCTTAAGGTCATTCGCCTCTTCGGGCTAGAAAAATCTCTTATGAAAAATTTCTAACCCTATGTGCGGGATCGGAGCTCGAACCCAGGTGCGTTGCGTACAAGGCAATCGATTTACCAACTACGCTACACCCACCCCCGAGAGTCTGAATTGTATATGTATAAACACATGGAAATAACTTTTTTCTTCAAACCGCTGCCGGCCAGTGGGAAATAGGGTGGTTAACACACACACGTACACGCACACGGTTCACGTGCGTGTGTTATTCATGACATAAAACAGCTGCTAGCGATCTTGTCAGCCCCGACTTTGTCTACCGCCAGTTGTGTCAGCTTTTTGACCCAATTTTATCAGCCTCATATGAAAATATATTTCATGTGCTCTAGCAAACAAACCAAGCCAAATTCGAGTAACTCCTTTCTTGAGAATATTAGTTTTATCTTAAGTAGATTCTACGTAAATGTGGTTTGATAAATCTATTTTTTTGCATTTTTCTACTCAAAAACATGTCACAAATTCTTTTCCATCTTAGATACTAATGTTCCAAAAACGAACCACTATCGTCTGACAAAAGTTTTTTTTTCAATTGTGCATTTTGAAGTAGAATACTTCTAACGTTTCAAATTCCCGTTTCAAAATTTTCTGCCGGAATTTTACCCGATTTTTTAAACGTGAATATCTGCCGTTGTACTGAATGGGAAAATAAGATTATTGCGCTATCTGATTGGAAATATGTACAACAATTTTGTATCCTATTCGGTAGTATGTACAATTACTAGAAATAGCGGAAGTAATGTATTTTATGAAAGTAGTAATTATCTCATCCATGATTGGTCGGTACAGTTCGCTCAAAAAGCAAGTGTTGCTGGGACTGCCTCTTTTTCATCGAATGAACTGCGACGCGTATAAAAAGGGAACACAATAAAAATTCGTTAGTTTGTGTTCTGACGTTGTAAGCGTATCAGCTGCTGCGTTTCATGTCAGCTCACATTCTTTGATGGCAGGTAAAAGATACCATGACTGCCGCCAGGCGCTGATAGCATTTCATTCTAATCATGAAATGACGTGCCAGTTTCAAGCATACACGGAAGATACAATGATGACACACCACAGAAAAAGCAGAAAGCTCTTTTTTTCAGAGCTGAATAAATGGATTGGCGATGGGGTGGTTTAGTGCGAGAACCGCGCTCTCTTGTTCTTTAACTTATATGTGGCGTCAGGTGCGCGTACAGATAAATTCACCACGGCCCGCGTTCCAGGGTGCACCGTGGTGAATTTATCTGTATGTTTCCTCTGGCAAGCCGTAGTACGTACTGGTTGTTTCGTTGTGTAAAGGAGATGGTGTTAGCACAGACAAACAGACGTAACACGAGATGAATTTTCATTGCCCACAGAAAAAACGGTTGATTTGAATTATGAAAAATGCGCCACCTCACCGAGCGTAGCGCTTGTGAAGCGATTTTGGCACATAGCCATAATGCGTCACTTCGTTACCGCAAGCACCCGAAAACCAAGATGAAGGGAAAGAAAGGTGGAAGCATTCGTCACTTTTGAATGTATTAGTTTTATACACGTCAAATTGAACATGGCGTCCGCGACCCATAAAATAAATAAACATAAAGATCCGAACAAGCATCCTGATTCTTTTGCGCACTATGAAAAGAGAGAAAAGGCTGAACTTCACCACGGATCTTCTGATTCGAACACTTTTTTATCTCGAAATTACCGATAAAAATAATTATGACTGAACCGAATCAAAACCTCTGGCCACAGAAAAGCCCACCACGTTATTTGTTTATGTTTTTCTTCCTCATATTCGTTTGTTTTTTCGAAGAAAAATGACAACAATGATCCACAAATGTGAAATTTATTCCTGACGATGTATCCAAGGCAAGAATTGTTCAAAATCATCTCGTAGTTTCCTGCATGATGTCGATCGGTGAGCAGATACATTTTAAGATCTTGCCAATTTAACTGGTTCGGTGTAACGAAACTACTCGGATGTATGCAATAGATTCGAATCTGTCTCCAAAACTTACGGAGGATTTCAACGTTGGCGGGGTTCTGGAGCTATGGAAACTAAAGGTACGCTGAGGCCATATTCAATCTATAAGATAAAACATCAAGTCGTGGGATTATTATGAATGATAATAACTACATATTTAGGTTGCGTTAGGATACAGTTCCGTAGAAGACCAACACATCGAGCATAGTTTGCACTCAAGAGAAAGATCAAAGATTCCGTTGAAAGAGAAAGTAGTGTCATGTACTCGTATGCAGAATCATCGTGACGAACCATCAGCTTAGTATTTTATAAAATTAAATTCTCCCATAACCTACATAGTGAGTTTTCATTTACGGAAAACTAAAAATTAAATCGTTACGTTGATGCGAATTGATATTGGCAAGGAAATTTTAGGGGTTGTTTCTCTGCGATCTTGATCCAATTACCTCGATAACGCAGCCAACTTTTTAAAAATAGGCTACATAACCTTGTTTTTATAGTAAAAGTAAACGCCAGTTTGAAAAATAAAATAAAGAGTTCCTGATTTCTCCGGGATTCCAAAAGAGCGACGGCAAAGAAGAGTTAATAGAGACAAAAATCAATCATACGACCAATTAACGATAAGAATTGATTTCTTCACACGAAAAGAAAAACAATTTTGGTGTTGCCTAATTTCCCGTAACAATAAATGGTTGAGTTGGGTTTTCAAAATGCAGACGTAGCTCTGCATTCTTTAAATTTGTCAATTGTAGTTATTATGCTATGGAAGTTGAAGTACGTGACATAGGCGATTTTTCTATTTCGCTCTTCAAATTTAACAACTGAAACAATGCTCCTACCTTTCATCTAATATCTTGCAGTTGACAAGCGGTGTGGGCATTGTTGCCAGGACTTCGGTTGAAAACAAAATTTCCCATTGTTGCCAGAATCACATTTTGTGCAATGTGTTCAACAGATGTTGCTAGTATAACGTGGGCGATGATTTTTTTAGAATTTTCTTCGAGTTGTTACGTCTGTTTGTCTATGGTGTTAGCTTATTGGATGCTGATATTATGATTTTTTGTTGGTGATTTGATACGAGTTACTTCGGAAAGTTTATTTGCGAGTTTATAGAGCATTTTTAGATTACCAGGGGAAACTTAAAATACTCGGTCCTCGGAGCAAACGGAGAAAAAGTTTTACGTATCATCATGCTGAAAAAACATTGTAATATTATAACAGACAAAAAATAGTTTTGTTTTCTTCAACCTTCACAATTACATCGCACACATGAAATTAGCTTGAATATTAATAAAGATTAGCAGAGAATCTTATCACACAACTTAGAAATGGATAGAGAAATAGCAAGATAGATGTGAGTCGTGACAGTTGCCACCAACATGAAGAAAGAGAGAGAGAGAGAGAGAGAGAGAGAGAGAGAGAGAGAAAGAGAGAGAGAGGGTTTATATACCATCCAATATATACTTCACGATTGAACGCAACGCCTAATCCAAGGGATAAATACATTAACTCTAGAAAAAAAATCACTATGAACGCGTTATTTTGTTTTTTTAGTGAACTTACATATTGATTTTTGAGAAATAGTTCAATTATTATATAGGTAATTCACAAAATGTTTTCAAAATCGATTCAATTAATTCAATTCCTTGAATCACGTAGATGTGTTTTCATACCCCGATGTTCAAAATCGGGTTAGTTTTGCCCCTAAAACACCAGTAAAGCAATACTCTATATGAAACGGTCTTCTTTTTAATTAGTGAAAATTGGTAAGCGAGGAATAGAAATACAAAATGTTTAATATCTCCGTTGCTCGTGAACGGATTTTGACAATATATAGCTTGATAGAAAGGTATTTTTACAAGGTTTTTAATTATGTGCAGCTTGTTGGACAACGTTGCTTTGTTTGAAAGTTATTTACTAAAAACCTGCAATGTTTTGACAAAATGACCTATATTTCAGAAAGTAAACAACATATCGAAAATCAAAAATAATAGTGTCAAATGGCAACGTTAGGCCTTTCATTTGAAACTAGTTTCATTAAGATCGATTCAGCCGTTACTGAGATAATTACATGACATTTTGTACATACATACAGGGCCGCAGAGAGAAAATACGGGCCATACGCCATTTTTGTTAATAGTATTTATAAAAGTAAGGAAATTGGAAGATTAAAAATGTAGTAATTACAAAAATTAAAAATATCTAAAAGGCGATCAACGGCAAAAGATTAAGAAAAGCAATAGGAAAACTAAATATTAAAAGAATGTACAAAAGTGCTAAAACAACAAAATCAACCATATAAACAAATTAATGTAAATTGTCAAAAAATATTTAATCGAGAAAAACCAAACCAAAAAAGTCGGACATTATTGAACAAATGGTGAAAATAATGGAAAATCGATAGGAAAGTAGGAAAAAAATTAGAATCAATGAAAATGAAAAAAACTACTAAACAATAATATACAAACATTAATATAAAAAATGCAAAAAACTAAAAAACTCGATAAATCAAGAATAGTAAAATTTATTTATAATTAAAAACAAGACATATTTAAAGCAATAGAAAAAATAAATAAAACATTAAGAATGCAGAAAACTAAAGGAGTATGTATAAAAGATAAAAATAAAATAACCATAGAGAAATTTTAAAAAAATGGACGAGCCAGAAAATTTTGAAAAACTGAAAAATTGAAATGTTTCATCATTTCAATTTTTCAGTTTTTCAAAATCAAAGACGAAAAAGTAAAGAAAATTGAAAGTATTGAACAAAAACGGAGCAAACAGACAAAATGGAAAACAAAAAAATAGTAGAAAAAAGCCAACATGATATACTATAGAAACACAAAAATGAAGATATCAACACGAAAAACACGAATAAAATGGATATAAATTAAAGAATAGAAAAAGCACTAGAAATGAAATTTGAAATAAATCCAAACAACGAACTAAATGTAAAATTAAGAAAAAGTGCGCATAGTATCAAGAAAAGATAAATCAAATATTTTTTTTAGGAAAATAAAAAAAATTCAATGTAAAAGTATAGGAAAATGGTCAACAGAAATAGTACTTTCAAAATAGGTTAAATGGAAAACATGAAGAAATAACAATAACGAATTAAATCTTAAGGAAAAGGTATAAAAAATAATTAAAATTATATTGAAAATAATTAAAAATAAAACTACGATAAACGGAAAGCTAAAAACTATAAAATGAGGAAGAAAATTGGAGAAAGGTAAAAAATTAAACTATAGGACAAATTGAAATGAATTTCAAAAAGTAAAATTGCTTTTGGAAATCCAAAAAAATATAAAAAAAGGAAATAGAAAAAGACTATGACAAGAATAAATCTAGTAAATAGATAAATTCTAAAAATTAGATGGAATGACAAAAGAAACAAATAAAAACAGCAGGGTATTAAAATATGATAAGAAAAAAAATAAAGAAAGCAGAATTTTCTCGAAAAATTTCGAATAAAATTCAATAACAGAGAAAAACTATAAATTAAAGTAAGTGATAGTGATAGCAATAGAAAAAAAAACAAAAGTAAGGAACGTAAAAAGATGGATAAATAAAAATATGCAAATAGATAAAAAAGGGAGAATCTTACAATTGTAGAAATACAAATACAATCCACAACTTGAAAAAATAGATCAATGAAATTTTAACAAAATAAAAAACAATGCATGTAGGAATAAAAAAAATGAGAAACATGGATCATATTCATATGGGTTTTGGTTGGATTTTACGCTATGCTGGATTCGAAAACATTCATAACCCTATAAAAACATGAATTATTCTTTCATTTGTGTTAGTGTGTTAGCATACCTTAAAATATTTTACAAGAATGTTGTAACTGATTTCTAGAAAATAGTTCAAAAATAAAATAAAAACGTTACGTTCAGGAAGCGACGTTCAAAATCTCACGCTCACTCCTCTAAAACGAAAAGATTTTGTATGCGGATTTAACTTGCTACATTACACAGTGGCTCAAAGCTACGTTTCATTGGAATCAAAACTATTCATTTTAGCGATTTTATATTTTCTACAAAGTTTATGTGTGTAAAAAGCGCCATCTTTTGACAACATTGTTGTTTTAAAAAATTGGTCATAGTAGGCTATAAACAATTTGACTTTTGAACCGAAAGAGATAGCGCTTGGCCGTCTTCAAAGTTGTAGAGGAGAGTATTTTCATAAATTTTGCAGAAGACATGTTGTCTCTATCACTTACAGTTATTGAGTTATAAGGTTTTTTCTATGAAGAAGTTCTACAATTCTTATTTTTACTTAAAACATTTTTGTTTCTGATTTTTCCCGTTAATAATGTTCGAAGGTATTTTTTATCATTACAAAACACACAACTTTTTCGAAGAAACAAAATAGCTGCGAATGCTGTGTAAAGACTTATGGCTGATTTTGATTTTATTTTAACCTGTTTTCGAACCCGAAAGCTTTCGGCAAAAACTGCAATTATACTATCAATTATTCTAATAGGACTGGGTTTCACCTATAAAACGAAGGCAAAACCGTTTGTCCATTATCACCCGTTCAGAAGCTATACCCTGTTGAAAGCTGTATGTCTGGACCTCTTGAAGTCGCGCGTATGGCTCACTGAACGAGTAGGCGCTGGTGTTCAAAGACGCTTTCGCTTGTTTTTCTGAGTGGCGCGCACTCTGTGTACTAGCGCGTGTGCTGGAAGCTTAACACTTTGTTGAAGACGGCCAAGCGCTATCTCTTTCGGTTCAAAAGTTAATTTTTTTATAGCCTACTATGATCAATTTTTTAAAACAACAATGTTGCCAAAATGTGGCGCTTTTCACACACATAAACATTGTAGAATATGTAAAATCTCTAATATGAACAGTTTTGACTCCAATGAATTAAGTACCTCAAAACGCTGTTTTGAGCCACTGTGTTAGGTAATCTTGCTAACTAGTTGATTTAGTTTGGCAGCAGAGTTAAATTTTCTCTTCGAAATCAATCAAACACAATTTAGTAATTTAGTTGTACGTATGCTTCTTAGAATCATTGGCAGCTGAAGGATTGTGAACTAAGAGATCTTCTTTTCATGCTCCATGACATATAAAATTCAAAACAAAACTATTAACACTATACGCGTCACGAAAGTGGCTTGAAGTTGTGCACGCAATTTGCTGTTATAATGAAAATGTTGATAAAGGCCGTATTTGAAAGAATTGTAAAACGTATTTATTTTTTTCCATCCCTGGCCTCTGCTAGGGGGAATTGGTAGTCGAGAATCGCCGAAAAAAGCTACGTTATTTGAGTATGACCCCTTTACAAAAATGTTTTTATGTATCATCTCGTATCTGAATATGATTTTTTATAAATTTTGTATCAATGAACGGCAAACCAAATATATTAAATTTTAAATTTAAATTTTTGGATTAATTTCGAATTCTTTTGGTATATCAAGAGTTTTTGATGACTCATTTGACCAATTGAGCTCTCAAATAGAGGTAGGGTTACCGCCTCTAGTGGTACTTTGACCAGCAGAATTTTACTGAGCAGACTTCAAGAGACACATGGGTATGCGTTGAAATCAATTAGAATTTCGAATTAAAGTGATCACTCGACAGAATTTTGGAGCGCTTCCATTGCTTTTTATTGTATAAAACGCTTAAAAACAAATAGGTATGCACTTTTTTATTTCCTTTGTAGCTCGTAGCACTAGGAGGAAAAATATCTTATTTTCATCACATTCACCGCAGAGTGTAATGTTTTGGTAAAGCACTCCACCTTTCTGTGCCGTTCACATTTAGTTGTATGTTTTTTTGCATTTGTTAACAGTTTTGTTGATTTAGTTCGATGTTGTAACTGATGTTGCTTTCTCGGATATTCACAAAGAATCTAAAAGCACCAACTACTCTCGCTGTGAAGGATAACCCGAGCGAGCTTTGCTCTGCTCCTCACGGGGTGTGAAATCACACTTCAGTTTCTTTCGAGAATCTTTGTGAGGAACATTAATCCATTGAAACGAAGGTTCAATGGGGTAAAGTAAACCCAAATGGCACTTTTAAAATAATATTTGTCAACGCCAAGAGGGGCCCTCCTTAACAATTAGGGCGTGCAGCCCGAGGATGATGTTTATGAGGACTGGGTGCTAGGCGATTCCTGGTAAAAAAGGGCAACGCAAAATTGCAAAATAATCCAATGGATTCTTCCGGGCGAATTCGGATTTACCTGAACGAAGACACGGAATTCGCCCCCAAAACCGCTGTGGCAACCCTAAGCAGGATTTTTTTTCTTTCAATAGTTATTTTCGATACTAATACGCTTTCGAAGATTGGAAATTCAATATATCAAAAAAATCGATTTCAAATTGGCGAAATTTGAAGACAACCTCATGACTTCTAATCAAACCATTTAATTGTTTAACCCTTACAAGTCTGATCATATTTTTGTTTCGATTATAGACATTTTAACCTTAAGGTCATTCGCTTCTTCATTCAGGTTAGGAATTTTCCTACAACAAATCTCTATTCCTGTGTGCGGGGTTGGGATTTGAACCCAGGTAAGCTGCGTACATGGCATTCAATGTACAAATTCGGCTATGCCCGCTCGAGTCTGATCTTGTTTCGATGCGAGAATTAGGTTGGTATAAACATAATTGATATCGAATATGCAGTAGTTTAGAATTTTCGCTATTCTAGTTACCTCATACACAAGATATTGAATTTTTAATTATATTCTCAAATAAGTTTTTGTCGAAAAAGTATTTGTCAAAATTTTAGTTTCTGTTAAAAATCCGGGCCCCCTTCAAAACTCCGGGCCCGGGGGAAACACCCCGGTCCCCCCCTCTCGGCGGCCCTGCATACATACATACACACATACACACACATACAGACATTGTCTCAATTTGTCGAGCTGAGTCGATTGGTATATGAAACTCGGCCCTCCCGGCCTCGGAAAAAGTTTTCAAAGTTTGAGCGAATCCTATACATTTCTTTTGTAAGAAATGTAAAACCGTGTGTCAAACGATAGCCATTTGACATTACATTTTTCAGAGGGGTTCATTCAAGATTCAAACACAAAAAGTGTCACCCCATTTGCATTAATGGTTTTCGTGCCATCCATCCTCAATAAGTGTAAAAAACGCATTATTTATGGATAATCCCTAGTAATATATTTTCAAAATTGGTTACATTTTAAACTTCAATTCATTGATGCCCAGCTAAACTTTTTTGACCACTTTGGTACCTTCCAATTGAACCGGAAACTTCGAAAAAGTGGCTTGTAAGTTTCTATATTAAAATTCACAACTGTTGCTCAGAAATGGCTGACTCGATTTGCACAATTTTCTGAAATGACCATTGGTAGGGATTATCATCTGCTATTGAATTTCATATGGATCGGAGGTTTGGTTCGGAAGAATGAATCGAATAGTACGATCACACATAACAAATCCCATTTAAACCCTCTTTAGTAGGGACAAGTCTGTCTTTGCCACGAGAAATATTGGTAGACTTGAGCGATTCGTAGTAAAGCTGCCTAAGCACGACTCCTGCCAGCAGAAGACAAAAGATTAGTCAGTAATATTTTAAGCCTGTTTCTAATAACCCTGCGACTTTTCGTTTTCTGATCCTGCGACTTCTAGTTTTCTGATCTGTATTTAAATAACTTTCCCTTCTCAGTAATCTCTAGCTAATTGAATGTTGTTAAAAAGTAAAAAAACTACAAATTAAATTTGTTAATATTACATATAGAAATAAATCATTAATTCAGTGATAACAAGTTATCGAATGTTTAGTTAAACAAAATGAGCATCCCCAGCTGGTGTTCCCAAGAGGCAGTAATACGTTATAAACCTTCCGTAACAGCATCAGCTAACGAACGAACTGGAGGCACAATCCGGAGAGAAAGTGGAATTTGCCACGCCATAAACCAGTGAAGTTTGCCAATCTGCCTCTGGGGACGATTTCTATTATTATAATAATTCTCGATTGCACCAATAACGTTAATAAATCTGCTCGCTAGAACAATCGGGGCACGGGTTGAACGCTTCCATGTAAACGAGCGATGCTGGGGAATTCATCTGTGGATCATGAGGGAACCATACGTGTTATGTTTGTCGAAACCGTGGCCGAGACTGTGGTTGTTGTTGTCGGTTTTAGTTTTTCGCCTCTCTAGATTTGTGCCGATTAAATGAATTCCCCATATTGGACAGCGCAGTGGTGTTTCGCGATTGACTAATTGGTGTAATGTTGTGTAGCTAATCGTTTGTTTCTGCGTAATGAATGATCTAAATTGCAGGCTCTAATTCGCCTCAAATCGGCCATTGTATCTGCACGAGCAGCAGATTTACGATAGCAAAGTTCAAGTGGGCTAACGTAGGCAATGTTTTGCTAAACTCAGTCAGATTCGTTCTTCGCTCAGCAGCCCCACGGTGGTGTGAAGAGCCATCCGCACTCACAGTGCGAGCTATCGAGGCACCTCTCGAGATTCTTGATGCCTATTTATTTTCCTTCGAATTTTGCGCAATCGAAATTTTCCTCTCCGACAGTTCCAGTAGCTAGCATAAACCACTTGAGCCGACAAAATTTATGAATGATATTCAACACGTTTCGATATTATTCAAATGAAATCAATTAACATAATTTAAATGCCACTTTGCCTACATAGGCTCTTCCATCTAATTTTTTTTCTCAGAGAGTATCACTCGAAGCATTCATGTTGATGAAGATTCCATTGCTTCACTCTATCCAGCCTGGCATGGGATGGGAGCCTGCGAGCAGCAAGCGGAATAAGAAGCCTCTCACGAGTAATCTCTTCAGCGTCCGACTGTGGACGGCTGCGCTGGGCTGGAATGGCCCACACCACTATCCGGCCGGCCCCTAAAACCCACTATGTGTCTCTCTGGCAGACATTCTGGCACTTTTGAAGCCTCCTAGCGATCGGAGGTAGGCCATTAGGAATGCGTCGAGGAGTCACACCGGCTAGGAGGCCTTCGCTCTCGGTCCGGGGTAGAGCTTAAGGCCTCCTGCGGCGGTGCGTGGTAGAAATGGTCTGAAAGTTACGGCGCAAAACATGCACAAATCATTAACATTCGAATGCCGAACGAAGGTAAGATGCCTACGTGTATGTGCGTTCGATATTCCTCGAGAAAAGTACCTGAACTGCTTTGCGCATCGTGCTGCCACACCGAAAATTTTAACAGGTGTGGTCGTCCAAGTGCTCTTCTGTTTCACCTCCGGCCCTGCGCTGATTGATGGATATTTGAATACGATGTGCTCAATTTTGACGTGAGAAATTTTTCCCTAGACCAACTGTTTCCTCGTTAGGGACACGCGGAATCGACGGTACTGGATTCTATACAAATGAGGGAAATGGCAATACCACCAACCATTACTTATGGACCAAATCGCGGACTGTTACGTTACATTCAGATGAAAACTTCAATATAAACTTTCTTGAAAGTATGTGCGTTGGATATTTATTATATAGTATGGGACCATCAACAAATTTTTTCTATCACCTGGTTTTGAGTGATACTGAATATTTTAATAATTAATTTCTCATCAAAGACAGAACTGGACAAATAATGACTTGTTTTCTTAAAACCATTAATTTTTGTTGTTGTCTATTATAAATGTTTTAGCCTGGGTTGGAAATTCGAACCTGTTATTCAAATGGGAATTGTGAACAATCTTAGGTGCAGTAGGAAGTTGGGAATCTATTACTAATTATACTTGGGCAAACTTTTGTCTTGCTTTCCCATCGGCTGAAAATTCGGCTGACAAAAACTATCGCTACCTATTTCGCTTTTTAAGTCAAATGATGGGGATATATTGACTTCCACGTGACAGTTCTGTATCCAGACGATGCATTATGGAACGCTATGCACCGAATTCTGCAAGAAAAATTCACCCAACGCCTCCAAACCAACAACCAGCACCCCCAAAAAAGAAGCAAACGCCGATGAAGACAGATATACCAAAGCGATCCGTAAGAACATCCGATCGTTTGCAAGAAATCAGTACTAATGACGACATGAACGTGTACGATAACGTGATAACAGACAGACTAGTTGAACCTCAGATTGCAGTGGACATCATCCAAAACGACACTCTGAGCAAAAGGTGTGATAACGCTAACCAGGACGCAAAATCAAGGGAAAAGCTCGGAACAAAGATTCCAGTGTTGGGACGTTTTGCACAATCGTTACCGTTACGTGTACTCTATGTTATAGTACACCCTATGGTGGAGTGGCTAAAGTAACATTAAGACCAATATTCCAAAATTCATGGCCGTCAAAACCATTAATATTGCACGACACCGCTGAGACATACTTCTAGTTGTGATGAAGTGTAATTTAGATAGTTGGATCTCTGCTGTATGATTTCCGATAAATGTTTGCCATGTGTAGAGTGTCGTGACATTTGCCTTCTCGAATGGATGCCATCTCGCCAAAACACGTGTCAGCAGATTTTTTATCTAAATATGGTCAGTGCTGGGAAGGAATTTCCTCTCAAAATTGTACCAAAAAGTTTCCATAAAGGAATATACCACCGAATAGAATTGTCCATGCCAAATTCGTCGATTTAGTAGGAACCTCATTTTGATCACCGTGCTTCAGCGCCATAGTGAAGATAAAACTGACGAAGACAAACCGTTCTTACCAGCGATAACCGAGAAACAACGGTCGAGTTTATTCATAAGCTAGCTCTGTTGATTTTGACGAACACGTTGCTCTATTATGGTTTCACGAAAATATGCAAAGCAAAATGCCCTTCAGAACGTTCATCAGAAAACCAACCTTTAACTAAATCAGTTTTATCTTTAGACAATTAAGTCTACTATATTCTCCTTCAATGATTTTTTCCCAGTTTTAGCAGTGTATGATATCAATCGGAGATAACAAAAATGAACAATCTTTCTTGGCTGTTGCACCAGATCATAGAAACCGATTTTCCATCACTGTGTACAGTGTGTCCCACATTTATACGTTTACCCTGTTTTTTCAGTATAACTTTTTTTTCATTCGAGCAAACTGCACCAAATTTTCAGCGTTCGTTTAAACTTAATCAACGATGTTTCTCGAAATTTCGATACCCTGGTGCGTTTTGTTCGTTTGCTAGGGGAGTTTAGGTAAAAAAAACTGGTGTCCCACATTTATACGTTCGCCCTACTATTTTTTGGATAACTTTTTTCTATTCACACAAACTGCTCCAGATTTTCATCGTTTATTTTAAAGCTTTTTTATATATTATTTTCTGTTTGATTATATTGTTTTGTTTGCATTACATTTCTAATTTAGTATATTGGGTGTTCATCCACAAGTGGTGACTTTTCATCTCTATTGTTTACATGATTCGGTTAATTATTATTAAGATATAATATGCTTTCGCAGTTAAGTATTTTTTTCAGTAGGATGTTTTAAACCTTCTGAATAAGGAGCTAAACAAATCTTATAAACTAACTTATAAACTATAAAGAGAGCTAATCGTTGCAATTGAAGATTGCAACGATTTTTGTGGGAAGTTGCTTTAATACTGTTCGTCATAATTTCTAATGTTTCTATGTTTGCGAGTCTGTGCAACTCATTTGTGCTAAACCAGGGAGGACGCATCAAAATCATTTTCAGAATTTTATTCTGAATCCTTTTAAGCGTTTTCTACCTGGTAGCACAACAACTTGCCCAGATTGTCACTGTATATAGCATTGCCGGTCTAAATATTTGTTTATAAATTAATAGTTTGTTCTTTAGGCAGAGCCTAGAATTCCTATTTATAAGAGGGTATAAACATTTCATATATTTGTTGCATTTTGTTTGGATTCCTTCAATGTGATCCATAAAAGTGAGTTTTTTATCGTAAATCAAACCCAAGTATTTAACTTGATCTGACCACGTTAAATTCAAACCATTAAATTTAATAATATGGTTATTATTTGATTTAAGAGAAGAAGCTCTTGGCTTGCGGAAACACAATCAATTGTGTTTTTGCCGCATTAGTGGAAATTTTCCATTTTTTCAGGTAATCATTGAAAATATTTAAGCTTCGTTGCAGTCGACTGCAGATAATACGAAGACTCCTACCAGTGGCTGAGATGCTAGTATCATCACAGAAAAGTGACTTTTTACAGCCTGTAGGTAGATTTGGAAGATCAGAGGTTAAAATATTGTATAGTATTGGCGCGACGCTTGATCCTTGATGGACGCCTGCTTTAACGGGTAGCTTATTAGATTTACAATTCTGATAAGAAACCTGTAGTGTACGGTTAGTAAGATAATTTTTAATTATTTTTATTATATAATTTGGAAAATTGAAATCCCACATTTTGGCAATTAATCCTTTGTGCCAAACACTGTCGAAAGCTTTTTCGATATCTAGAAGAGCAACTCCAGTGGAATAGTCCTCTGAGATATTTGCCTTTATCATGTTAGTTACTCTCACAAGTTGATGAGTAGTTGAATGTCCAATACGAAATTCAAACTGCTCAGGAAGAAAAATAGAATTCTCATTGATATGTGACATCATTCTAGTTAGGATGATTTTTTCAAATAATTTACTAATAGAAGAGAGTAAGCTAATTGGTCGATAGCTAGATGCTTCTGCTGGGTTTTTATCTGGCTTCAAAATAGGAATAACCTTGGCATTTTTCCATCTTTCAGGGAAATATGCTAATTCTAAACATTTGTTGAATATTTTGACCAAGTATCTCATGGTGATTTCGGAAAGGTTTTAAGAAGAATGTTGAAAATTCCATCATAACCTGGAGCTTTCATATTTTTTAACTTTTTCATGCTGGATTTGATTTCATCATAGTTTATTTCAACAATATCGTCAACAGACAATACTTGATTTGAAACGTTTTCATATTTATGTAAGACTTCGGTTTCAATAGGACTCACAACGTTGAGATTAAAATTATGGACGCTTTCAAACTGCTGAGCAAGTTTTTGGGCTTTTTCTTCGTTTGTAAGAAGTATGTGGTCACCTTCCTTCAAGGCTGTAATTGGTTTCTGAGGTTTTTAAGAACCTTAGAAAGTTTCCAGAAAGGTTTAGAATTTGGCTTGATTTATTCAACCTCTTTCCCGAAATTTTCATTTCTTAAGAGTGTGAATCTATGCTTAATTTCTTTTTAAAGATCCTGATAGATACATTTCATAGCAGGATCACGAGAACGTTGATATTGACGTCTTCGAACATTCTTCAAGCGAATCAGAAGTTGAAGATCGTCGTCAATAATAGGAGTATTAAATTGTTTCTGTATTGTTGGTACTGATAAATTTCTAGCATCAACTATAGAATCACTTAAATTTTGTAATGCCGTATCAATGTCAGCTTTATTTTGTAAATTAAGGTCATGATTAAAATTATTCTCAATATAAGTTTTGTACCTTTCCCCATTCGCTTTGTGATAATTGAACACTGAGCTAATGGGATTGGAAACAGCTTCTTGAGAAAGTGAAAAAGTTACTGGAAGATGATCAGAATCAATGCCAGCATGTGTAATCAATTCGCTACAAAGGTGACTTTAATCTGTCAAAACCAAATCAATTGTTGATGGATTCCTTACAGACGAATAGCACGTAGGACCGTTCGGGAACAAAATTGAATAATAACCAGTAGAGCAATCATTAAAAAGTAGTTTACCGTTGGAATTGCTTTGAGCATTATTCCAGGCTCGGTGGTTGGTCGTTAAAATCACCGATTATGAAGAATTTCGACCGATTTCTTGTAAGTTTTTGTAAGTCTCCTTTCAAGAAATTAATTTGCTCGCCAGTGCACTGAAAAGGCAAATAGGCTGCAGCAATAAAAATGATACCAAGATCAGTTTCAACTTCGATACCCAAACTCTCGATCACCTTGGTGTCAAGAGACGGCGTAACGGAATGTTTGATCCTGCGATTAACCGCTATTGCGATTCCTCCGCCGAATCCAACAATTCGAAAAAATCGATGAATAACAAAATTAGAGTTACTCCTCAATTTAATATTTGGCTTTAAAAAAGTTTCAGTCACAACGGCTATATGCACATTATGTATCCTCAAGAAGTTGAAAAACTCGTCTTCACACGTTTTTAATGAACGAGCATTCCAATTTAATAAATTTAAATGATTATTTAAAGTCATTGTTAAACTTTAATTTCATTACAATTTTGTTAGCAAATTCCCACCCCGCTTGAAAAGCTTCAAACATGGAGGTAGAATTTAACATAGCAATCATCATAGGTAACATAGAGTCCTGCAGGTATTTTAATTTTTCTTCCGTTACGATACCTAGAGCCATTGAACTAAAGGAAGCGTTGGGTGCAAACGAGTTTTTGGGCGTGGTAACGCTAGCCGTTATTTTGGCCTTGTTACCTGCCACTGAAGCATTAGATGACACAACATTGTAAAATGGTGTGACGGAGGTACAAGAAGTTGTTAATCTATTTTGAATCGGATTAACACGCTTGGACGTGTTTTCTTGAAGTGTACCTGAAGAAGCAGGTACATTTTTTATTTGTTGTTTTTGTTGTCTAGAACGAGAATTTATAATTTTTCTCGAACAGGACAACCCCAGAAATTCAATTTCTGATTTTCGCTACAATTAGCGCATTTGAAACTTTTCGTGGTTTTTTCACCGAACAAGTATCTTTCGTGTGCGGTTTATCACCACAGATCATACATTTGGAATCCAAATGACAATTTTTGTGCCGTGCCCAAAGCCTTGGCATCTACGACACTGGGTCAGATTTTGAATTCTGCCCCCATGGCGTCTATAATGTTCCCACTTTACTCGCACGTGGAACATACTTTCAAATTATTAACCTCATTACGGTTAAAATGAATTAAATAAAGCTCCTGGATAATTCCAGAGCGTACTGGCGTGTTATCGCCGAAAGCTTTTCTCTTCATAAGAATAACTTGTGTAGGAGAAAAGCCAAGTAAATTTTTCAATTCGTTGGATATTTCATCCAAACTTTGACCTTTTGGTAGCCCTTTCAAGACAGCCTTGAATGGTCTATTTGTCTTGAAATCATATGAATAAAATTTATATAACTTCTCCGTAAGATACTGGAGTAGTCGTTTGTGGCCAATCAATTCCTCCGCTGTAACTCGACATTCTCCTCTTCGGCCAGAATGAAAAGAGACTTTCACGTCCGGAAGGAACGTCGAAAGCTCAGTTCGAAAGGCTTTGAAGTCGGAAATCATCTCTGTTATAGGCGGAGGTGATTGCGTTTTCTTCTCATTGGCATTATGCGCAATGCGAGGAAATTTAGAAATTTCATCAGCTTCACATTCGAATAAAACATCGCATGAGTTGCTGCAGTCAATTGAATTTTCGGGTGGAGAAGATACCCTTTTCCGTTTAGCTTTAATTTTTGGCACACGACCTTTCTGGGAGGACCCAGGTATGTTGGAAGAATTAAATATTTCTTTAGGCTGAATTGTTCTTGAAAAATGTTTTAGTCTTGAAAAAGACTGATTGAGTAGAAAAAGTAGGTAGTCTTGAGAAACACTAATTGTCGAAAAAATATAGATAGTCTTGAGAACGACTGTTGCTGTTGAAAAACTCTAGGTAAACCAGGAGCTATCAAGATTTGTTACCGGTTCAAACGGAGGTTCAAGCCGGTATCTTATTTTAAAGCTTAACCAACGATTTTTCTCAAAATTGTTTCCAAACGAACAAAACGCACCAAAGCTTCCAATTTTTGAGGAACTTCGTAAATTAGGCTTTAGAATAAACTTAGAAAATTTTGTGTAGCACGTTTGACTGGAAAAAAGTTAATCAGAGAAAATAGGATGAAAGGATAAATAAGGGACACATTTTTCACTTAAATTGCTATAACAAACAAACAAGATGCACCAGTGTTTCCACACTTCGAGAAAAATCGTTGATTAAACTTTAAAGTAAACGTTGAAAATCTGGAGCAGTTTGCAGTGAATAGAGAAAAAGTTATCCAAAGAATAGTAGGGCGAACGTATAATTGTAGGACACCACTTTTTTCACTTAAGCTCTCATAGCAAACGAACAAAGCGCATCGAAATTTCGAGAAACATTACTGATTAAGTTTTAAAACAAACGCTGAAAAATTGTTGCAGCTTGTTCGAACAAAAAAAAGTTATACTGAAAAAATAGGGTGAACGTATAAAATCAGTACAGAGGTTCGATCGATTTTCAGCTGAACGATTTTTTGGACATCACTGAAATTTTTTTTGGGATGACTTAAAATCTCGATGTTTCATGCATTTTATATGAATATGAATTCGGTTTCTGAAATTTTATGGGGTCCTCATCTTGAAATAAAAATATTTGTTCCGATTTTATGGGAATTTCGTATGTGGACGATTCAGTCTATATTTCCAGAACCACGTAATCGATCCGTACGAAATTTTACAGCAGTCTAAAAGGATAATATACCTGTCATTTGAAACAAATTTTGTGAAACTCAGCCCAACCGTCCCCGAAAAACTAATGTGAGTTTGTGGATTTTGAAAGATGGTCACATTACCCGGGCACTTCCACTCTATGGTGGTCAATATGGTCAACAAGACTTCGATTCCCATTTTAGCAAAAAAAATTCTTTTTGCATTCATCGCAGTATCGGTACAGGAGTTTTCTATGTAACCACACTCCACAACCCGTAACTCCGCTACCGGAAGTCTGATCGAAATGAAATTTAATAACAGTTGTAAGGGACGCAACACCGTTCATTTTGTTTAGCTAAGTTGGTCAAATGGGTCTAGTCATCACTGAAAAACCGAAGTAATTGTTATTCTGAAATAGGATACTTCCGCCGGGGCTTCAGGAACCGTCGATTGTGGCCAATGTGACCAAAGAGACTTTGAATGACTGTCAGAGACCTAGAACTACAAATCCCAGCAGTGGTGGTCACATTTTGGATTTTTTTTCCTTTTTACATTCATCGACGTATTAGGTACTGTTATTAAATTTTATTTCAATCCGACTTCCAGTGACGGAGTTGCGGGTTGTGGAGTGTGATCACAGAGAAAACTACTGTTCAAACCGGGACCGCGATAAATACAAACAAGATTTTATTTACTAAAATAGAAGCCAAACATCTTGTATTTGCCGATTTTTACAAACTTGATTTGAAATGAAAAATATAATTCTTCCATTGACTGCTATTGAATTTTATTCAGTAGTGACTTTTGGTTCCGGAGTTAGTGGTTGGTTATTGCGGTCACATAGGAATTTCTCTTATCAACTGATATAATCGTAGTACCTCATAAGTCAAAAATCTATTGAAATGAACATCAAATTACTTTGATTCGCTGGCCTAGTTAATTGATGGTGAATCAACGATGCTTGGAATATATTGGGCACTATCCGAGCATATTCCAGAACGAATTCCACTTCGGTGATGACTGAACCAATTTTCACTAAACTAGTCTCAAATGGAAGGTATAATATGAAGTTGGCTGTTGCACCCCCGCCCTCCATCCCTCCCCCTCTTTTCTCTCAAACCCCTCACCAATTAACTCTTTCACCCCCCTCCTCTTGGACCAACCTCACACCCGCATTCCCTTCACCCACTCGTGTACCAAAATATGTAAAATCCTCCCCTCCCACTAATTGTCCACCTACCATTCACTCCCTCACCCCGCATTTCAAAATATGTTAATATGAAGACAACAATGAACTCACGCTGATTAAATTAATTAAATTTAACATTTTTGTTTGTTTCAAGTGTGTCATCGTCGACATGTTGCTCATCAGGGTCGTGGCAGTCGTGCACTCATAAATACTTACCGAGTATAATAAGAATGTAATAGTCATTTCCGCAATGTTATATTGAATGTAACCAGCTATTAGATGATAGTTTTGATAAATGAGAATGGCACAATTCTACCAGTAGGTAGATTAAAACAGGTTTTTATTTAAGAGACCTGACTTGATCACGATGGAAGTCCAACAGATCAACAGAAATCCCAAAACTCAAAAAAATATATATTAGTATAGGAGTATTCCTCGTACCTTCACGATTAGTTAAATAAATAATATTTTTTTTCCTTCATACGGGAACGTTTTTCCTAAAAAATCTATGTTTTAAACTTTTGTATTTGTATGTTTATTTGTGACGATAGCCTGTTAGAGTATTGGCCAAGGAAATGACTTCAAAAAATTGCCTTAAAAATTATTAACTATGAAACAAAAATTTTTGTATAAAAGTGGAATCGTTAAGGTACGAGAAAAATTAATTATCAACAATTGAAAAAAAAATGAAGAAAGTCGGTTCAGTAGCTTTTTGGCAATCGTGATCACGGAAAAGCTATTTTTAGAAAAACGAAAACTCTCGAAAAACATCTATAAGATATGTTGGCTCTAAAAGCTCATAATAAACCCTGCAAGGTTGCAATTTGCGGAGGAACAAACATTCACCGAAATTCAGAAATTTTCTTGATACAGTAAGGGCCGATTTCTTCACCCTCTCTTAACTTTTAAACCAGGTTCACCAGTATGTTTAAACCTGGCTTAAGCGCTAAGCGAGGGTGAAGAAATCAGCCCTAAGGGCTTCAATTCTTCGCTGAGGTCAACCCGTCGGATGGCACGCGGCAATGATTTTTAAAATAGGGGCCATTAATGTAACAACGAAGATGATTATGTGTTTGAACATTTATCGCAGAAAACCAGGATGTAAATAACATCTTCTACATTGTAGGTAGGTAAAGAAAACCAATAGAAATAGATTAAACGGTAAAACCTATGCTGTTAGAAAGAACAGGATGCAGGTGAACCTTTTCATTACCCTTTCTATAAAAAAGTGACCAGTAAGCTGAGCACATTTCAATTCTTTTCATCCCCAGTAATCCAACTGCTCATCTGTGAAAATACTAGAATTTGTTCGACCCAGAAGATCATTGATCAAATTGAAGTGTTATGTCACACTCGTCTTTCACAACACGACACCGATTTGCTCAGTTCATCGCTCGGATCTTCAGTCGAAAGATAACAATACGAACCAGTTAATATTTGTTCAAAAGGCAAAAAAAATGTTTTTCCCATTTATTGTAATCCGATGGATCCATTTATTTTCTTAAGGATTACCGAAAAACGGCAGTTCTAAAAAATACTATCGGAACAATACCTCAAGACGAAGGGCAATCAATTGCAGTAGCAAGTTTATTTAGCCAAATAAGAAAATGGACGGAAAATGGATAGCACAAACAGAAATTATTTTATTTTCGCTTGGCGTGTAGCAAAAAAACAACATCGTTGAAGCGAAAAATAACATCGAAATTGCTGATGGATTTCGCTGGGCAGGATTAGAGCGGTGATATATATTTTTTTCAAAACTCCGAACCCTCTTTCTCAGGTGGTCGAAGCAAGGAACAAATCTGCGCAGTTCAGCAAAAAGGAATAACGAAGAAAATCACAATTTTCTACGCTGGAGGGCTTCCTCCTCTGGTGCCCCGTAGACACCCTATGTATGTAGGTACCCCTAGCTAACTACATACACAACCTACCTTTCCACCCTGAACGCACAGCTGAACTTTTATGACGGTGCTTCACGGGGACCAGCAGGTACGAAAATGAACACCTGTAAGCAAAAATTTTAATTGATTTTTGGAAACCGATTATCGGATGATGGAACCGTGAAGAGTGGATGAGCGATGGACGGCCAAATCTGCCACACGTTTATTGTCATGCGGAAATCAATTGTCACGAAAAAATGCAGCGGATGAGTTAATGGAAAAATGTGGAATCGATTAGCAGTTGTGCGATATGATACAGTGCCGTGTTCACTGTAGTTTATCACACTACATCAAAGCAGTCATAAATCTAGAAATGATTCCAAATATATACATTAATAGGAGATGTCGACAGGGGTATTACGCATGTTTTAATTGAGAACTACCGCTTTGTTTTTGCAGAAGTGATTAAATCATGCTGTTTCAAATATAATATATCGGTTATCTGTAAACGACGAATGCAATCGTTGGGAATGCATTGGCTAAGAGGGTTAATGTCACTCCTTTGGTACCAAGTTCCTGGGATGGGCCAGAAGTTATTAGCTCTGTCCTGGCTAATGAGCCAAGGTTATAGCGCCTTTACTCGCTCTCTGAAATAATGATGGAGAAAATTGATGAAATCGGTTAATTAGTGCTAACCATAAAAACAAAAAACCTCAAACAACTCCGTGAACAGAAAAATTAAAAATCCCACGAAAACGCTTCCATAAAAACAAAATTTTAATGAATTCCCTTTTTAGTGCGTGTGTGCGCGGAATTCCGAAGTATTCAAATATTTACATACCTACATAAATACTTCCGTATTTGAGCTGGACGATAATTGAGAAACTTAAAAACGTGAGAGACAATTTATTGTCCTCGCCACCCTTCATTCAACAACCTGCTTTTGATAAAGAACTCCAGTCTGAAAACGATTTCACAAACAAATCAAAACCGATTGGTCGCCACAACCTGAGCCCATCCCGAACAACTCTTACTATGACCAGTGTTACCACAAGTACAGAATTATCTACAAAAGTGCAGATTTTTTCAATTTTATTGGTACAGATTCTGACGGTACAGATTACTGAATTTTGTGAAATAGTACAGTATGGTACAGATTTTTGGAGCTAAAATTGTAAAACCGTTTTTGTTTAACATTTCTAATAGTAAATAATATAGAGAATGTGTGTACAGAATTTAAAAAAGAGCTCAATGCCTAGGCTTAGTTAGCATGAACGAACAACTACAAGACAAGAATATACTTTGAGCAGAAGGAATTGAGGCAGAAGATGGAAGTCAAAGAAACCAGTTCAATTATTGATGTGGAATTCCTTAATTATTAATGGCGGAAGAATAAAACTAGCTTGGAAAGGATGATGTGAAAAACGGCCAAATTTACCAAACATTATTATACAACTAGTTAAACGAATGTATTAACTTTTTTATTGGTACCGATCAGGGGCAGATCCAGAAAAAAATTTCGGAGGGGGTCCGAAATTTCGCTTTTGAAATGTTCATTGTACAATAAGTAATATATAATAAACTAATTTAATTTTTGGTTGTCTAATATTGTTTGGAATGATTTTGAGTTTAGAACGAACTAAAATAAAAATTATTTTAAAATTTCTCAACAAGTTAAAAAAATTCGGGAGGAGTCCGGACCCTCCCCCTGGATCCGCCACTGGTACCGATTATGGTACAGAATTTCTCAAAAGATAGTACGGATGGAAAAGAATTTTTCACTCTAGGTACAGAATTAAATGTGGCAATACTGGTCGCTATTCCAAAACACGAAAAAACAAATCTATCGTACTTCTTTGCCGCCTTTATTTGAAATTAAATGTATATTTCGACGCTTTTATTGATTTCCACGAAATTAAAATATTATCACCTTCTCCGGTGAGATGGAAAAAATCAAATAAATTTTATCCTGAAAATTATTCTCACACTATTTGTGGAGACGGAAAATTTTGCGACTCATCCTATCTCGGAAAAGTTGGACATCGGATAAGCTTCTTCTCGCGTGAGTAAGAGAGAATTACAATGCCTGAAAATGGGTAAATCTTGCAACTTTTCCGGAAAGAGTATTTTTAATTAAGTAAAAACCAATCAATAGGCGGTTGAAAATCGACAATTTTTGACATTCCAACCGTCATTCAATGCATAAGAAATTTAGGAAAAATATAAAATATCAATATTTTATAGATAACTTTTTGAGGTTTTGTCCGGCCTCCAGTCATTGTGCGACGTCTCCGTTACCAGTACAATTGCAGTAAATCGTCCACCCCAAGCGGGTATTGACGGCGATCGGTTCGCTTCGCCTACCCTCACGACTTTTGATTCGGTGCTCGAGATTGGCGTAATCCAGGCTAATGAGAAGTCTTGCACTGAAATCTCGGTAATCTTTGAGTAGTGGTACAGCCAGGTACGTTTACTTCTCCTGCAAACTGGAAACCGATCGTATTTGCAACGAAGAGACAATACTATTAGTATCTGTTTGATTCATCACTGATGCGGGATTCCATGAGAAACCGGCCGACCGCAAAATATGACCATCGTCGATTTGAACGAAACTTTACATTTGTGTTCCGTTTATGAATCTCTATGATTTTTTCTGTCAATTTCAATATTCTGATAGAAGAGCAATTTTTCAAAAGGGCGTAGACGTTTCTACGTCCAATAATTTTAATTTTTTTTGTTCGATTACACTATTTTATACAGTAAAACTATCTGAGAACGAAATACAGGTAATGAATATTTCTGCACAAAAAAATATACATTGAAAAAAATGTTGTCATTTTTCACAAAAACAAAAATTTATAATTGCGAAAAAAAATTCAAATTGCAAAAAAAACCGTTTTTTTTAATTTTTTTATATTTTATCAACAAAATCTAAATAGAAAAGAAACATTTTGAATGTAATTTCATGATGGAGAAATTATCAGCAAAAAAGTTTTTCTAACAATAACTTTATACATGTTTTTAAATTTCATACTAATTGACATACGAAACTGTAATTTTATTGCAGAAAATAATTCTAAGTATCATTTTAAATTAAAATGCATTTAACAAATATCTTCCAAAATGCGATAGTTTTCGAGATATTTGGAATTTTGCTACAACAAAAACAATTAATTCATGTAATTATGTCCTTTTTAAAAGTTATTCGCGTTACCCAATCATAAATTGTCAAAAGTCTAATGTTTATTGTTTTAAAGACATAAAAGAAGCTTTTTCAGTGTATTTGGATCATGGATAAGCTTTTAATAAAAAAGTTTTCCTAACAACAACATTTGACGAATGTTTATAATTCATACTATTTGCAGTCAAAAGTACAATTTTATTTTTGAATGTGATTCTAAGCGCCGTTTTAAATCAAAATGCTCATAACAAAAAAATTCTGAATTATAGTAGTTCTCGAGATATTTTAAATTTTGTTTTAACTACACAATTATTTTGTTTTATTACGACCTTTTCAGAAGTTATTCGCGTTTCTCCATCGACAACAATTAGTTTTTCGTAAGGCCCATAACATTTCCTATAACTTTCTACATCAATGCGATATTGTAAACCGTTTGAAATCTATACAAAAACAATCAAAATATGACTCAACCATAGGATCTGATGATTAAACTATATAGTTGAATTATATTTTAATCTAAATACACTAAAAAAGCTTCTTTTATGGCTTTAAAGCGATAAACATTAGACTTTTGACAATTTATTATGGGGTAACCCGAATAACTTGTTGGAATGTTGGAGCAAAATTCCAAATATCTCGAAAACTGTCGCATTTTGGAAGATATTTGTTAAATGCATTTTGATTTAAAATGATACTTAGAATTATATTCTGTAATAAAATTACAGTTTTGTATGTCAATCAGGAAGAAATTTAAATACACGTATAAAGTTATTGTTACAAAAACTTTTTTTCTGATAATTTCTCCATCATGAAATCACATTAAAAATATTTCTTTTCTCTTTAGGTTTTTGTTGACAAAATATAAAAAATTAGAAAAAATGTTTTTTTTTGCAATTTGAATTTTTATTTTTATTGTTGTTTGTTTTTGTGAAAAATGACACAATTTTTTTTTCAGTGTATATTTTTTCGTGCAGAATTATTCATTACCTGTAACTCATTCTCAGATAGTTTTACTGTATAAAATAGTGTAATCTAACAAAAAAAATTAAAATATTGCAAGTAGAAACGTCTGTGCCCTTTTAAAAAATTGCGCGTTAGTCAAAATAATCTTATTTACTTTGGAAAATGTTTAGTCTTCCATGCCGGTTAAACCTGTAAAGTTTCATCGGAATCTAAGATGGTCGGTCACGATTTTAGAGATTTTCGGACGGATCTTCGTGGAATTCCTCTAATGTAATATTTGGCATTCGAATTGTTGGATATTCAATTTTGACCACATTTCAACCAATTTCACACAGTGCATACAAACGTCTGCGTATGCCATAGTGTTGCTGAAGTGCATGTAAACAAACATGCATTTACAAAAAACTTCCGGACAGGAAATTTCGCTTCCTGTAGTATTTTTCACGAAACTGTGAATTATAAAAGTTTACTCTACTTATCACGAAGGTATCAAGGTATGTTTAGTGTTTTCTATGAAGCATTTACGTAGATAACTTGTCCAGAGAGCTACAGTGCACAGTGGCGGATTTCTCTAGAAACCTGGTCAAAAGCCGAAAAAGGTATTTTTTACCTGCTAAGGTACATACCATGTTTTTTGGAGCGTAGATTACGATTTTGATGTCAGATTTTCAAAATTCAAAATGACGGATGCAAAATGGCCGACATTGAAAAATATTATAATATATAATATAAGTGAATTTTCACGAATGAAGCATGAATGGTTCCAGTGAATGCCGATAATGTTTATAATGCATCGAATTTTAAATGGTGTGTTGTTAAATGATAGATTTCTTTTGTATGTACGCATTGAGATGTTTGGGTGTCTAGAAGATGTAGCTTTTATGAGAATTGATGTTATCAGTTATTTCAAACTATGTATATTGAAATATTATACAACATAGTTACATAAAACTTTTAAAATCTGTACAATTATTATTCACTCCTTACGATTATTATTCAATTACTGTCCGATGCACATATTTCTAAAAAGAGCGAAAAATGGTATAATTCTAAATTATAGAAAATAAGCCGATCATGCGACGAAATGCATGGAGTGAAAATTGACAACAAATTTGCTTGCAAATTGCGGTAACTAAAAATGAATATGACAAAACACGAAAACAAGTGAAATTCACTAAGATTCGTAGTTTTAATTAAAGGTTTTAGACCAAGGATTTGTCCAAAGTCTATTACTACGATGCATTAAATGCATGCATTATACTTGGTCAGAACATGCTTGTACTACTTCCTGGTATTGTTTTGAGGAACTAGTCTTGTTGTCATGCTTGCTGACTTGTTTCGACTGACAACCTTCTCGCAAACAAATTTGCCAAGCTGGAGTGTACACCAAAGTGAGCTTTTTGGTCAAATCACTACTGGATATCCCAGTATTCTTTTGTACTACTTTACTGATTTTCGCTCGTACTATCCAGTCATATATTCCACCTTTAGGTTTGTTTTGCTTTGCATGACCAAACGTTATAGTTTTCCGGTAACGTTTCAGCAAGGAATTCATAATCCATTTTTGAAATTTGGAATCTTTGACGATCACTTCTGTTGACCTTTTCTTCTTTTAGAGTTTAATGAATGCTTTGTAAGGATAAATCGGCGGCAAAGCTGTGCACAATTTTTTCTACGCGTACTACCAAGCGTTCAATTCTTACATATGCTCAAAGAAAGTAACTTGAACTTTAAATGTTAGTTACACTTTGTTTTAGGTATTGAAGAAAATTGGACGCAAATCTGATTGCCAAAACAGAGAAAAAAAATCAAATAATGCAGGTGCGGTATTACCACAGTTGATATTGAAGTGGTCCGTTAAGAGGGTAGGGGACTTGTGGGTAAAATGAACAGGGGGGGTAAAATGAACAGGTAGCCAAATCAAGTCAATGTTAGTTAAATTTAGAACAAACTTCAGAGAAACGTAACCTGCCGAGTATTCAAAGGATATTGAAATAATTTCTTTTGATAAAAAGCTGTCGAATATGAAATAAATATGATGAAAACCAAAATCGGCATTCATGTTTGTCGCTGATGTTAAATTCGACATGTAGAATATAAGGTCTTTTGTGGTGAAATTTTAATTTTAATGTGAAAATGGTGTTACATGACAGTAGTTGAACCTCTTGCAGATATTTCACAGCAATAAGTAGGGATCAGGACAAATCGGCTCAATCGGAACGGCTGTTTGAAAATAAAATGTCTTAGGGGGTAAAATGAACAGGTTGTAGTGGGGGTAATATGAACCATCTTGCTGCTCCAAGTACCAAGCCTCAAAATTAATCGCTAAGTTCAAGTTGCTATATCTTCACTGTTCTCCAACAGATCCTTAAAGTTTAAACACCTATGGATAACCCCAAGTTTGTAGATGTGTTTCCATGTCACAGAATTGTAAATTGGTTAGTATTACATGAAAATTTAATTTTTCCGTGACAAGTTTTTTTTGCCTACAAAATGCCCTGTGTGTATGCAATGCTCATGAGCCGCTGGGACATCAGCATTGCTCGGAAATTGCTTTTCAACGCTAAGCATTGCATACATACAAAACATTTTGCAGGTCACTAGAAGGTGTTCATTTTACCACCAGCACATGTTCATTTTACCCACACGCTATAAACATGTCTCTTTTTTGAACATGTTTTGAAATCAAGAATAATGTTTGAAAACTTGTGTTTTTGTCGAAATATTTCCACCAAATATGTACAAAACATGTCTAACAAGAAACGTATAAGATGATTGTAGTATCTCAATCACTTATAAGTTAGAAAATAATGACTTTGCTTAACGTGTTCATTTTACCACCAGTTCCCCTATTTTACTCGCGAGGCCTTTTTTGGGAATAAACTGTAAAGCATCTACTCAATGGATTTAGAAACTTTTTTTTTATTTTGAAGATACATGTTTTGACTTTTCAATTTTACTTTTGAAGACGAAAAAAAAATCTCTCACGATCTTGAAATTTCATTGATGACATTGATTTTGAAACTGCATGGGTCCCGCTTAACTAAAGTAGTGGCAAATTGGGTAATCTGTAATCAGAAAACTTATATTTGTTATAATCGTAGTCACGTTGGTTATGTTTGGAAGAGAGGGATTTCTTTTATTTTATAATTTGTAAATGTTATGCAACGATTTGTGAAAATTTCCAATATTTGCGTTATTTTTTTACCTATTAGGGGCCTAAAAATGGAACAAATTGACATATTGCAAATCCCTCTCGACCAAACATAGCGGTATGTTTTCTGAACAATTGAAAAAAAATTTATTGAAATCGCGCCAGTACTTCTATTAAAAGTTTTACTTGACCGCTTAAAAAACACTACTTATGGGAAAACGATTTTGAAGATAAAGTACGGCGTATAAGTCGATTGTAGCACCTTACTAGTTAATCTACTATAGCCGTTTCCTCATCACGACGATGTTCTTGGTTGTTCATATTGTACTCGCTCTGTTGAATTTGGGGCTTGTTTTGCTGTGACACCCACTTTACGTTCAGAGCGAAGTTCACTGTTGAGTCGAGTAGCACCTCTTTCAGCTTCAGTCCCCAACATAATTCCCATCACCTCCATAGCTTGTAGTATCGATGAAAATACTTGGTTAAAGATACTGACTGCCAAATAAGTCGCAATATTGTCCGCCTGCCTGCCAGAATTTGTGCAAGTGTTTTGGTGCTAAGGCTCAGATTCCACTATTCAGAGACTCATTGATGTTTTGGGTGTGAGCTCCTAAGCATTTTTCTAATAAATCATTATATGATAGACTTTCGTAGATCTTGACGTGTTCGATAGTTTCTAAAGTTCCTTTTGCTTCAGCCTGACGCCACTTGCACCACGCAGAGTGAACACTTTGAGTGTTGTGGATTTTCGTTCGATGACGAGCAGCATTGCATTCCGCATATGTTCTACAGAATTTGAGTTTCACCGAATCGCCAGCCCATAAAATTTTGATAGCTCGCCGAATAATTTGTCCGTCAACTTTCCCTCCCCTTTCCCACTGATACCTTTCTTTTCTTTCTTCAGTTTTCGTAGTCTTGTTCCCATACGCTTCTTAACATGTTCGACATATTCTTTCTTCCGTACGATTATCTCGTCCCCAAAACAAAACAAGAAACCATTCACATACGCTCAGATATACATAAACCGACAAGAATGGACCGGTGAATTCTTTAAACAATGACCATCGTGGTGCGCCGCGCTTCTAGTATCTCAGAAACGGTCGGAGATAGGTACCTTTCGGTTCGCGAGAACTTAATCGGGGTACAAGATTTTTCACTGAGACGGATTGGGAACATAAACTTTTTCTACTTATTGAAGTTTCATAAAACTGATATTTTTTAAAATATATAGAACCATCTACACCAAAATATTACGCTGACCTTTGTTTATTAAAAACATAGGATATTTGAGTAGGAACAATTCGAATCACTAATTTTTGGAGGATTTTGTTTCTACGCGTGACTTCAAGGCAGCCAAAAAGAATTAAAAACCTCTATCTTTGACAGTTAACAGTGTTGCAAAACTTTAGTAAACACACGCAACATGGTTGCCATCTAATACAGAAATTACTAAGAAATATTATTATATAGAATAATGCCCTTGACAACGTTTTTGCCTTTCTCAATAGAAAGGTATTGCAATTGCTATGAAAACCGACTTTTTAACGGAGGCCCGGAGGGCCGAGTGACATATACCATTCGATTCAGTTCGTCGAGTTCGGCAAATGTCTGTGTGTATGTATGTATGTATGTGTGTGTATGTGCGTCTGCGTGTATGTGATCAAAAATGTCACTCATTTTTCTCAGAGATGGCTGAACCGATTTTGACAAGCTTAGTCTCAAATGAAAGGTGCAACGTTCCCATAGGCTGCTATTGAATTTCTAATGGATCCGACTTCCGGTTCCGGAATTACAGGGTGATGAGTACGAACACGCAGAAAATGTCGATTTTAATAAATTCTGCAATGAATGTATAAAGATGAAAATTTTTCCGAAATATGACCACAACTGCTTCGATTTGTAATATTAGGTCACTAACATCCATTCAAAGTCTATTTGGCCATATTGGCCACCATCATCGGTTCCGGAAGCCCCGGCAGAAGTATCTAAATTCAGAATAACAGTCACATCGGTTTCTCGGAGATGGCTAGACCGATTCAATTAAACTTGGTCTCAAATGAAAGGTATTGCGTCCCCGTAAATGGCTATTTAATTTCATCCCGATCCGACTTCCGTTTCCGGAGTACCAGGTTGTGGCGTGCGATCACATAGCAAATTGTGATTCAAACCGATACTCCGATGAAAGCAAAAAAGGTAAAAATTTCGCTAAAATGTCTCTCAAACAACTTAAATTTGCTGTTTTAGGTCACCGACGGCCAACCAAACGTTCAATGACTACATTGACCACCATAGACGGTACCGGAAGGGAAAAGCGCCCATCTTTCAAAATTTACGAACTCACATCATTTTCCCGGAAATGGTTAAGCCGATTTTCACAAACTTAGTCCCAAATGATAGCTATAATATCCCCACAAATGTCTACAAAATTTCGCATGGATCGCTGATATGGTTCCGGAAATATAGACTGAACCGTCCGGTCACATATGAAATTCCCATATAAGCCGTAACTCAATTTTTTTTTCAAAGGGGGAACCCCATGAAATTCCAGAAATCGAATTCGTATTTTAAATGCCCAACATCTTTAAAATGTATAAAACGTTGAGATTTTATGTTATAACAAAAAAATATTTTTTTATAAAAATCGACTTTTTTGGACTTTGCCGATTTCGCGTTTTTTTTTTCAATTCAATATTACCGTGGCTGGTTTTTCTTATGCAAAATTTTAGAACTCGAATAATGATTTCTTTTCTTGTATATAGTTGTCAAGTCATGTATAATAAAATTGTAATGTATACATTTGAAAGCTTTTAATAAATATAAGCAACTAAAAAATTCTTGTGTCCATGATTGAGAAAGGCACAATTGCACCGCTAGGTGGATTAAAACAGGTTTTTGAAAATTTGACTACTGCTCAGTGGGGTGCCGCCAACAGGTCACATTTTTCTAAATGGCAACAAATGATCATTTCACTAAAATGTTAATCAAAATATACGAATTGACGGAATAAATGAAATTTTTTAGCAGTTATTAGCTAAGGATTGTGGCTTTCATTGCTATGCATATGTCCCCCCATTATGCATTTAGACAAAAGTTATGAGCGATAAACAAAGGGAGGATCGGCAACTAACCCATTTCTTATACATTTATCAAATATACCCATTATTAATAAGGTTGTAAATTGCTATCTCATTCATTCTGCAATTAATATCGAACCCAGTTTTTACATGGGCTATCTCTTAATCTCTAAATCATGCATTAATACAGAACATTCAGATGATTTTGTCAGATTACTACAAACATCCTTAACGAAAGAAATGCTCTAAGATTCAGATTAAACTTATCAAACCTATTGAGCCTTCTCTCGTCGAAGAAATAGGACTTGCAAGTGTCGCACGGAACGCTTGGGACCCAACTCAAACTACATTTTAATGATTGAACAGGCCCCCAAGCTATCACTGTAACCCTACCATGCATCCACGTGGCAAGTGCAGAATCATTTACAAACTATTTAAAATCGGTTCCCGTGCATCCTTCCTGAAGTAGCCGTACTTGAGATCCGTAACATGCACGGTTTCATTACGAACCCAGCGTGCAATAGAGCGATATAATAACCTCATAAAATATTCATGTCAAAAGCACTGGTGCAATTCTAAGCTCTGGAAATATTTTCATCCCCGCAAGGATATGATCTTACTTGAAAATGTATCTGCCTGAACGACCCACCGACCGGTACACAATATCGCTCTTGGTGCCGGTCGGTGTGCCGCTTGTGGAGTGTACACTCACTCACGTCTCCCGCATGATTCATGCATGATACGAATTACACAGCGAAAGAGCGAACGAACGTCCTTAGCAGCCTTGGCTTCGAGAATAAGTGCAAAAGCTGTGGGCGAAGTGCACACAATCCACCCTCCACCCTTGGAACCCCCACCCCCACTGCCGTCATATGGTTGGAAAAGATGCAAATCCTTTTTCGTCACCCATATAAACGTATGCGGATACTCACTCGTAGTCCCGATGGACCCGGGCAAGTTTTAGCTGGGTTCAGCAATAAAAAATAAGCACACGAAAATGAGAAAAAACAGCCACAAGGTATTAGAGCATCAGCATATGCAAACACACATAGCAAACGGTAGCAGGGAATCCGTTTGCTACCATCAGTCCGGGACATACCTACTTGGACCGGAGTGTGATATTTTCTGGAGGCAACATACCGTTTGCGATATGACCGGCTTAGAATTCGCCACCAGTACCGACAACGACTACGACGACGACGACGAGGATGATGATGTTTTTATTTACTCTAAATCTCCAGAATTCTTAGAAGTGACAAAACATAAACCATCCATTGGCACTTTCAACTCCGACACTCGACTAGCCAGTTCGTATGGTTCGGGTGACAGCAATCGGTGCGAAGTATGAAAAATGCTATTTTCAACTGAACAATTTTGATAAAATTTGTTTCTAGTTCAGTTACATTTTGTAACTATGTAAATGCTTTCTAGGGGGTATACACAAATGATGTAGTTTTTATCGAGGATTTTCGAGCCCCAAATTACCAAAATAATGTTTCAAAGATTTTCTTCCATTTAATTCCACTATGTTTTACATTTCTTATAAAAGAAATGTATAGAATTCGCTCAAACTTTCAAGATTTTTTCCGAGGCCCGGAGGGCCGAGTCTTATATACCAATCGACTCAGCTCGACGATTTGGGACAATGTCTGTGTGTGTGTGTGTGTGTCTGTGTGTGTGTGTGTGTGTATGTAACGGACAAATTCTCATTCGTGTTTCTCAGCAATGGCTGAACCGATCTTATCCAAACCAATTTTAAATGAAAGAACTAAAAAACAGTATGAACGCTATTAATTTGTTTTTGATTCTGATGTTTAGTTTCCAAGATATGAATGTTTGAATGCGTAAAAATGGCGTTTTTTGCAGTTTTTTAAAATTATCTGCCGAAATTGACAACATAGATTAACAATTTATATGTTTTTAGACAGCTTGAACGAATACCTTTCGAACAAGCTATAGATTGTTGAAATCGGACTATTATCAAAAGAGATATTTAACATTAAATGCGGACGAAAGATTTTTATCATTTCCCATTGCCAGAAATGTGACCAAAAACATGTAATCTATTATGAACGCCAAAACGGCTTATTTTAGGTCAATAGTATCTTCGGAGAATTTAATGGAGGCAATATGCCCTTTCTTTTGGTATTGTGCTTTTGTTGATTAATCCCCCTATGAGTGAGATATTTTCACAAATTTTCTTGGAAGTGATTATATCGAAATGATGTCTTTAGCAAATTTGTAGCTCTTACTTTTGCGAATAAGTTTACTGAAGACTTCAAATATCTATTTTGAATATTTTAAAAGTTATGGCTTGTTGTTTGTTGATTACTCTTTGTCACCTATTTATTGTACAATATAGTAATAATCCATTGAAATAAGCTAAACATTATTTCGATATATCGAATTTTGCATTTCATTTTACTATCTACAACAGCTAGAAATAATCACCGAACACTTCCAAGTTGTCTGGAAGGAACTTGATAACTTATCAGTGCAAAAATGTTCATTTGTGCGAACCTTCTGACTGCAATTTTTCTAACTAATGATCATCGGATCGATCTGAAACATATCGGAAAATGAAAAGCCAAATAAATAACTCCAAGCAACGGCGTAGCCCAGAGAAGGTGTTTAACACCATACAACCCCCCCCCCCCCCCTCCACCACACCCAAAAAAAATATTGGATTGAAGTTGAAAATTTATTGATGCAAACTGATTTAATTCAATATTACAATAACAATTATCTGATCCGTAGATTGATAACCTGTTGTTGTAAACATCATGAGGACTTTTGATAAATTGTCGGAATGGGGTCCTGATATGTAACTGATCTATTGGTCTTGATTTCACAGTTGTCTAATTGCATCAATATCAAATTCCTGCCTGAAACCATTCCAATAGAAACTTCCAGAGTTCTGTAATCAATCATAATCCTCAGATTTATTTTCAAATTGAGCTCGGTTTTGTAGAGATGTACTGTAATAAGGGTCTTTATTTAATAGAAAGCGAAGTAAAAATTGATTTACTGTCTATGAAACATAGAACTGCTCACCAAAAAAATGCATAACTTTCAACATTTGCTAAAAATGTTTTTGCTTTTCTCATTCACTCTAAAATTCGTCAATCTATTCCGACACGCAGGGCCGAGTGTCATATGCCAATCGACTGAGTTCGTCGAGATCGGAAAATGTCTGTGGGTGTATGTGGAAAAAAATGTGACCTTTGTTTCTCAGAGATGGCTGGACCGATTTGCACAAAGTTAGTCTCCAATGAAAGGTACAACCTTCCCATCGGCTGCTATTGAATTTTTTATTGATTGGACTTCCGGTTCCGGAGTTACGAGTTGAGAAGTGCAATCACACAGCAAATTCCGATAAAACTGAAATCAAAAATTTTCAAAATCAAATTTGTATTTTTGATGCCAAATGACTTTAAAATGCATGAAACATTGAGATGATCGACAAAAATTGCCTTTTTTGGACTTTGGTACATTTGTGCCTTTCTCATATAGAAAGGTTAGGCAATCACTCTAAAAATCGTCAATCATACCGGCCCGGAGGGAGAATGTAGTGAGGGGTTGCTACTTTAAAATTAATACTAGTTTAAAATTTCTTAACAAGTTGAAAATTTTCGGCAGGACCTGGACCTCCCGGATCTTTCTCCATGATCCGCCGCTGGTTTCAAGCGATGTTTCAGTATCACATAGTATCTCAGGATCGTGGCTGTCGATCTATTGTATGTATCTGAAAATCGTACTGAACATGTAATATTCATTTCCACCATTGTATTGAACATAACCAGCCATGGAATCGTAGTCTGGACAAATGAGAAAAGCACAATTGCACCACTAGGTGGATTAAATCCGGTTTTTATTTTGGGAATAAGTCGAGTTGAGACGAAAACGTAATATGATTGATAACGAGGATAACACTTTCCGAATGTAGAGAGAAATTTATGAAAAATTACGATTTCCATTCGACTCTAGCAGTTCCTGATCTATTTTGATGAGAATTTGATTTTTGTTGTATGTATGTATAGGTCAAATGTTTAAAAACAGTAATTTAAGGTCAAGATAGCGTCATTTTGAAACCGCCGATTTCGGAGGTTTAGTATCTTCGATGAGTTTTACAAACGTTAAACAGCGCATCATTTGAAAAAATTATTTTTGACGGTATATCGTCCATGACGTATTTATGGTGAATTTTCTCAGGTTAATATTCATGACTGCAATAAAGTCTCAACAAATTCGCTAAAGACACGAACTCTGTTACTATTTTCTGAAAAATTAATTCTGCATAATTTTGAAACTTCAAAAATTACGGTTTCGGAATTCTGCCGTTTGGACAGTAAGATAGATTTCACCAAACCCCCACCAAACCGAATTTCTGGCTACGCCGCTGACTTCAAGTAAGTAGAAACAAAGTCGTTCTACACTCGCTCGCAAGAAACTTCTTCGAATGCTGAATATCTATTATAATACATTGAAACCCCGATTTTATCAGCCAAATATGAACATATGTTTGATGGGCTCTAGCAGACGAACAAGACTGAATTCGAGTAAATCCTTTCTTGAGCATGTTTTCCTTATCATGGAGATGGAAATATGCAAAAATAAAAAGTTCATCATAATCAGAAATAGTTATCAGACTACACCAAGGGACGGGAAGAATATTTTAACAGCTTCAGTTTATTATAAAGAAAAAAAAATTGTCCGATTTAGTCAATATCCCCATTTTGTCAGCCTAAAATATACCATGAGATTGATAAAAATGGGTCTTTATTGTATGTATTATTCACTGTGTTTCACATTTTTGTAGATTTTTTTATTGCATCGAACTACAACAATTTTAGGTAGTTTTCAAAGGGTTATTTTATAAACTTCTTCCAAAATTTGGCGAACCTATTCCAATTCGTATACCAATTAATTGGTTTACTTAAGGGTTTATATGTTGCAGATAGAGAAAATACTGAAATTTTCAGCTTTTTTCCTACATAATATTACGAAAGCTTATTAAACAATTTTTCCTAATAAGTATGTGAAAATTATAAACTAATTGAATTTTTTCAATAGTTTATTTTTTTTATTTAACCGTGATTTTTTAATAAATAGTGACCATCGCTTCACAACGTAGTCTATTTTTCATGGCTTGCGGTGAGCATGATCTCTCGAATTGCTGAACTGAAAATTATGGAATAGAAATTAATTTTTAGTATTCTTTACAGATTTAACTCGCCGCGCAGATAGCTCTGAATTAGACCCGCTGGTGCCCTAAGACGATTTCGCTAGATTTTCAGAGCACTGTGCACCCAGTGACGGAAGGTTATCGATGATTTTCCCAAACGGTTCGTTTTCGAGAGGTTTTTATTTGTTCTTTGGCATTAGGATTAGCGATAATAATTCAAATCAAGGATACTACTGGGAAGTCACCTTTAGAAAAAGTCGATGTCGAAGTAAAATTTGGAACTATGCATGCATGCACTTCAGAGATAGCGTGATATCAGGAGCTGCGATTTCATTTCAACGCTTTTTTTGTGAAAAGGGTGATACTTACAAATGAAAACTTAAGGCTTTTTTCATTAATGCTACATGATGATGATCATGATACTTCAATGCTGATAGGTGGGACCGAAAAAGTAAACAATTGCCAAAGGGCGATACTATTTGTCAATTTCAATAGCAAAACAAATTTTTATTTAATAATTTCAAATACTTTATGAAGTTTTGGGTTTCGATCACTGAATCATACAATCTAAAAAACACAATAGTTCTTAAATAGGAAATAAAACCAAACCTGGAAATATTCACTGTTGATTATCTTTGAATGGTATCACTGCTAGTATCGCCCTTTTCAAAAAAAGCGTTGATTTCTTAGTTCTCAGTAGCGTTGGAAATTTGAGTAAAGTATAAACTTCACATCGATTCAAAAAAAAAATCGATTTTTTTGGCTCAGTACAATATATAATTTAGGAAAATTCAGTTTTCCCACCACAATTTAGATATTTTTTTAACAGAGCATTAACAATAATTCGTTGGTATGTCTATTTTATGGGCCATTTTTTCGCTTTCCCATTGATTTGGTTTGAGATTTGTAGCACTGATGTTGTCCTATGCTGATTTGAGCGATTCTCTGAGTCCTGCCACTATCCCATGTAGTATGTGTTATCAAAAACATCGCGAAGCATCAAGTTCTAAATGTTCTAAAACGATATAATATCCGAAGAGAGTTATAAGAAATGTCTCATCGCACTGTTAGGTGGATTAAAAACGTTTTTATAGTTAGATGCACTTGCACTTCACTATTTAACAGATACCGGTATTTCGATTACTACTCGATTACTAATTTTAATATTAAAATTCAGCGTCAAGTCTCTAATCCTTGGAAATTAGACGTAGCTGAAAGCCTGGAAATTTTCAAACATTCGTCTCCTTTCTTATTAAATCGAGACCAAGGTAACGGATATTCATGGCTCTTCGAAATTTTACCTACATGCAAAAAACGGTCAGCTTCATGCACCTAGGTACGCACCGACCACAGCCTGATACAAACACTGAAGAAGATTACAAGTAGTAATCGAAATACCGGTATCTGTTAAATAGTGAAGTGCAAGTGCATCTAACTATAAAAACATAGTGGAATTAAATGGAAGAAAATCTTTGAAACATTACGTACATTCCACTAAGACCTCCGTTCGCGTATATATTGTACCAAAATAAGAAAATTGAACACAGCTACCGAACAAAGTCAACTAGGACTAGAAAGGTGAATCATTATTGTTGATCTACAGTAGACATATTCTTTCGTGACGTTTACAGCGATTTGACGAATCTTCATTCGACAAATATGTTATAACTTTATCAAATGAACGCCCACATCAAAACTTACTCCAGATTCGGAAAGTAGAAATTTTCGCGAAAGATTCAATCAACATGAACTGAATATACTTAAATATGATGGTTTGACTTTTATTGAAATACGTTGAAAGTTCTAATCTGTGACGCGTTGTAACGTTACGTTACATTATCGGTCATAAAAAAATCCTCTTCCAGTATATTCAGTTAATGTTGATTAAATGTTTCGTGAAATTTTGTCTATTTTCTGAATCTGTAATAAGTTTTGATGTAGGCGTTCATTTGATAAAGTTATAACATATTCATCGAATGAAGATTTGTCAAATCGTTGAAACGTAACGAAAGCATGTGTCATTAGATACTTTTTCTAGGGGAGAAAACGTGTCGAAAAAACCATGCAGTTTTTCGTTAACTTAAAATTCTGCAAAACGACAGCTAGTTTACCGTATAACATTGTGAAAGATGACTTGAATGTCCACATTTTTTGGTTTATTTCTCTGGGGAAACATTATTGTTCTCAGAAATCAATAAATTCGATGTTGATGTTCGTCAAAATGCTTAAACTTGGTATGTCGCACAATTGCCAACTCTACCCTCCTCTCGTCACTTTTTGTTGCGAAACTGACATACCTCCCCCTCCCTATTCTCTCAAATGCTACCTCATTCGTGAATTAGGGACCATTCACAAATGACGAAGCACTTTAAGCAGCAGTGGAGATTACGACTGTCACTAAGCACGTGTGACAGTCGGGCCTAGTACTCTTTAAGGTTACCTTATCCAGTTAATATCGCGATCATATTTAGATAATTCTTGTATAGATTTTTCCATGTGAAAATAGGTTGGGCGTACCCGTGAGCAGACACATTTTTGAGAAATTCACATATCGAAGATAAAGTTGGGGAGCCCGGGGCTAGTTGATGGTTGGGGCGAGTTAACAGAGTCCCCTTTTCTCTGTTGCCATTAGCCATATGGTGCGGTTTCTCGTTGTGTATCTCCAGTAATATGAAATATATTTTCCAATGTTATTATATTATATACATTAGGGCATTGCAAATTTTTTTTTTGAATTCTCAAAGGCCCCCCCTCTTATATTGTGACAAATGTCAAAGTAAGCTCAGATGCCAAATTTCATATCATTTGGACAATTTTAGACCCCCGCCCACTTCGCTTGAAATTTTTTGAAATTGGTACTATGGAAAAATATGGAGGAAAAATACATTAAATGCTATAACTTTTGAAGTAGCTGTCAGAAAATTACAATTTATACCTCTTTCGAAAGAAAATAATCTTAGTAATTGATTGGATATATTTTTGTTTCTAGGAAAATACGGAAAAGTGGGGTACTGGGTCGTTTTGGACACAAAATCCCAAATTTTTAATGATTTTTCTGCTCCGTGATGCAAATCATACATATTTTGTAGTTTTTCTAATGTGAAAAAATCTCAGAAATCGAACGGGACCCTTTTGACCTTAGTCCGAATACGAAAAGTTGGGGTTATAGGGCTTTTTGTCATTCATATTAAATTTTATCATTTTCTCATGCATATATCTCTATTATTCTTCAACCAATTTTCATAAAATTTAACTTGTTGAACGTGTAAAATTCTGAGGAATATAACAAAAATAAAAACGTTAAAGGTAAAATTCAGAAACATCAAACTTTTTGATATTTACTCTACAAATCTCATTTTTTTCATTATTTGTTCTAATACCTCAACTTTCCCTATTTTTCCAGGAATGAAACTTTTCTCATGTGATCCCTAAGCATATTTTACACTAAAAGTAGTAAATTAAATAAGAATTTTGTTGTTAAATGCAGTTAATATGTGCGATTTTATGATAAAAATGTGAAATCGACACTATATGTCAAATAATTTGATGTTCCTGATTTTTACCGGTAACGAATCTATTTTTGTTATAATCCTAAGGATTTTCCACGTCTAACAAGGTATAGTTTATGAAAATTGAGTGAAGAATAATAGAGATATAGTATAGTTTATGAAAATTGAGTGAAGAATAATTGAGATATATTCACGAGAATATGATGAAGTTTAATATAAATGACAAAAGGCCATTTAACCCCAACTTCTCGTATTCGGACAAAGGTCAAAAAGGCTCCGATCGATTTTTGAGTTTTTTCACATTAGAAAAACTACAAAATATGTATGATTTGCATCACGGAGCAGAAAAATCATTAAAAATAGGGGATTTTGGGGCCAAAATGACCCAGTACTCCACTTTTCCGTATTTTCCTAGAAACAAAAATATATCCATTCAAATACTAAGATTATTTTCTTTCAAAAGAGGTATAAATTGTAATTTTCTGATTGCTACTTCAAAAGTAATAACATTTAATGTATTTTTCCTCCATATTTTCCCATAGTATCAATTTCAAAAAAATTCAAGCGAAGTGGGCGGGGGTCTAAAATTGCCCAAATGATGTGAAATTTGGCATCTGAGCTTACTTTGACATTTGTCACAATATAAGAGGGGGGGCCTTCGAGAATCCAAAAAAAAATTTTTTGCAATGCCTTAATATACATCCGGCATACCACAAGGAAGCCATCTCGGTCCAGTAATATTCCTCCTCTACTTTAATGACATCAATATCACATTACAAGGACCCCGCCTTTCTTTCGCCAACGATATGAAAAATTTTCAACTAATACGGGATAAAACCGATGCCGAGCTTCTTCAGAGGGAACTGGACAGCTTTAGTACGTGGTGTAATCAAAACAGAATGGTTTTAAACCCGAGCAAATGCTCAATCGTTACGTTCACGCGAAAACGTCATCCGACTCAGTTTAACTACCATTTCTTCGACTCGAGCATTCCAAGACACTCTCACATCAAAGATCTCGGAGTCATCATTGATTCGGCACTAACATTCAAACCACATACTTCATACATCGTGGATAAGGCATCACGACAGCTGGGGTTCATCTTCCGAATAGCGAAAAACTTCAGGGACGTATATTGTCTTAAATCGCTTTACTGCGCGTTGGTCCGCTCAACGTTAGAATATTGTTCAGCTGTTTGGAATCCGTACTACCAGAACGGGATTGACAGAATCGAGGCTGTCCAACGCAGGTTCATATGCTTCGCCCTTCGTCATCTCCCATGGCGAAACAGATTTCAGCTGCCGAGCTATGAAAATCGTTGCCAGCTAATACACCTCGATACACTCAGCATTCGGAGGGACTGCTCTCGAGCCCTGTTCGTCTCGGACTTACTCTCTGCCAGAGTGGATTGCCCTACAATCCTCGAACGTCTGGATCTTCAAGCCCGCGTTTGAGCTCTACGTAATAACTCCCTTCTGCGAGTTCCGTTCAGGAGAACCAACTATGGTTGCCAGAGCGCTGTTACCGGACTCCAGCGAATTTTTAACAGTGTGGCGATGGCCTTTGACTTCAACAGGACGCGGAATGCGATAAAAGTGAAAATGTTGTCAATTTTAAAATGTAACTAGTTTAAGCAACCACCATTGGGGCCAAGGGGCCTGTTGGTGAAGGTAATAAACATAAACATGACTTAATTCGGCACCGATTCCCACTGACCAACCAGGTGAAAAACGCTAATATTTACCAGAAACTGAAAATTAAAACTCTAACAAATAATTTATGTACCAGAAGTAGATTTGGTTGAAAATGCGTTTTAAAGCTAAGTTCGAGATCGGGGTCAATATGGCCCGCTATCATCTTATTCGTAACTTTTTTTGTATAGCTTTTCAGGAATGAGCGAAAATTTTGAACTCAGGAATGAGCGAAAATTTTGAAATTTTGAAAATCGTTGCTCTCCATGAAAGAGGAAAAGTCAAGAAATTCTAAACTTCTAGGTGCAAAACTTAAAAGGTTATCGCATTTTGAAAGTTCATTTGGGGTCATATTGACCCCAACACCTAAAGAAGGTGAAGAAAATATAACTAAATAAAAAAAAAAAAAAAAAACAAAACAAAAATTTGTGGTTCTTGGACAGGAATCTGTTCCAGTTACTCCTCTGTGCATCGCTTCGATGCAGGTTTCAATTTATTTTGAGCAAAAAGAAAGATATGTTTTGGGCTACACGTATACAAAATTTGGAAGATACCAAACCGTAACGGCATACCGAACACGATGGCCAACAAATCTTTGCTTAGCATGGCAAGCATTCTGCGAATGGGCCAAAATTATGCATGCAGTTTTTCATCACATTTGGGACCGTCAAAGGGCAAACCTACAAAAACAAACTCCTCTAAATTCTGATTTTTGAGATCTTACGAAGATCTGATACTTCTGGCCAGATTTCGCATCTTCCACTATGCCGGGATCATCTTAGCCTAATACAGAACAGAAAAGGTTGTTTTTGAACTAAAGGAAACAGCAGTCAGATTTACTAGTTAACCAACGGCACATTCTGTGAAATGGGAATATGGTGATTGTTATTATCATTTAAAATGTACTGTTTTCTTACGTTTTCCTGAATCGTAAATAATAAAGGAATGTGCAAAACGTCTATTGAATTGTATAACAAAAGCTGTCATTTCTATTACTACAGTAAGAATGTTGTGTGTGAGGCTTAAGATTAATTAAGAAGTTCTAAATAAATCCAAGTGGGACAATATATCTGCGAACTATTGGAAGTCAACAAATTAGTGAAGTATATTTAGCATTAAAATTCATTGTTTGCATTTTCGAATTTAACGGCTGCCATGCGCTAACGATAACAATTCGAAATGTTAAACCCAACTTATAATGTAATGTCAAATGTAGCGCTCATACGAATCCTCGGCAAATTCATTTCCAATATCAGTTAACCCAGTACGTTTTATGCAAAAAATCAGTTAACTCAGTTAGAAGCAAAACTCGTCATTTCTGGTAGTAGTGGTAGATAAAACATTCTTTAGCTCTATAGATCTGTGAAGAGATCTCCAAAAAAATTATGGTAATACAGGTGAATAACGGTCAAAATCAACAACGAATAATTTTCGTTAGGAGATTTGGTTAAAACCATTTGTGCATAAGGGCACAAAACGTACTTTTAAACTGTTTTAACCTTTTGCGTACCGCTCTTCAGCACATGTAATGACCGACATGTATACGTTAAGTTCAACAAAAGGCAAACTTCAGCTATGATCACATTACTTATAAACGACAACCATTTTCAGTCGTTTTATGCGATCATAAGTCACGGCCTAAGAGAAGAGAAGACAATCGCGTAGCCAATTTGATCCAGTCCTAACCTCAATATTGAATCAGCTTCTGATTGGTCGTTTTGCAAGTCAAAAGCGTTAATAATATTTTCAAACGGGCTGAAAAACAGTGCTGCTGAATTTATTTTGGCTACTTTTCATACTCATGAACATTTCATGCAAATTGAATAAATACCGTGTATTGTTAAGAGAGACACGAATAAACATAAAATTCAATTTTTAAATGCAGCTAGTATTGTGAATTCTTGACAGAGGGTCGATATTTGAGGTACAATTATTTTCAGCAATTGTGAAAAACATGCAAATGGAATCTGGCAACGATGGATGCTTGTTGTCTTTGGAATTACGGAAGAGCCTGGTAGATAAAATTAAGAAGAGCAAGAAGCATGTTGTCGTCTTTTCTCTTAGGTCACGGCGGTTGTCATGTGCTGAAGAGCGGAACGCGAAACGTTAAACAACTTAACAAATAAAAAAGCAATTATTTGTCAGAATTAAAATGTGTGATACTTACTGATGGTCTTCCAAATTAGCAATGTTTGTCCACATGGTTACTAATTTTGGCAACTATTGACATGGAATAGATGGTAAAAAGTTCAGATTGAATGTGTGAAAGCCGTGTTATTAAAATATTTGAGACATAAGATACTTTCATTGAAAAAAAAAACTTAAATGCACCACCAAATATTATATAAATAACAATTTTTCTCTTCCTTTTTTATTTCGACTATGTTAGTCACATTTTCCTTTTTGCATTTTAACGACATTCAATTAGCTAGAGATTACTGGGTAGAAAAAGTTATGAAACTTAGAGCCATAGTACTCAAGTGAGAGCAAGGATGTGAAGTAAACAGATCGGAAAACTAGAAGTGGCAGGGTCATTAGAACAATAAATCTATCCCGGCATTCGAAAAGCAAACAGATATGAACAGCAGCAATCACCATTAAGATTGATACTAATCGTCGACAGGTTTTCAGTGGTGATCTTGCGTGGCTTAATTTTTGTCGATTATCACGGTAAAGATAGATACGTCTACCTTTATCAGGACACATGTTAGTGAACTCGGGTGATTCGTAGTTATTCTGCCTAAGCTCGACCCTCATTAACAGAAGACAAAGATTAAGCCCGTACGATATTAAGCCTGTTCTAATGACCCTGCCACTTCTAATTTTCCGATCTGTTTACTTCACATCCTTGCTCTCACTTGAGTACTATGGCTCTAAGTTTCATAACTTTCCCTACCCAGTAATCTCTAGCTAATTGAATGTCGTTAAAATGTAAAAAAAATAACAATATAGTCCACTCTTGCAAATCTCATACGAATCATAGAAGACACAAAACGTACGCCATCCCACGACGAAAAAGCATTCTAATCAATCATTTTTAGCTCACTTGCGTTTAGCGTGTACTCTGAAACAACCTGTCAAAATGAAATCGATTGCAGGGATGCCAGGTGCACAGATTCTGTGTTACACAGATTTTCAATGTGTTGCACAATTTTTTAAAACTTTCCTGATTTCCACAGCTCTCGACAAACATATGATTACGACGTAAAAGCTCACTGTCAAAATTCTCTTTGAAGGGAAATTTCGCACACATCGTTAGTGGCTTCATAGTATTTAATGAAACAGAAAACTTGTTTCTTTTGTTTACTACTACATCTGTGATTGGCGAGTACCGTTTGTCCGGCATTTTCACCTAAAGTGAATTTGGCTTTAAAGCCCTAATCATATGTTTGTCGAGAGTTTTCTGTTATTATTGCGCACTGCCCACCAACCTGGACTCCTCACTTTCAAAGTGTGAGAAATCAAACTGCTAATAAAAACAGCGAGCTGTCAAAACATATACATTTCAACTGATAGAGATGGTATTCTTATAGATAGGCCAGTCGAACTAACTAGTCTATAAGAAGAATTTATTAGAAGAATGTTGGGTGCGCAGTGAGAATCGAATCCACTTTTTATTGCTACAAGCAATATGTACAGATTTTCACAGTATTCTGCAATAATGCACAGGCTAGCACAGATTTTGACCCCGTGTTGCTAGAACAAACTAAAAACATCACGACTTGTTTTGAAATAAACTTACAATGGAGTAGCTACAGATGGCATTCTATCAATAGGTTGGTTCAATATTTTAAATTTGTTTTTTTAATTCATTTTACAGCTCATTTCCGCATATGGTACGTGTTTATGTACACATTGAATGCAATTACTGACATTATTGTCAAATCAAGTGTCAAATGTAATGTAAACATACCCAGTCAAAAAGGGCAAGTTGCTGGCTAACGGGGGGCTATTTGCCAACTCGGATGCGCTAATTGCCCTTCAATTTTTCAACAAATTGCTGGCAATTAGGGGGCTATTTCAAATGCAACATTTGGGCAATTTGTCGCCGTCATTTTTTTGCCGTCCAACCCGCCCTTAAATCGCCCCCAAATCGCCCACGGAACGCGCCATTTAATCGCTCTCAGTTGCCTAATATGAAAATTAAAAATAATGCTTATTTTTGGATTCATTATCTACTCACATTACTGGTAAGTATATGTGGTTACTAGGTAATCACCACCAAATTATAGGAAGAATCAATGGTGAAATTGGTATTGCACTTCAAAACTTATCACAATCTGACGTTCATTAAGACTTTAGGGCAGAGATCTTGTTCTACTATACATACACACGATTCCACAATTTCCCACATTCGTTGGCTAAATGAAGTGCACTAGACAAACAAAGTACAAGTGAAAACACACCAATTGTTCAAAAAAAAATTTAATCTTAAACTAAACATGAACCGCCATGTTTGAAAAAACGCGAAAAACAACCAAGTCCATTTCAACCGCCAGAAAATTTGTCTAAGTATTGAAATTGCCTTTAAATCGCATTCGCAAATTGCATTTGTTCCGAGGGGCAATTAGCACAAGCGAGTTGAGTCAAACGTCAAACTTTTTAAATCGCCTGACCATTTTCGTCCGCATTTTTTTGACAGGGTAGTATCAAGCACAGATTTTTACATATGCCTCGCACAAATTTCCGAAAATCTTACCTGGCTTTTCTGTTCAATTGAGTCAGAAGATTTATTTCTGTTTGAAGCTGAGACTTTTAATTCGTTTCTCTTTTTCATAAGAGTAGGAATTCTGGACTTCAATGCACTAATTTCTGGAACACCGGGAAAACTAGATGGGTGGACATGGAGATATAACCAAAGATTAAATTTTTTTTAGTGCAAATTCGTGAAATCAATATGAATTAACGCTTACCCTTGTCTCTGAATCCCGGAAATGCAGGGAGAAAATAACGCTATTTTTGCTTAGAGAAGCATTGCAGAAAATCTTACCCAGGCATCTACTTCTCTGTATTTCAGAAATGTGAATCTGGTATGGTTCTCTATTGTAAATGGTTTTCTACTTTAAATTACCTATTTACAGCATTTATCCGGAAGAATGACAAACATTACGGGGTATTTCTGTAGCTGAAACAACCAGATACCGCACATTTCCATCTACCCATCACTTTTCTTAAACTTTGTGTAAAAAATGAATTCAGCCAACTTTCAATATTTTGCATTAATGACATTTTATACAAAAAATTGCGGACGTAACACCAGTAATCGTAGCAACCAGTCAAGACAATATGAACGACTACACTAAAATTTATACCTTCGTGTACTCCTTGCGTGAGCTCTTGAAGGAGCTTGTTTTAATATTGTAAAGTAAGAGTTATTCCTAACGTTGTACAACACAATGACCGGTTTGGCAGCACTTATTGGCAGTTTGTCTGGCTTCTACAAAAAAAACTCTACAAGTCTCTGGATCAAATGTGTGTATTTTGCATTATTATTTCCTTTATTTCTACAAAACGATCTTGAGAATGACGTCATGTGGTTTTTTTTCTAATGTTTCCACCTTGTACTATTGTTCTGTCATTTTCATATCACAAAATTTCTAGTGTACTAGTGATCTTTTGTGTCACCGCGGCGCTAGTTTGATGTCTGTTGTGAAACAGACCCATATTGTTAATTTAAAATATTTGCCGGAATACGAAGAATTTTTGTTCTGGTCTAGACAATGTTCAACTGGTGGACGATAAACCTGCCATACTTCATCATAGTACTATAGTACCAAATGCAGATGACGTACAATCGTGTTTTGAATATTGTACAACGAATTTCCGGTAACCCGTGAAATGGCGGGGCATTTAACATTAAACTAACCTTAACATCAAGGATAATACCATGCTGCGGTAACTAGGTTGAAGCTTACTGCTATTGGTATGATGAGAAAGATCCAATCACAATGTTATAGGTTGCTTTAAAGCGTTTTCCACGTAGTTAGTACGCCTTAATGTACTTCTGGATTCTAAGGGGATTTCAAATTGAACCGAATTTTTACTTTGAAATATTTCTCGTCTATATTTTGTTAATTTTATGGTAAGAATGACAGATTATATAATAAAAACTAAAGGGAGTTGAATTAAATTCGCTACTAAATCAACTATTACCATTCACATTTCTACGCCTTAGTTACATAATTAATTACGACAAGTTGTTTACGATTAACCATCCACCGACGAGATTCCCGCTTCTCTCACAACGAACAATAAATATTAATACCACAAATCGTTCATAATCTTTATTGATAATCAATTTAACCGCGGGATCACAACGATACCCAGACCGGGGGACCACAACGACATTGGACTCCCGGTAGCAAAACCCGTTCCCGACCGACAGCAGCAGATATCTAAAAACTCGAAGGGAAAAATCGTTTCCTGCCGTTCGTAATGCAAAACCGCATCGCACCACCAAACCTGCAAAACCACAAAAATCGAGCTCATCGAGCAAAAGGGAAACTTGAAAGCGAATCCGTCATAGCGGTGGACTTCGATCCAAACCCAGACTGAGCCAGTAATATTTCCATCCGTCGTCCCTCTTCCCTTCTGCCCGTGCAAGCAAACCGAACATCGGAGCAGAGTTCCGCTGATGTCATCAGCTGTACAGCAATAGATATTTCTTCCTTTGAGCCTTGAACGACGTATAGAATTACAGCTACCACCGTGGTGTACCGATGGAATCTCGGGGTACTATCCATGGTTCACTGCTGCTGCTGCACGGCTGCTGATATCAATCGCAATTTCCCCTGCGCTTTGGCTTCTCAAATCCGACGAATTTTGAGCAATTTTCGTAATCATAATTTTTTCGATTGTCGAATTGTTGCCTAAATCACCACCATCAACAGCATTACATCGCATCGGCAGGAGCCACCCCGTAGGGATATCCCATTTTGCAAGCTTCTGCCTAGGTATCTATCTATCCGCACCAAGATCCGCCTGGCGAGATTAGCTTCGACTGTTTACATCAAAGCAAAGTGTTCCCAGGTATCGTTCATCGGCCAGAACTACATCAAACGAAGCGGAAAAAGCATGAACTTTGGTATCGAATTGGACCATCTTTATCAGTGGTGCGTGCAGGGTTAAGAAGCATTTCCGATCCGGGGTTGCATTGCCTTGCCCGGTAGGTGAAGGGAATTGAGTAACTGGATAATTATTCACTGCAATGGAATATGTTTCATGCAACTGGAAATTTGTCGAGCAATCTTCAATGCAATAATACAACAACAGTATGCAAATTTCAAAGTATTCCCTTCCCGATAGAGTAAGATGCCGGAATATTAAAAACTAAGTGAAATTAACAACTGCAATGATTATAATAATTTTCAGAATCTACCATAGAAAAAAGCGGGACTACCCATTGGTCGGAAAACCGCAATCACCCAGAAAGGACATCCACTATTAACTCATATCAAACCGTCTTCCATTTCCTTGTAGGTACTTTGCCATTCTCAAGCGATGGTCGGGGCCCATTAAAACGACCAGAATCGGGAAAGAATTTTGATTGATGTTTGACTGAGCGAAATAAAATGCGCAAAGTGTGGTGTTTGAGTGCGTGTATGTGTGCAGAATGTTTGTGCTCACCGAGTGCACACAATCACACAGGGGATGTAATAATTTTCCTTTGTCATCGTGCTGCGCTGAGGTCGCTTCCACTTATGATTCCTGCGACCGGGGCCTCCCATGTGAAGCGACCAGACTGGCAGAATGATCGTCGGAGCGAGAGCCGGAGATGCTGCGAAATTATTTCAATTATCTTACCTTCGTAAACATTTATACTTGCCATACCGGCCATACAAATGGATGAACGAGTGGGATGATATCTGCTGATGTTGATTGTAGCCTGGGATGTTTTGCAGGTTTGAGCTACCTTTAGCCCATTCAACTGTCCGGTTGTTGTGAAATATATGGCACATTCTTCAGAGACAAATCTTTAAAAAGTGGCGAAACGAATTCGGTCGCTAGTTTTACCTTGAATTCTGGAGCATATGCATGGGAGGTAGCTGGCTTATTTATTTATCATTTAAGAAACCGCAGCAGTGACATTGTAGCGCAGTTGTAAAAATCAGGTAGCACAACGAATAACAGTAAATCAAAACTGCAAAAAAAATCTCGCATCATTTATAACCATTTGTAATATAATGCCATCAATAAAGAGTAAAGAGTAAAGAGTAAAGAGTAAAGAGTAAAGAGTAAAGAGTAAAGAGTAAAGAGTAAAGAGTAAAGAGTAAAGAGTAAAGAGTAAAGAGTAAAGAGTAAAGAGTAAAGAGTAAAGAGTAAAGAGTAAAGAGTAAAGAGTAAAGAGTAAAGAGTAAAGAGTAAAGAGTAAAGAGTAAAGAGTAAAGAGTAAAGAGTAAAGAGTAAAGAGTAAAGAGTAAAGAGTAAAGAGTAAAGAGTAAAGAGTAAAGAGTAAAGAGTAAAGAGTAAAGAGTAAAGAGTAAAGAGTAAAGAGTAAAGAGTAAAGAGTAAAGAGTAAAGAGTAAAGAGTAAAGAGTAAAGAGTAAAGAGTAAAGAGTAAAGAGTAAAGAGTAAAGAGTAAAGAGTAAAGAGTAAAGAGTAAAGAGTAAAGAGTAAAGAGTAAAGAGTAAAGAGTAAAGAGTAAAGAGTAAAGAGTAAAGAGTAAAGAGTAAAGAGTAAAGAGTAAAGAGTAAAGAGTAAAGAGTAAAGAGTAAAGAGTAAAGAGTAAAGAGTAAAGAGTAAAGAGTAAAGAGTAAAGAGTAAAGAGTAAAGAGTAAAGAGTAAAGAGTAAAGAGTAAAGAGTAAAGAGTAAAGAGTAAAGAGTAAAGAGTAAAGAGTAAAGAGTAAAGAGTAAAGAGTAAAGAGTAAAGAGTAAAGAGTAAAGAGTAAAGAGTAAAGAGTAAAGAGTAAAGAGTAAAGAGTAAAGAGTAAAGAGTAAAGAGTAAAGAGTAAAGAGTAAAGAGTAAAGAGTAAAGAGTAAAGAGTAAAGAGTAAAGAGTAAAGAGTAAAGAGTAAAGAGTAAAGAGTAAAGAGTAAAGAGTAAAGAGTAAAGAGTAAAGAGTAAAGAGTAAAGAGTAAAGAGTAAAGAGTAAAGAGTAAAGAGTAAAGAGTAAAGAGTAAAGAGTAAAGAGTAAAGAGTAAAGAGTAAAGAGTAAAGAGTAAAGAGTAAAGAGTAAAGAGTAAAGAGTAAAGAGTAAAGAGTAAAGAGTAAAGAGTAAAGAGTAAAGAGTAAAGAGTAAAGAGTAAAGAGTAAAGAGTAAAGAGTAAAGAGTAAAGAGTAAAGAGTAAAGAGTAAAGAGTAAAGAGTAAAGAGTAAAGAGTAAAGAGTAAAGAGTAAAGAGTAAAGAGTAAAGAGTAAAGAGTAAAGAGTAAAGAGTAAAGAGTAAAGAGTAAAGAGTAAAGAGTAAAGAGTAAAGAGTAAAGAGTAAAGAGTAAAGAGTAAAGAGTAAAGAGTAAAGAGTAAAGAGTAAAGAGTAAAGAGTAAAGAGTAAAGAGTAAAGAGTAAAGAGTAAAGAGTAAAGAGTAAAGAGTAAAGAGTAAAGAGTAAAGAGTAAAGAGTAAAGAGTAAAGAGTAAAGAGTAAAGAGTAAAGAGTAAAGAGTAAAGAGTAAAGAGTAAAGAGTAAAGAGTAAAGAGTAAAGAGTAAAGAGTAAAGAGTAAAGAGTAAAGAGTAAAGAGTAAAGAGTAAAGAGTAAAGAGTAAAGAGTAAAGAGTAAAGAGTAAAGAGTAAAGAGTAAAGAGTAAAGAGTAAAGAGTAAAGAGTAAAGAGTAAAGAGTAAAGAGTAAAGAGTAAAGAGTAAAGAGTAAAGAGTAAAGAGTAAAGAGTAAAGAGTAAAGAGTAAAGAGTAAAGAGTAAAGAGTAAAGAGTAAAGAGTAAAGAGTAAAGAGTAAAGAGTAAAGAGTAAAGAGTAAAGAGTAAAGAGTAAAGAGTAAAGAGTAAAGAGTAAAGAGTAAAGAGTAAAGAGTAAAGAGTAAAGAGTAAAGAGTAAAGAGTAAAGAGTAAAGAGTAAAGAGTAAAGAGTAAAGAGTAAAGAGTAAAGAGTAAAGAGTAAAGAGTAAAGAGTAAAGAGTAAAGAGTAAAGAGTAAAGAGTAAAGAGTAAAGAGTAAAGAGTAAAGAGTAAAGAGTAAAGAGTAAAGAGTAAAGAGTAAAGAGTAAAGAGTAAAGAGTAAAGAGTAAAGAGTAAAGAGTAAAGAGTAAAGAGTAAAGAGTAAAGAGTAAAGAGTAAAGAGTAAAGAGTAAAGAGTAAAGAGTAAAGAGTAAAGAGTAAAGAGTAAAGAGTAAAGAGTAAAGAGTAAAGAGTAAAGAGTAAAGAGTAAAGAGTAAAGAGTAAAGAGTAAAGAGTAAAGAGTAAAGAGTAAAGAGTAAAGAGTAAAGAGTAAAGAGTAAAGAGTAAAGAGTAAAGAGTAAAGAGTAAAGAGTAAAGAGTAAAGAGTAAAGAGTAAAGAGTAAAGAGTAAAGAGTAAAGAGTAAAGAGTAAAGAGTAAAGAGTAAAGAGTAAAGAGTAAAGAGTAAAGAGTAAAGAGTAAAGAGTAAAGAGTAAAGAGTAAAGAGTAAAGAGTAAAGAGTAAAGAGTAAAGAGTAAAGAGTAAAGAGTAAAGAGTAAAGAGTAAAGAGTAAAGAGTAAAGAGTAAAGAGTAAAGAGTAAAGAGTAAAGAGTAAAGAGTAAAGAGTAAAGAGTAAAGAGTAAAGAGTAAAGAGTAAAGAGTAAAGAGTAAAGAGTAAAGAGTAAAGAGTAAAGAGTAAAGAGTAAAGAGTAAAGAGTAAAGAGTAAAGAGTAAAGAGTAAAGAGTAAAGAGTAAAGAGTAAAGAGTAAAGAGTAAAGAGTAAAGAGTAAAGAGTAAAGAGTAAAGAGTAAAGAGTAAAGAGTAAAGAGTAAAGAGTAAAGAGTAAAGAGTAAAGAGTAAAGAGTAAAGAGTAAAGAGTAAAGAGTAAAGAGTAAAGAGTAAAGAGTAAAGAGTAAAGAGTAAAGAGTAAAGAGTAAAGAGTAAAGAGTAAAGAGTAAAGAGTAAAGAGTAAAGAGTAAAGAGTAAAGAGTAAAGAGTAAAGAGTAAAGAGTAAAGAGTAAAGAGTAAAGAGTGAAGAGTGAAGAGTGAAGAGTGAAGAGTGAAGAGTAAAGAGTAAAGAGTAAAGAGTAAAGAGTAAAGAGTAAAGAGTAAAGAGTAAAGAGTAAAGAGTAAAGAGTAAAGAGTAAAGAGTAAAGAGTAAAGAGTAAAGAGTAAAGAGTAAAGAGTAAAGAGTAAAGAGTAAAGAGTAAAGAGTAAAGAGTAAAGAGTAAAGAGTAAAGAGTAAAGAGTAAAGAGTAAAGAGTAAAGAGTAAAGAGTAAAGAGTAAAGAGTAAAGAGTAAAGAGTAAAGAGTAAAGAGTAAAGAGTAAAGAGTAAAGAGTAAAGAGTGAAGAGTGAAGAGTGAAGAGTAAAGAGTAAAGAGTAAAGAGTGAAGAGTGAAGAGTGAAGAGTGAAGAGTAAAGAGTAAAGAGTAAAGAGTAAAGAGTAAAGAGTAAAGAGTAAAGAGTAAAGAGTAAAGAGTAAAGAGTAAAGAGTAAAGAGTAAAGAGTAAAGAGTAAAGAGTAAAGAGTAAAGAGTAAAGAGTAAAGAGTAAAGAGTAAAGAGTAAAGAGTAAAGAGTAAAGAGTAAAGAGTAAAGAGTAAAGAGTAAAGAGTAAAGAGTAAAGAGTAAAGAGTAAAGAGTAAAGAGTAAAGAGTAAAGAGTAAAGAGTAAAGAGTAAAGAGTAAAGAGTAAAGAGTAAAGAGTAAAGAGTAAAGAGTAAAGAGTAAAGAGTAAAGAGTAAAGAGTAAAGAGTAAAGAGTAAAGAGTAAAGAGTAAAGAGTAAAGAGTAAAGAGTAAAGAGTAAAGAGTAAAGAGTAAAGAGTAAAGAGTAAAGAGTAAAGAGTAAAGAGTAAAGAGTAAAGAGTAAAGAGTAAAGAGTAAAGAGTAAAGAGTAAAGAGTAAAGAGTAAAGAGTAAAGAGTAAAGAGTAAAGAGTAAAGAGTAAAGAGTAAAGAGTAAAGAGTAAAGAGTAAAGAGTAAAGAGTAAAGAGTAAAGAGTAAAGAGTAAAGAGTAAAGAGTAAAGAGTAAAGAGTAAAGAGTAAAGAGTAAAGAGTAAAGAGTAAAGAGTAAAGAGTAAAGAGTAAAGAGTAAAGAGTAAAGAGTAAAGAGTAAAGAGTAAAGAGTAAAGAGTAAAGAGTAAAGAGTAAAGAGTAAAGAGTAAAGAGTAAAGAGTAAAGAGTAAAGAGTAAAGAGTAAAGAGTAAAGAGTAAAGAGTAAAGAGTAAAGAGTAAAGAGTAAAGAGTAAAGAGTAAAGAGTAAAGAGTAAAGAGTAAAGAGTAAAGAGTAAAGAGTAAAGAGTAAAGAGTAAAGAGTAAAGAGTAAAGAGTAAAGAGTAAAGAGTAAAGAGTAAAGAGTAAAGAGTAAAGAGTAAAGAGTAAAGAGTAAAGAGTAAAGAGTAAAGAGTAAAGAGTAAAGAGTAAAGAGTAAAGAGTAAAGAGTAAAGAGTAAAGAGTAAAGAGTAAAGAGTAAAGAGTAAAGAGTAAAGAGTAAAGAGTAAAGAGTAAAGAGTAAAGAGTAAAGAGTAAAGAGTAAAGAGTAAAGAGTAAAGAGTAAAGAGTAAAGAGTAAAGAGTAAAGAGTAAAGAGTAAAGAGTAAAGAGTAAAGAGTAAAGAGTAAAGAGTAAAGAGTAAAGAGTAAAGAGTAAAGAGTAAAGAGTAAAGAGTAAAGAGTAAAGAGTAAAGAGTAAAGAGTAAAGAGTAAAGAGTAAAGAGTAAAGAGTAAAGAGTAAAGAGTAAAGAGTAAAGAGTAAAGAGTAAAGAGTAAAGAGTAAAGAGTAAAGAGTAAAGAGTAAAGAGTAAAGAGTAAAGAGTAAAGAGTAAAGAGTAAAGAGTAAAGAGTAAAGAGTAAAGAGTAAAGAGTAAAGAGTAAAGAGTAAAGAGTAAAGAGTAAAGAGTAAAGAGTAAAGAGTAAAGAGTAAAGAGTAAAGAGTAAAGAGTAAAGAGTAAAGAGTAAAGAGTAAAGAGTAAAGAGTAAAGAGTAAAGAGTAAAGAGTAAAGAGTAAAGAGTAAAGAGTAAAGAGTAAAGAGTAAAGAGTAAAGAGTAAAGAGTAAAGAGTAAAGAGTAAAGAGTAAAGAGTAAAGAGTAAAGAGTAAAGAGTAAAGAGTAAAGAGTAAAGAGTAAAGAGTAAAGAGTAAAGAGTAAAGAGTAAAGAGTAAAGAGTAAAGAGTAAAGAGTAAAGAGTAAAGAGTAAAGAGTAAAGAGTAAAGAGTAAAGAGTAAAGAGTAAAGAGTAAAGAGTAAAGAGTAAAGAGTAAAGAGTAAAGAGTAAAGAGTAAAGAGTAAAGAGTAAAGAGTAAAGAGTAAAGAGTAAAGAGTAAAGAGTAAAGAGTAAAGAGTAAAGAGTAAAGAGTAAAGAGTAAAGAGTAAAGAGTAAAGAGTAAAGAGTAAAGAGTAAAGAGTAAAGAGTAAAGAGTAAAGAGTAAAGAGTAAAGAGTAAAGAGTAAAGAGTAAAGAGTAAAGAGTAAAGAGTAAAGAGTAAAGAGTAAAGAGTAAAGAGTAAAGAGTAAAGAGTAAAGAGTAAAGAGTAAAGAGTAAAGAGTAAAGAGTAAAGAGTAAAGAGTAAAGAGTAAAGAGTAAAGAGTAAAGAGTAAAGAGTAAAGAGTAAAGAGTAAAGAGTAAAGAGTAAAGAGTAAAGAGTAAAGAGTAAAGAGTAAAGAGTAAAGAGTAAAGAGTAAAGAGTAAAGAGTAAAGAGTAAAGAGTAAAGAGTAAAGAGTAAAGAGTAAAGAGTAAAGAGTAAAGAGTAAAGAGTAAAGAGTAAAGAGTAAAGAGTAAAGAGTAAAGAGTAAAGAGTAAAGAGTAAAGAGTAAAGAGTAAAGAGTAAAGAGTAAAGAGTAAAGAGTAAAGAGTAAAGAGTAAAGAGTAAAGAGTAAAGAGTAAAGAGTAAAGAGTAAAGAGTAAAGAGTAAAGAGTAAAGAGTAAAGAGTAAAGAGTAAAGAGTAAAGAGTAAAGAGTAAAGAGTAAAGAGTAAAGAGTAAAGAGTAAAGAGTAAAGAGTAAAGAGTAAAGAGTAAAGAGTAAAGAGTAAAGAGTAAAGAGTAAAGAGTAAAGAGTAAAGAGTAAAGAGTAAAGAGTAAAGAGTAAAGAGTAAAGAGTAAAGAGTAAAGAGTAAAGAGTAAAGAGTAAAGAGTAAAGAGTAAAGAGTAAAGAGTAAAGAGTAAAGAGTAAAGAGTAAAGAGTAAAGAGTAAAGAGTAAAGAGTAAAGAGTAAAGAGTAAAGAGTAAAGAGTAAAGAGTAAAGAGTAAAGAGTAAAGAGTAAAGAGTAAAGAGTAAAGAGTAAAGAGTAAAGAGTAAAGAGTAAAGAGTAAAGAGTAAAGAGTAAAGAGTAAAGAGTAAAGAGTAAAGAGTAAAGAGTAAAGAGTAAAGAGTAAAGAGTAAAGAGTAAAGAGTAAAGAGTAAAGAGTAAAGAGTAAAGAGTAAAGAGTAAAGAGTAAAGAGTAAAGAGTAAAGAGTAAAGAGTAAAGAGTAAAGAGTAAAGAGTAAAGAGTAAAGAGTAAAGAGTAAAGAGTAAAGAGTAAAGAGTAAAGAGTAAAGAGTAAAGAGTAAAGAGTAAAGAGTAAAGAGTAAAGAGTAAAGAGTAAAGAGTAAAGAGTAAAGAGTAAAGAGTAAAGAGTAAAGAGTAAAGAGTAAAGAGTAAAGAGTAAAGAGTAAAGAGTAAAGAGTAAAGAGTAAAGAGTAAAGAGTAAAGAGTAAAGAGTAAAGAGTAAAGAGTAAAGAGTAAAGAGTAAAGAGTAAAGAGTAAAGAGTAAAGAGTAAAGAGTAAAGAGTAAAGAGTAAAGAGTAAAGAGTAAAGAGTAAAAAGTAAAGAGTAAAGAGTAAAGAGTAAAGAGTAAAGAGTAAAGAGTAAAGAGTAAAGAGTAAAGAGTAAAGGGTAAAGGGTAAAGGGTAAAGGGTAAAGGGTAAAGAGTAAAGAGTAAAGGGTAAAGGGTAAAGGGTAAAGGGTAAAGAGTAAAGAGTAAAGAGTAAAGAGTAAAGAGTAATGAGTAAGTCTACTTTTCGTATCCTTGGCCCACCAATTATTTTTGTACACTAGTGCACTGAGGGAGTCGAAAAAATCCTCAATGGGACGAAACTGGGGCAAGTTGGAAGGGTTCCTTCTTTCAGCACGTACGGTATCTTTTTCTGCTCAAGCGTCTTCTTGGCGTAATAAGAAGCCGCCTTGTCAGGTCAGAAGACGTACTTCCCATCCGTTTGATGCTCCTTTAAGAACGGCAGAAGAATTTTTTTAAGACACTTCTCCTGGTACACTTGTTGATTGATGGCCAGACCGCATGGCTTGAACCACGGCTTTGAAATCGCTCTGTCCTATATTGCGGTGTACAGCACAACTTGTCGCTGGAATAGTAGTTGTCATTTCCTGGAATATGGGTCTTCGAGAGCTGAAAGTAACTTTCGTCGCCCAGCACGAACGATGTCCCGCGGTAGTTCTTCATCATCCACCGACACTGCGATTTCACGATCGTTATCTGCTCGGTCGTGTACTCGGGGGGGCCGAGTCTAGTTCCGACAGAAGATGTCCTCCATCTTCGGTTCGGTGAATCAAGGTATGGGAGCAGTGATATTTTCGGCCGGCGTCACGCAAACTCGTTCCGTCCTTGTTGTCGAAAAACTTTTTCAACGCTTCCTTCATCTTCATCGTCATTATCTTCGTCAGACGTCCGCTACCTGCACGCTCAGGGATGCCAGGATCCAATAAACTGTATTCACGCTTTAGTCTCGAAAAAGGTCTACCAAAACTTTTTTCCACGATGACCATGCGTTTCGTTAAACCATACAACACGCTCGCGGAGCGCTTGCTGTTTCGACACCATCTTCGATTGAACTAACCCGAGTGAAAAGAAACATGCCACCCATTTCTAGGGAGTCCAGAGAGCAATTCTCTTGGGGAGAAAAAATTTACACTCTTTACTTTAATTACAGAAAGGTATTGAAATCATTCTCATTTTTTATTGAACACCCGTTGCTACCAATATCTGTGTTTGGCGAGTAACGGTTTGTTCGGAATTTCCCTTTAAAGTGATTTTTGACACTTGGCTTATACGCCCTAATATAATCATGTTTGGCGAGATTATTCTTATAAAGCCGAAATGAATACATGTAGTTTATTAATACTTCTCTCTCTGTCTCTCTTTCTGAAAACTGATGACCTTATCGAGCTCTATGAACGACGTATTGAATATTGCTTTTTTTAATTTAGGCGTTGCGTTAAGCGACATAGATGTTGGATGGTTGAATACACAGAACACCAAGTATTCAACGTAGTAGTGAGATAATACATTTCGCATGTAATTCATATTCATTTTATACTCGTGGCATCAGCGAGAGCAACTGTATTTTTAAATTTAAAACTTGTAGTGAAAATTTGACTTCTTTTGCAAGATATAAATTATACTGGTCATGGTGCAAAAATTACCAGTTATTGATAATAAGATAACGCATATCATATCAATCAATATCATGTGTCGGCCCTAACCATCATTTACCATTCCTAAGAAGCCCCTCACTTCTCTCTCACTCTCTCTCTCCCTCCGTTTTCCATAGCAACTGTCGTGACTCACATCTATCTTGCCATTTCTCTAACCATTTCTGTGTTACGTCATAGGATGTTCTATTAATCCGAAATATTGGTTAATGTTCAAGGTTTGGGAAGACGAAACTGTTTTTGTTTGGTGTTATACTATAAATAATTTTTGTATTTGAATATAAAGCGGAGCCGCTCGCGGAAACAAATCTAATATTAGACCTACTTTGCACAGAAAATATTTGTGGTTCTGAGGAAATTTGTAAAATGTTTGTATTATGCGAAAACAATGATTAATTTACATTCAAACCTGCTTTCCCCTGAAGATGAAGGAATATCCCATCGAAACGTTCCACTATGGAAAAACATGTGACCATAAGTCGAAAACTACATCCGCTTCAATTTAGTACAATTCTATACTGAGCGCTTTTATATACTATAATTAAGGAAAACTTTGGGTATGCCAAAAAATATTGGACCTAATATGGATGCTTGAAGCTGAAAATTTTGGAAAGAGACGAGACATTTCACATGTTTTTTTAAACTTTTCGTGTCTTCATTGAATTTTGAATGAAACATAAGCTCGTATATGGGTCATTCCACGCGAAGTGATCAAGGCACGTGCTATCGACCTTCACGGATTTGAACCAAATTTGGAGGAATTGTTCATCTAAGGCTAATATATAAAAAACCCAAATTTTTGTGTCAAGTGAACCACCCCTCGGGTCATGGGAGCGCCCCCGTTTTGGCCAATTGCCAAAACTTTAGAATCAAACCGCAAGATGGCTTTTGAAGAAAATTGTTTAAGGACTCTAGAAAAAATATCAATTTTTGACGGCAGTGCTGCCAACTATGCGATTTTTTCAGTTAAATATTAAAACTTTATTTTTCTCTCAATACATATATTTTAATTTTGAAAATTCTAATGCCATCGTGTTCCTCAGACATTTTCACATAAAAAACACTTGTAATCTCAATATAATTTGAGCGGATCCTGAGACCAACCGTTTTGAAGAGAAAAAACCGCAATTTCCCATATAAAATCGCAAGCGCACAACACTAAAAAACCAACTTGAGTATTCTGAGTTCAAACATAATTTTTCGTGAAGTAGACGAGAAATGATGAAAAACTACGTTTTTGGTTTGCTTCTAGCAGATGAGGGTCGATTTTTATGACCGTTTGAAGATTTTCTCAATTTTGGCCAATAAAAATGGATTTTTTTATGAAAAAATGCGAGTTTTTCCCTTTAAAACGGTATATCTCAGGGTGCGCTCATATTATATTGAGTTTATAAGTGTTTTTTATGTAAAATGGCTGAGGAACGCGATGACGTTAGAATTTTCAAAATTAAAATATATGTATTGAGAGAAAAATTAACTTTTAATATTCAACTGAAAAAATCGCATAGTTGGCAGCTCTGCCGCCAAAAATTGATATTTTTTCTAGGCTCCTTGAATCATTTCCTTCAAAACCCATCGTGCAGTTTGATTCTAAATTAAATAGAACCAGAGATATGATCAAAAGAAAATCAAGGGTTTTGGCAATTTGCCAAAACGGGGTGTGCTCCCATGACCCGAGGGGTGTTTCAATTGAAACAAAAAGTTGGGTTTTTATATATTACCCCTAGATGAACAATTCCTCCAAATTTGGTTCAAATCCATGAAGGTCGATTTCAAGCTTGCATCTTTTTTTGATCACTTCGCGAGGAATGACCCATATGTCGTTTGAAAACTTAGAATACCTGCTTTGAATTATTGAAAATGCCCGCTCATTGTATTGGTATGACCTTTTATGCAAAGTAACAACTTAAAGTCCAAAAATATTCAGAAATTACAACCGGGAAAAAAGTCTCCCAAAAATCTCCTAAACTCTCAATGAGGGATGCAAGCATGCTAACTTATAGCGAAGGTTTCAGTTTATATATTCATTCTATTCATTTTATTGATTTTGTTTATTCGTATTATTCATTCTATTTGTTTTATTTATTTTATTTCAAATCATTTATTCTTAAGTTTATTAATTTAATTCGTTTTATTTAATTAATTCGTTTTTGCCACTTCATGCATTTAATTCAGTATTTTCATTTAATTAATTCAGTTCCGGCATTCCTATTATTCATTTAATCCATTTTGTTAGTTTGAAACAATTTAATTCATTCTATTAATTTTAAAACTTTTTTAAATATTGTTTTATTTTCTTAATTTGATTTAAATAATTCATTTTACCTATTTCATGAATCTGTTAACTTTTTCATTTATTTGTTTTATTAGTTTTTAAATTTAATTTGATTTATTGAAGTTTTTATAATTTATTCTGATAGTAGAGGTTTTATTTGTGCAGGGCTCGAAACTATGTTCATCTCACCTCTGGTTAGGTGCCTACTTCGCAAGAGTTCTACAAAATTTACTGTTTTCATACAATTCAATCGTTGTTTACCGATCAACAAGTGCCGCTCAGGAATTAAATTATATATTATTGTGCAGGCTTCATAATCTACCTATTTCAATCGATAAATCCGTTGTTGACCTTTCAATAGAAAAAAAATCACCCCATTCAACGAATAAAAACATCCACGAAGCAAGCGAAATGAAAAAAAACGAATTTAAAGGTCCCAAACAGAAGCGCTCCCTCAACCTTCATTACGCTGATTTATAGTGCAATTCTAGAATGCGGACCAGGGACCAAAATGTGAGCAGATGTGTTTGATTCGCGTTGGTACCTGAAAATTCAACCGCCGTAGAAGCACCGACGGCACTCATCTACCAGTCACCATTGTGCCTAACATTCATCAATTTGAACATAATTAATGTAGTCGGATCGTCAACCGGAATGTGAAATAATTTATAGCAAATAGCTTTGCCGACCAGTACTGACAGATGTGAACTTTTTTGTGCAAAAATGTCCTATGTGGACATACATGCTAAAGATGTTTTTATAATCATTATGAAATCAATATTTTAACGCCGTTGGGTTAGATAATAAAACTAAATCCCAACCAACAAGGAAACCAACGACGTTCTCATGCCACTGCTGGTCACATAACTTCTCAATGGGGAAGCTGGGGTCAATCGGGTCAGCCCAGTACAAATCGTTCCGACAATCATAGTACCTTCGATTCCAGCATTCCCCTCTGATGTCCTATTTCGAAAAATTCAATCTCGCTCCGTCCTGCCATATATCACCTGGCAATCTGAACTGGATTTGATTTATTACGCTTCGGCATGCCTGCCACCGAAAATGCTCAAGCTCAGCTGCCTCTCGTGCTTTGATAGTGCTGAACTCGTCGGTGCGTGAGTGGCAACATGGGACAGACTGCGAACATTTTTTTTTTCGTTCGATGCCATCCTGCGCGTGATTTCGAACTGTTCCGATGAAACTTTATTACTCTACCTCCGACAGCAAAGTAAAGCGGATCGCGGATGACGACAATTCGACAGTCCCGGCAGGAGAGACCACCGCGCAGAGGCGAATAAAAACCAGCGACGAATCAGTTCACGTCCTCGTAAACTCACGGGTAATGGTTGCATCCCCCTCCTTTTTCGACACTGCCGCTGCTTGCTTCGGTGGTACGAAGCCCTGTATGAAGTTCGCCCTTGCATCCGTAAACCAGGTGTCAGTTTATTTTATTTCACCTTTTTATTATACCGCTCTTCGTCCTTCGTCTGCCACCTCCGACTGCCAGTTGGTTCGGATTTGAACGCGTACCAGTAGTTAGGCCGGGTGGATGAGATTGTGTACTGTTGTCGATATGGATATGATGTTTGGTATTGTGATCGTCAATATTATTTTTTGCTTTACCAAACTGAAAAACCTATTTTAATCCACCTAGCGGTGCAATTGTGCCTTTCTCAATCATGAATCACGAGAATGTGTGCGTTGTTTATATTCATTAAAAACTTTTAAATGCATATATTACATTTTATTATTATACATCACATGACAACTATATACAGGAAAATAAATCATTATTCGAGTTCTAAAATTTTGAAAAAGAAAAAACAGCCTCGGTAATATTGAACTGAAAAAAGGCAAAGTCCCAAAAAGTCGATTTTTATAAAAAAAATTATTTTTCGAGATAACATAAAATCTCGACGTTTCATGCATTTTAAAGATGTTTGGCATTAAAAATACGAATTCGATTTCTGAAATTTCATGAGGTCCCCCCTTTGAAAAAAAAATTTGAGTTCCGGCTTATATGGGAATTTCATGTGTGACCGGACCGTTCAGTCTATATTTCCGGAACCATACAAGCGGTCCGTGCGAAATTTTACAGACATCTGTGGGGATAATATAGCTATCATTTTGGACTAAGTTTGTGAAAATTGGCCCAACCATTTCCGGGAAACTGATGTGAGTTCGTAAATTTTGAAAGATGGGCGCTTTTCCCGGGCACTTCCGGAACCGTCTATGGTGGTCAATGTAGTCAACGAAAGTTTGGTTGGCCGTCGGTGACCTAGAACAGCAAATTTAAGTTGTTTGAGAGACATTTTAGCGAAATTTTTACCTTTTTTGCTTTCATCGGAGTATCGGTTTGAATCACAATTTGCTATGTGATCGCACGCCACAACCTGTAACTCCGGAACCGGAAGTCGGATCGGGATGAAATTAAATAGCCATTTACGGGGACGCAACATCTTTCATTTTAGACTAAGTTTGGTTGATTCGGTCTAGCCACCTCCGAGAAACCGATGTGACTGTTAGTCTGAATTTGGATACTTCCGCCGGGTCTTCCGGAACCGATGATGGTGGCCAATGTGACCAAAGAGACTTTGAATGGCTGTTAATGACCTAGTACTACAAATCGAAGCAGTTGTGGTCACATTTTGGAAAAATTTTCACCATTATACATTCATTGCAGAATTTCTTAAAATCGACATTTTCTGCGTGATCGTACTCATCACCCTGTAATTCCGGAACCGGAAGTCGGATCCATTAGAAATTCAATAGCAGCCTATGGGAACGTTGCACCTTTCATTTGGGACTAAGTTTGTAAAAATCGGTTCATCCATCTCTGAGAAAAGTGAGTGAGATTGTGTTCGCGTACACACACACAGACGCACATACACACACACACATACACACACATACATACACACACATACATACACACACACAGACATTTGCCGAACTCGACGAACTGAATCGAATGGTATATGTCACTCGGCCCTCCGGGCCTCCGTTAAAAAATCGGTTTTCAGAGCAATTGCAATACCTTTCTATTGAGAAAGGCAAAAAGACGATTGAAATGAAATCCTGCCTATTTACAAATATTAATTTTAAAGTTATGCTTAAATGTGATTCGAACATGTCTTTTTTGTTAAATTTGTTTCGGTAACTTCAGTATTGATATAAAATATAAAATTTTGTGATATGAAAGCTGACTGCTTCGGATTTCTCTTAGATTTTTTAGAAAATTCACACCAATTTTTTAAAGCGCACTTTTTTGAAATGTTATGTAACTCAATCATATTTAGATATGTCCAATTGACTGGCTCGAGTTTGCATTGAAAAAAATAAAAATGATATTTAGCAATCACAACACTTTTCGAATTCTTTTTGTGGTGCCGAATGACTGTGCAAGTTATATGAACGACTGTTTGCTACTCGTATTTGCGCATTAAGTTTAAATTTTGTATGGAAATTAGAATGGGAATATGCACTTTTTTGCACTCAATCAAATTGAAAAACTAATGTAGTAAAAGAATAGTGTGGTGAACAAGAAACCTGCTGCTGCAAGGATTTTTTATAAAAATATTACTGAGATTTTTAGTTAGAGGTGTAAAACTAATCACAGAATTTGTTTAATTGTGTCAACACTGCAAATATACCACTCCCACCCACTTTTCAATTCAAAATATCTCAGAACATGTTCATCGCAGAGACTTGTAAATTTTGATAGCGTTTTTTTAGAATAAATTTCTGAATTACATAAAGGGAAGTAAAAAACACGATTTTATCTATCAGTGAGTTCAAACTATTTCGATGCAATTCATCACATGTGTTATTTGCCTTTTCAATCAATTTTCAAGCTCCAGCGATACAAAAAACACTACAATATTGTCGAAATTTAATTGTGAAACATGCCTATAATCTTGTAATGGCCAAAAGTTCGTTTGAAATAACTCTGCGAAGCAAAAATGTTATGCGATCAAAATAGCCTTCGACCTATTTTTTAAGATTGAATCTAAAGCAATTCACAGGCTAATAATTCTAATGCAAACTTTAAATACTTCTAATGCAAATTATACAGGTACATAAAATCCTTTCTGATCGAGGTTAAAAAAATGATGGCTTATTTACGTGTCTTATATCTATCATAAACCAATGGTAATTGATTAAGCAAACGCAATAAAACTAATAAATGATAAATGACCACCCAACTAAGTTCATGTGATTCATTATTTTGAATTATTTTGAAAAATTCTGTCGAAGACACCAAGTCTGCGAAGAACATATTCTGATATATTTAGCATTGAGACATAGGTGATGGTGGTACCTACAATTGCAGTGTTGGCAGACTCTATAAGTATCTGCAATTAATTTAATCCATCTATCTTAAAATCGTAGTAATATTTCTTTCAATCTTAGCTAGTTACAATTTTCAAAAAAGTTGTTAAGCACGTTATGGACAAATATTTTATTAGATTGGTTTTTAGTTTCAGTGAAATAGCGATCTGAACGTGCGGAAATGCAAAAAATGTAGTGTTCTCCTTGCTAATTTCCAGGAAAATTTTAAACGCAATGCGCAAATCCGGGGAGCAACCAATCGTCTTTAAATTTGCACAGTAATCTGGCACCAAAGAATGCGGCATCGACGTACCGGCAAACCAAGTTAAGTTTGATGGCGTGATCACCCATGCGAGTTTGAATCTGCTGAAACCAACAGCGTTGGCTGCTTTACCGACCCCATGCTTCAGTCAGTGAAGATGCAAACGATTGCATTCAGCATCAGTCACAGCTGACGTTATATGTCAAGTCAAACTGATATCCGATGACCTTCGCCGGATCTGCTTTATCCAGTGTCGGATCCAGAGAGAGGGTCCTGGGGCCCCCTTCCGATAATTTTCAACTTGTTGAGAAATTTTAAATCAGTTTAAAGTTTTAAGTTTTATATTAGTTTCAAACTCAAAATCTTTCAAAACCAATTTTGGCCACCAATACTGATTGTCATTAAATAAGGTTATTACGTATTGTTGCGCGAAATCACTGGATGAGCCACTACGAGCGACTAGGTCAACTACCACTACTCATCTACCCGTTTATCAGGTACAGACACAGGAAATCACAACATTATACAAATTTGCTTTTTTTCCCACTAATTTGTTACCACTACCCTTGCATCTTGTGAATAAAATATTACAATGAATTATACCATCGAATCGTCAACACGCGTTTTTTTACTCCGTTCGACGAACTTGTTTCTCTCGGTTTCTTTCGCTTTCGCGGTTTTTTCGGACTTTGGCCGCATTAAATGGTCCTTCGAGCCGGATCTCGGGACCGTCGGTGACAATTAAAGCGCCTTTTATCCGTTTTCGCCGTCGTACCGCGATTCGCAAAAGTGCGCCAGTTTGAGACAAACCCTCAAGAGTAAGAAAAATTGTGCGTGATTATCCACAATGGTTTGGTCGACAATGACTGGGCAGTGCGTAAGCCTCTCGTACCTGAAGGCATAAAATAGACCCCACTTGCGGTCCTTAGCTTCCTGCCCAGTAACTCCTAGCCCTGGCCTCCTCGTGGCGTCGACTGGGATACAAGTAACCTTAGTGAAGATCGGGTAACCAACCCCGGTGGGAACTTTGGTCGTATGCTGGCAGGGAAGGGAGGGTTACCCTTCTTCGGAAGGTGTAAACCTGTCCTGGTGCCCAGGTGGGACCTTAAGCAGTCCTGGCACGATGGCCCACCGGCGAGACAGGTGGTTGGCGTAGGCCCTATAAGCCACCCCTTAAAAAAACCCACATAACGAACAATACAGAAGAGAATACGACCCAGAACAATCGGCAACGACCCAGGCGACGAATAAAGGATCACGATTGGAAACTCAGAACATGGAACTGCAGATCGCTCGGCTTCGCAGGATGTGACAGGATAGCGGACCCTTCGCAGACTGCGTGGCTGGCGACGCGCGGCCATGGACCGAGTGGAATGGAGGAATCTTTTTTATACGGCACAGGCCACTTCGGCCTTAATCTGTTAATAAATAAAAAACTACAAGGGGCAGCCCTATGGGGTTGCACGAGCTCTAGACGTAGGACTATACTACTTAATGTAAAATATTTATTTTCTTAGTACATTTTTAGTAATAATAAATCAAACATATTTCTTACGTATGGTTTAATCACAACCAATCAACATCGAATATTACATATTGAACCAAACCTTCTTGGTTATCAGGTCATTTAATTTGTAGTAGGTGATCGAATCCGATTAAACTTATTTAAGAAGATCTGAAGAAAGAAGACAGAAAACTGTGACCGAACTAATATCTGGAACTAAATCTTTATAGAATAAGATTAGCTTGTAAAACCTTTTCGATTGTGTGTGGTAAAAAACCCGGGCCAGTGAAGAAAAATCAAATTTTAGACAATATAATCACATTTCATGTATAGACCAAGCATTCTAGTTATATTTTGCCATTATTATAACTTTCCTAAAGTACGCAAACAAATATAGCGAATGCAGTTGTCTTAATCATATATCGAAACTATAAATATATAAGAATCGAAAATAATTTTATATATGCACAATATGCGTTTTTGCAACGGTTTTCAAGTGGCAGTGTATTCATTCATAAATAGGCTTTGTAGTATGTACCTATTAGTAGAATCAAAGTACTATAGGCTGAGTGGAAATGAATCACGTGATGGGGAATCGATGAATTGATCGAATGTAAATAATAAACTTTCGTTGTGCAATTTAGTAACAAATTAGATCTATCATTCGCCTCAAACATTAAACCCAAGCGCACAAAGCAAAATGAATCAACGCTGATGATGATGGGTAGAGCGAAAGAGATAACTAATGCCACGACACTATGTTAACCGTGTTTGCAAATGGAGCTCGCATATACAAACTATTTTGTGTACGAATAATTATACATGAAAGTGTGCTGGAAACGAGCACAACACAAAAGATAGCATACGGACAAGCTCATTCGCATTCACTGGGTAGCGTACCTCCACAGGCAGTGTAACGGACTTCTAACTCAGCTACACTGGCTGTGGAAACACACTGCGCAGTGATCTGCTTCGCCTGCTGTTCAACAGGCAACTGAGCTGCTCTGGCGAAATCCGTCCGTTTAAATAGTCGATGATGACGTCATTCATAGAAGCGTAGCGCGTTAGGTACGCAAATCTGTCGTGCTGGACTAGGGAAGCGCTATCTTCTGTGTGTAAATGCGCGATATTTTGACTAGTTTGTTCATTATTTAAATTTTTAATGCCATGATATCAAAAATCTTTAGGTTTATATATTGGAATCTATTCTTAGAAGTATTTCGGGGCGACATGCGCAAAAAATTTGAAAATTTATCGTGAGATGGCTGAATTATATGCGTTTAAAATTGGACCACTTTTCGTTACATACCATTTTTGTAGAATTTGCAACGTGCACCCCTATATCGAAAACAAAGACGTAGTCCTACGTCAAAAAAATATCCACAATGGACTCACTCGTTCGCGGGAGAAATTGCAGGAATCACGATTGGATCGCATACAAAAGATTTTAGCTCGGTTCCGAGCAAGTGAGGAGCTGGACGATATAGACATCCAGACTGAGCTGGATAACATCCAAGAAGTTTGGAGCGGGTACCCATCGATCCACGGACGGATGGTGAAGGTATGCAAAGACACCGAAATTGATGACCTTCTCGATCAATTGGCCAATTTCGAGGAAGACGTCGTTTTATTGAAAAATGGATTCAACAAATTGCTAAAAAGAATTGATTTCTCGTCCACTCAACACGAGGTCCCGCTAATGCAAAATGGCACTGACGCCATTCGGCAACTCGCAGAACAGCAAGCATAATTTTTCCGCCATTTGTCATCCAATTTTTCCTTTGTGCATCAAGCTGCCAACTCGAGCACCGCTGCAGCAAGTGTTGATCAGAACGCACAGATTTTTTCTGATATTAAACTACCGCGCATGAATCTTCCAATATTTAGCGGTAACATTCTCGAGTGGCCATCATTCTACGATTTGTTCGACAGTGCTGTTCACAAAAATCCGAACCTGCAGGACAGAAGCTTTATTTCTTGAAGACCAACCTCACTGGCGAAGCTGGGTCTTTGATTTCTCACCTTAGGATCGAGGACGCCGATTATGCACCCGCGCTTGCCAAACTAAAGGACAGATACGATAAGCCACTCGAAATATCTGCACAGCATATACAGCACTTTCCGTCATTGGATTGCGCTTTCTACACGATGTGTCTGACGAAGTTGTTCGAGTGCTCAAGGCCATGAAACGTGAGGGCCGTGATATCTGGTTGCTGTACATCCTCGTTGATAAACTAGATCCCGATACGAAACAGTTGTGGTTCCAGAAGAAGGCTGACATGACAGATGAAGAAATTACGCTGGACAGATTTTTGAAATTCGTCGATTCACATAGCTGCGCTTTAAAATCTATGCAGCCAAGTCGTTCGAGAACATCAACAACATTTTTCAAGCCCCCCGTCAAGGTTCAACCTAGAACACCTACACTCGTATCCACCAACCATGTTTCACATACGGTCTGCGGTTACTGCGACAAATCACCGCATCAGTTATATCAGTGCGGTAAGTTTTTCAACTCGACGGCTAATGAGGGCTTTGCCTATATTTCCAGACAAAAGCTCTGTCAAAACTGCCTGAAGCTACATGCCGGCGAAGCCGGCAAATCTGGTAGCTGTAGGAAGTGTAACCAATTCCATCATACTCGTTTGCACGAAGCCTTCCACCCACCAGCCGCTCAAACTATAACTAGCACGTCATCCGCTATGGAGCTTTCCGGTCCCCATTCAGTGGCTCAATCACTGGTTTCACACCTCAACCTGATAAATGACCTTGTCGATACTAATTTCCTCCTGCTGACAGTTACAATCAACGTCCAGGACAAACATGGGAGGCCCCTCGCTTGCAGAGCAATTATTGACTGCGCCTCTCACACCAGTTACATAACCACAGATTTGTGCGATAAGTTGGGTCTATCAACCACTGACGTCGACTTTGAATTTGGTGGAATTTCTGGAAACTTTGGCCATGCCAGTAAGGATGCATTAGTGACATTTAGCTCACGCTGCTCGGAGTACCAAAATGTCATTCCGTGCGTAGTTTTGGATCGTATCACGTCCGAGCTACCAATAAAACCGGTGGACATCAGTAATTGGCCTATTCCCAGTTCCATTCATCTAGCCGATCCCCAATTCCACCGTCCTGGCAAAATCAGCATGCTGCTCGGGAACAAGCTTTTTTTCAACTTGCTCGAACCAGGAACCATCAAGCTCTGCCTAGAGAACCGGTTGCCTGTCCTTCAGAACACCAAATTAGGATGGGTGGTTTCAGGTGGATACGAATATCCCAAACAATCGGCAAAATCGAGCTTACCATTATGCTTATTGGCTTCTACTGATGATCTTCTATCGAAACAGTTAAAACAATTCTGGGAGCTCGAAGAGTATGCTAACACTAAACCGTACTTCAGTAACCAAGAAACACAGTGTGAGGATCACTTTCTGAAGCACACTACCCGCAACGAGTTTGGACATTTCGTAGTGCGTCTTCCATTCCTGGAAAATCCCAACACCTTGGGCGACTCTAGGGAAATGGCAACCAGAAGACTGATCCATCTTGAGCGGAAATTGAACAAAAATCCGCAACTTCTGGAGCAGTATCATGCCTTTTTGCGTGAGTACGTCGAATTAGGACATATGTCGATGGCTGCACCATCGACCACAAGACGTCCTACCTTTCTTCCTCACCACTGCGTCGTCTAGGAAGCTAGCACAACCACGAAATGCCGTGTGGTCTTTGACGCTTCCGCTAAAACCACCAGCGGGAAGTCCCTCAATGATATTCTTATGGCGGGACCAGTTCTGCAGGAGTCATTGATCGCCATACTTCTTAGATTTCGCTTTCCTACTATCGTTTTGACCGGAGACATCCAAAAATGTATCGCATGGTTCTGCTACATGAAGACGATCGCGACTACCAAAGGATTCTCTGGCGATGGTCGAATGATGAACCCATGAACGAGTATCGACTAAACACCCTGACATACGGCACTAAAAGTGCATCATATCTGGCTACGAAATGTGTGCAACAGCTGTTACTGTTCTTCCGCGAACAATACCCTCAAGCGGCGGAGAAGGCGTCCAAGGGAACATACGGTGCAGACAACATTAATGAAGCCAAGCACCTACGCAGTCAACTGTCGGATATTTTCGATTCTGGCGGTTTTCACCTACGAAAATGGGCATCTAGCGATGCCACTGCGTTAGAAGGTCTTCCAGAAACAGATCGTGAAGATGCCCATCGAAATCGACGACTCCAAAACCATCAAAGCCCGCGGCATTCACTGGCAGCCGTGCAGTGACGAGCTTCATTTCAGCTATCAGCCATCACAGATCCTTCAGCCAACAAAACGAACCATACTGTCGCAAATTGCCAGCCTATTCGACCCTCTAGGACTACTCGCACCAATCGTTGTCAAGGCAAAGCTGGTAATGCAGCGACTATGGAAGCTGAAGGTGGCCTGGGATGCTACTCCCCCTGATGAGTTGATACAAGATTGGTTTGTTTTTGTGCAAAATCTTTCTAATAAAGAATGTGACAAGCGCCATCGATCAACCCTTGTTCGAAATACGAGCCTGGACCGATTCCCAGGTTGCACTGGCCTGGATCAACGGAGGTGCATCCCGATGGAAGACCTTTGTTGCCAACCGAGTGGCAGAGGTCGTAACATATTTACCAGCAATCAACTGGGGTCATGTCAACACGCATGTCAACACTGCAGACTTGATCTCACGTGAGATGATACCGGAACAGCTGAAGGACAATAAGCTCTGGTGGGACGGACCGCCTTGGAATCCTAAATCAGGACATGACACGGTAAACAAACAACTGAACACATCTCAACAGCAACAAATCAACAGAGAGCAGAAGGCAACCGTAGTGTCACTCGTCGTCGTCTATAAGCATACCTTCCTGGACGATATGATGTCCAGATACTATCCAAACCTTCAGAAATTGCTTCGAGTCACTGCCCGCATGCTGCGTTTCCGTTGTCGGGAGTCAAGCCAAACCACAACATTAACTCCCAAGGAGTTGAATCGTGCCCTGGAAGTCTACCTAAAGCACGTCCAACAGCAACACTAATATGATGAACTTCAACGTTTGCATCAACACAAAGACGTAAAACGTCAAAGTACACTGTTTCAACTTAAGCCGTTCCAGGACGAAAGGGGACTTCTCAAGGTGGGCGGTAGAATTGAGCAATCAAATCTGCAATATGACACTAAGCATCCACTGTTACTACCATGTAACTCCATCCTAACTTTTTTCGTGCTGCATCGTGATCACATCATGCACCATCATTGCGGACCGCAAACACTGCTAGCAGTATCTCGAAGACGGTTCTGGATTATACGTGGTCCCAGCGTCGCTCGCAAGGTCTATCGTCAGTGCATTGTCTGCGTTCGGGCTAAGCCGGCCCCGATCTACCAGCAAATGGGGCAGCTGCCTGCAGATCGCGTTCAGCCATATCCACCGTTTCTGATTACTGGCGTTGATTATGCGGGTCCAGTGAGCATCGTTGGGCGCAGAGCACGTGGTGCGGTGGCGAGCAAGGGATACATTGCACTGTTCGTGTGCTTCTCAACAAAGGCGGTTCATCTGGAAGCAGTATCGGATCTCAGCACTTCCGCATTCTTGGCAGCTTTCACTCGGTTCTCCAGTCGTTACGGACTTCCAGCCAAAATGTTTTCAGACAACGCAACAAATTTCAGAGCTGCCTCCAAGCAACTCCAAGAGCTCTACCGCCTCATAAATTCCGCAAACCACAACCAACAGGTCGCCAACTTCTTGGCAGATAAAGGTGTAGTCTGGAACTTCATACCCGCTCGGTCACCACACCATGGTGGACTTTGGGAGTCTGCGATCAAAGGCGCAAAACACCTTCTAGGGAAAATCGCGGGCAATCAACACTTCACCTTCGAAGAATTGTCCACTCTTCTCGCCCAGGTTGCAGCAACAATGAACTCCAGGCCAATTACACCGATCTCCAATGACGCTCATGACCCTCAGCCATTGACACCTGCATACTTCCTAATCGGAAGAGCTCTCACAACAGTTCCGGAAATTAACATCCTGGAGCGTCAAATTAGCTCATTGTCTCGATGGAGTTATATCCAACGTCTATCGCAAGAGTTTCGATCCCGTTGGCAGCTCGAATACGTTCGCTCGCTGCAACGTTTCACCAAGTGGCAGCAATCATCGCCTAATATCGCAGTAAGTGATTTTGTAATTTTGGTAAAGGACGACGAAAAACCGAGGCAATGGCCGCTAGGGAGAATTTTGGAAACCTTCCCCGGACCTGATGGATTAGTTCGTGTAGTGTCGGTCAAAACCGCCACGGGAATCACCAGACGAGACGTAGGACGGTTGCGAGTCGTGCCATTAGACAAAGACGAGTATGTTCCGGGAAGACTTGGAGCCGAAATTCCTAATCGTAATTTGGTGGGTGGTTAATGTTGGTGCGAAATCACTGGAGCGACTAGGTCAACTACCACTACTCATCTACCCGTTTATCAAGTACAGACACAGGAAATGCCAACATTATACAAATTTGCTTTTTTACCCACTAATTTGTTACCACTACCCTTGCATCTTGTGAATAAAATATTACAGTGAATTATACCATCGAGTCGTCAACACGCGTTTTTTTACTTCGTTTAACGAACTTGTTTCTCTCGTTTTATTTCGCTTTCGCGGTTTTTTCGGACTTTGGCCGCAACACGTATTACGTAATCTATAGTGGTCATTTCGAACCCCTCCCAAATTTTTTTCGACCTTCCGACTAATTTTGAGGCTTGGTACTTAGAGTGGCAACATGGTTTATATTGTCCCACTACAACCTGTTCATTTTACCCCCTAAGGCATTTTATTTTCAAGCAGCCGTTCCGATTGAGCCATTTTGGCCAAATCCCTACTTATTGCGGTGAAATATCTGCAAGAGGTTCAATTGATGTAACACCATTTTCAGAATAAAATTAAAATTTCATCTCAAAAGACCTTTTATTTCACATGCCGAAGTTAACTTCAGCGACAGACATGAATGACGATTTTAGTTTTTATCATATTTATTTCACATTCGACAGCTTTTTATCAAAATAAATGGTTTCTGTGAAGTTCTAAATTTAACAAACATTGACTTGATTTGGCTACTTGTTCATTTTATCCCCCCTGTTCAGTTTACCCACAGTTCCCCTATTTCTATATATAGGCATTCAATTTCATTTTTATACGGGGACTGCGTTCAGTACTAAAACACTGTTAATCCGGAAAAATCAAACAATGAACAAGACAAAACGTGTAAAAGTAAACAAGGCAAAGGCACTCATATATTACTAAATTTGCTAATATGAAGGCAGTAGTGGAGAGCTAACTGTTGTGATTTTTGCTTTAATTTCTATTGGATGTCAATTGATGCTAAGTCACCAAATCATAATGAACTTAATGTTGCTACCAGCAGCAGCATTTTATTCGCTTGCTATGGTTTCCAATTAATGTCTATGTTTGAAAACAACGTCACGAATCAGTGAACAGATATCAGTAGACCATCATGGAGAGCGACTAAAACGTTGTAACTAGTTGAGTCTATAAATCAATAAGTTTGGATTATTGTTTTGATTTCTTGTTTTCAGTATATGGCAGTCTTTCGTTTTATTTCTGTTCGTAGAAAAATCACCAAGAAATGAGAGAAAAAAGAGTGTTTCAATTGAACTCGACTGAAGAGCACTTGTTCTATAATATCTATAAGTTGAAATCAAGTGCTTTAGGAATTGCGGTCTGATCCTTTCATTTTCGAAATACCCTTTCGTATTCGTTACCAATATGATAACGTTAGGTTCAACGGCTTTAATTTAAACTGTTTCTCAAACTGGGATGAACCTGTAATCAAACAAACACTACAGCTTTATTCAAGTAGTCGAACATCTTCCAATCTTTGTGGTAAATCAGAGCAAATTACTTTAATTCAAAAAACAAACCAATTACTGAACAGATTAGTGTCAATATATATGAAATAAAATCACTTTTTTGCGATTTTTTTAGAACTTCGGATTAAGGGAATTGACCAAAACATTTGTGTGTTATAATGTATCATTTCGATAACATTCTGTAATTTGACTCGATGATGAAGCTTTTCGTAGAACGTCTCTGGAAAAAACACGATTTGCGTGTTACCTGTCATTCAAAAACTTCTTACCCAATTTATTTGAAATTTTGCATGCACATTCTATGTTAAAAATACCTAACTCCTACGTTGAGTTTTTGAGACAATTGTTCAATTAAGGGTGCTTTTTTCATTTGAAATAAAAATGGCTATCTTTCACGAAGAAGTCCGCCATTTTATGAGTAAAAAACCCCCTTAATCGAAAAATTATCTGAAAAACTCAACGTAGGGGTTAGGTATTTTTCACATAAAATGTGTATGCAAAATTTGAAATAAATCGATTAAGTAGTTTTTGAATGGCAGGTAACATCGCTAATTATGTTTTTTTCCAGAGACGTTCTACAAAAAACTTCATCATCGTGTCGCTTGTGGATATTTTTGCATAAAAAAATTACAGAATGTTATTGAAATGATACAATATAACACTCAAAAGTTTTGGTCAATTCGCTTTACCCAAAGTTGTAAAAAAATCGCAAAGAAAGCGATTTTTTGCTAGCTGAAACCCTTACCCCCCTCTTAATGAAGTGACGACTTGACTTAGAAAATGTAACCGTCATAGAAAGTCCGCAAAGGGGAAGTAAGTGCGATGTTTTCCGTTCCATGAGTTGGAAGCAAGAGATGCTGGAATTATTGAGCTTATTTTTTTTAATTCGTTTATTTGGCACGGCTCAAGGCGTTAGCTTCACGGAGCCGTGGGTCTTTTATATATTTACATTATGTAAACAATAAAAATAATAATTAATGCTAAGATCGATCCCGTACGCGCGACTTGCCATTGCGCGCGGAGATCCGTTTTCGTATCGGGGAAATATTTGCATCCACGTCAAATATATCATGGGGGTCATTTGTATTTCTGTCGTCTTCGCACATGTCCGGGTCATCATCGGGGTTCCTGCCTTGATGTTCGCGATCAGGTGTTGTTCCTAACTTCTTTCCCTTTCGGGTCACGAGCGTGAACCCCTCGTCATTGCTAGTAGGTCCCTCATTGCTGGAATTAGCTATTGAGATTGTGGTACTTGACGCGGCTTTCGCAGTTGTCATTATTGCTTGAACAGCAGCCACAAATTTGGCAACCGTTTGTGGCTCAGGGAATGATATTGGAGACTGAGTGTTGGTATTTCTTTCTGTAGATGAGGTTTTCTTAGCGGTTTCTGGGCAGGGTTGTCCGTAATGTGCCGTTTGTTCACAGAACTGGCATGTGTTAGTTTGTCCTTGATATGTACATAGAGTTCGCTGTATAATGGTATCACCCCCTTCTGTTGTGTACAGCAGGGTAAGGTAGGAAGGTTGGTCTACCCGCATTCTCACCACAAAAACACCTGGAAATACCTGGAAAGTAGTTCCCCCACGTATCCTCCGTAATGGATTTCACTTCTCCGAAATACGACATGAATCTTTTAATGGCCACTTTGCAAGTACGTGGTGCCAAATCATGTAATTTAACTTCCACGCTTCCGTTATCCATGTACACATAGATCTTGATTTTTGCGGTGTCACAGTCCAGAACGTGTTCAAAGTTGTTTTGCGAAATGAATCTTTTTGCCTGGGCGAATTTGTTGAACGTTATCAGCACCGCGTGTCTGACGTGCTCCAACTGGATGAAACTTACGTCTGAAAACCGAAGCTGCATTTTCTCCTTCAGCAAATGTTCCACATCACCAATACTGGGCCTTATGCGGAAAGACCGGAAGTCAATGGCCACCGTGTTAACTCGAAGAATCACATTTTGTTGTCGAGACTTAGTCATCTTGATAGAATAATAGTAACGGTTCCCTTTTTTCTTCAGACAAAGCACACAAGAAAAAAGCAACTGCTTGCGCTGGCTTGAGCAGCAGCAGAGAGCACACTGGTATTGTGACTGATGCCTTTGGTGGTTGAGAGTAGACTGATTGAGCTTATTTATATTTATAGTTCCTAGTTCTTTTGGTGGTGTCATCAATCATACAGTTACCAAATTTTACGTAAATTTGAAGATATTAGTAATCAGTGTTAAGTGATTTTCTTTCGATTTGTGGCCAATTTCTGGGCAATTTGAACTAATATGTCATATTCTGGGCAGTTTTATCATATTGATTACCGAGACTCCTTCCTGGCAAGGGCCCTGATCTGCTACACTAAGGCCTGTCTTGAAAATAGCTTCATTTCAATAGAAAATATCAAAAAATGTTCATTCCATAGCACTGGTAATAGTTGGAGGTGCCAGAACAAAAAAATAGAAGTTGAACTGCTTCTGCGCATCTGCAAATCGCTTGCTAAACCAGAAGATTTAGTGCAAATTTCGGCGTTCTTTTCGTTAGAATATTTTATGGACATATTTCCACTCATTTTGATTTAGCGTATAAAACCTTGCAGTTTCTAGCACCATTAAAAATTATCATATTCGGTTAGCGCATAAACACTTTGAATTCTGTAATATTCATTGTTGTAACGAGATTGCATTGTAACTTGTAAATAAATAATAAAGATCAAATTCAACATCAATAATTTATCGATGTACTATAGCCTTTCTTGTGACAAAGAATATGATTTTAGGATTTTTAGTTTCTATTGTCTTAGATTTGGAATTGTTTTCTTTATGAACTTTTCGAAACTTCATTCAGTTTTAGCGACTATCTCAAGTTATCAGAATGAAAACATTTATGTTGTAATTTTTTAAAGCCACTGCCGAAACAAAATCCTGGATACGGGCCTACCTAAAAGCAATAAGAATAAGAGAATTAGTCCCTTTTTGTTCCTTTTAGGATGCCCAAAAATAATAGCTCAAGGAAGTACTGCGGCAGAACCGAAGCAAATAGCTCCTGGTTTCAGAAACTTGAGCACATATAGAGAGTTCCTAGCACGTCGCGTAAGATTAAACACCACATGTTCCAATGTTTTATCCCAAAAAACCAGCAAGTGGTTAACTAATAAAATTATCTGACATCGTAAACCAGATTTTTACAGCTCTTCAAACCCTGCTCGCTGCCGGAAAAACAGTCTTGATGCAGTTACAAAATGGCCCCTCGTTACGGCAATCGTATCTTGCGACAGCTATTTGATCGAACAAGATCATGGATCTTATCACTGCGCAAATATATATATATATATATATATATATATATATATATATATATATATATATATATATATATATATATATATATATATAAATATATATATATATATATATATATATATATATATATATATATATATATATATATATATATATATATATATATATATATATATATATATATATATATATATATATATATATATATATATATATATATATATATATATATATATATATATATATATATATATATATATATATATATATATATATATATATATATATATATATATATATATATATATATATATATTTATTTTTTGTTATAGATGTTTTAACCTTAATGTCATTCGCCTCTTTTTTCGTATTAGAAAAATCTCTTTGGAAAAATTTCCTACTCTATGTGCGGGGTAGGGAATCGAGCCCATGTGAGCCGCGTTCAAGGCAATCGATTTACCAATTACGCTATGCCCGCCTCATTGCAGAAGTATTAGCACTGCTTTAAAAGTTTTAATAAATGATTTGAATTCTTATGATTACGCATTTTGCCCAACAGTGCTTATTTAAGTAATAATCCTTAGTTCCAACGATTTTAATATTATTCGCTTAACCAACGAGACTCTTACGCAGAATTTTTAAGCTTTAAAAACTACTTTTCATCAATCAAATTGGCTTTCCCTCGACACCTAACATTCGCTTATCAAATCAGAATCGAAAGCAAAGAACGTCCATTGCCAACCTCCATAAAGATTGGTCGTAATAGTCAGTATGCTTTCTACTTCTGCCCGAACCAACGCAGAGCAAACGACAAAACACTTACTTATGTCTTGTGCGCATTGTCTGAAGAACAAAGTAAAACGCTACTTTTATGCTTGCCGTTGTAACGATCAAGATGGCTGACTTTCAGCTACAAAGCATAGTGCTTTTGCCAAACACTGGGACCATTGACTTCCGGTCTTTTAGGATAATACCGCGGAGCATTAATGATGTGGAACATGTGAAGGTGAAAATGGAGAACAGACTTATACAGGGATGGAATGCACCTCAGAGCAAAGAAAAGGTAAAAAAAACACTTCGCATTTTTCATGCGAACCACCGCTCTTCTTTTTACAATAAACCTCTTCACTTTGATGCGCGTTCGGCTAAATGCCGTTTCATCGAATGTCATTTGGTTGAATGCAAGCTGGCCCAACGCTAGTTTACCAAAAGCAATTTAAGAGGGGGGGGGGGTTGTTTAAAGGTTTCAGCGTGAAAAAAATACTTTTTTTGCGAATTTTTTTAGAACTTTGCGTGAAACAAATTTATCAAAACTTTGAACATTATAGTATATCATTTCAAAAGAACGCTGTAATTTTTCTTTGCAAAAATATCGACAAACGACTCGATGACGAAGCTTTTTGTAGAACGTCCCTGGAAAAAAACATGATTTGCGGTGTTACCTGCCATTCAAAAACTACTAAACCGATTTCGTTCAAACTTTGCATACACATTCTATGTTAAAAATATCTAACCTCTACGTTGAGTTTTTGGGATAATTTTTCATTTAAGGGGGTGTTTACTCATAAAAACGTAGAAATTTTCGTGAAGAATAGTGATTTTTATTTAAAATTAGTAAAAAAACCCTTAATTGAAAATTTATCTCAAAAACTCAGCGTAGCGGCTAGGTATTTTTTACCTCGAATGTGTATGAAAAGTTTGAATGAAATCGGTTAAGTAGTTTTGGAATGGCAGGCAACACCGCAAATCATGTTTTTTCCAGAGACGTTCTACAAGAAGCTTCGTCACCGAGTCGTTTGTCGATATTTTTGCATAGAAAAATTACAGCACGTATTGAAATAATATACTATAATGTACAAAAGTTTTTATCAATTCGCTTCACGCAAAGTTCTAAAAAAATCGCAAAAAAGTGTGTTTTTTCACGCTGAAACCCTTACCCCCCTTAATTGAATGTCAATTTTATTGAATTTTTTTTCTTTTTTAACTAATACATTATATCGTTTAACTGAATGCGTTGAAACGTTGGTTTCAAAGCTGTATCGAAGGCGGAAAATACAATAATTTCGCTTCAAATAACTGGTAGTAGCACGATTGATAACGATAATTAATTTTGATAATAAATAAAGTACAGTCTACATAGTGTAAAGAAAACAATAATTTTTTACTATATCAACTTGATTTAGAAAATGTAACCGAAATCGTCATAGAAAGTCCGCAAAGGGGAAGTAAGTGCGATGTATTCCGTTCCATGTGTTGGAAACAAGAGATGCTGGAATTATTGAGCTTATTTATATTATCATTTATTTTATAGTTCCTAGTTTTTTTGGTGGTGTCATCAATCATACAGTTAACAAATTTTACGTAAATTTGAAGATATTAGTAATCAGTGTTAAGTGATTTTCTTTCGATTTGTTGCCAATTTCTGGGCAATTTTCTTTAATATGTTATATTCTGGCCAGTTTTCTTTAGTTGATTAAATCTTTGAAACATACAGTTTGATCATATTGATTACCGAGACTCCTTCCTGGCAGGGGCTGCCAGACCAAGGCCTGTCTTGAAAATAGCTTCATTTAATTAGAATATAAAAAAATGTCGATGACATGGCACTAGTAATAGTTGGAGGCGCCAGAATAGAAAAATAGAAGTTCAACTGTTTCTGCGCATCTGCAAATCGCTTGCTAAACCAGTTTTAGTTTTAGTGCAAATTTCGACATTCTTTTCGTTAGAATATTTTATGGACATATATCAATAAATTTAATAAACAGCTATATTTAAAATTAAGAAAATTTGCTTAGTATAGTCGAAAACACAATATCGTCCACAACATGTTTAAAAAATTTTTTGCAACGTGAAACGGAAAATGTATTTCACATTACTTAAGGTACATAGCGAGAGACAGCGCAGTATGACTAATAGGAACGAAGAAAATAGGACTCCGCCAATTTACCACAACCACAAACTAGCTCCGGGCTTCCCATATTATTCGGAAACTTTCAAACCAGACAAAAACATAATAAAATACATTCGTTTCATACCCCATGCCTAACAACACTTCCCTCAGGTGAATTAATCATCAGGCTTCAAAACCATCGCTTAAGTGTCCTTCGTCCCGATTCAACCGGTAGGGGAATTGTGGGAAAAACCGACACTGTGGGTAAAACCGACACCCCACAACTTTTCCTAGAAATCAAATTTTTATTCATTTCATAATGATACAATATTATTAGTACGTTCATTTGGAGCAATGGAAGAAAAATTGGATTTACGTTAGTGCGCCGAATGTCATAAAAATTAACAAAACATTCGACAGCAGCGTTCATACTCGTCTGGATGTAAAATTTCGTTGGTAGATTTTAAGGTTTTAACCGAGCGAAAGCTTTTCAAATCACTCCATTTTTCAGTACCTATTATTATCGGCCTGTCCTATGATCAACTAGGTGCATTGAAGACGAGTTTGAAAAATTCAATATTTTCAATTGCTTTTATAAAAAAATGTGCGCTGTTGGGGTAAAACCGACACCCTATGGTTAGGGTAAAACCGACACCCTGTTAAGATGGTTGTGTATAGTTGCGATTCATTTCAAAATACTGGGGATCTTTGTGACACTTCAATTAGCCTATTAGAACACTATAGTATTAGCAAAAATACACAGAAATACTTTTATTGTGTTTATTTCTTGTAAGTCTCTTTAAAAATACAAAATTGGAATTTTTGCTTATCTGATTCTAACGAAGCTTTTGCTATTTCTGCAAAAAGGTCATCAAACCGAATTTCTAGTGTTCTCTTGGTTTGTCATAGACGAATTTTATCACAATGAGACAATGATATTATGTATACCCCAATAGATCGTTGATGATCAGAGTCCGAAAAATCAAATCTGAAAAAGATAGTTTTACTAAGAAGTGTGTGTGTGTCACTTATAAGTGAATGAATCCAATTAGCAGAACGTAGAACGCTTGCAAATCTTCTCTTACGAAATAAAATGACACTGGAGGTTGCAATTATGTGCGCAAGGATTATTTGGAAATACTCATATCAATAAATAATCCTATAGCATAAAATACTCTTATTTATAGTACTACGCTTTCGAACTTTCTTCCCCTCACTACATGATGAAGCAATAAAAAGCACATATTTGCATCATACATACTCACACTTTATTAATCACGCATATATCTCATTTTTAATAAAGATAAAGATTTTAATAAAGTGGAGAGAAAATAAATTAAAGGGGGTGTCGATCTTACCCCTATGGGGTGTCGGTTTTACCCGCAGTGCCTACAAAAAGTCACTTTGTTTTCCAAGTTTTACAACCAATAATTTTTAATGAAATTAATTTTTTGAAGCGCTGAAAAAATTAAGTCTTGTTAAGAATTTTCTGAAGAAGAATTCTGCATAAAAATTATAATTTTATTGGTTTTGTGGCAACTTGGAAAAAGTGTTAAGCTTAAGGTGTCGGTTTTAACCATAATTCCCCTATATGAGTAGAAGCTATAATGGGCTTTAAACGGGCGCGCTTCAAAGGGAAATGCGAAGAAATAAGGTTCGAAACGGATGCTGTCCTGTGGTGATAAACCTGGTTCGTCCAATTTCGTAGGAAGGACACGCTGCGTGTGCTGTATGCGGCTGCTATTCGACGACAGACAACGCACCTTTAGCTCTATCGAACAAGCCGTAAAAATTCCCGAATAGAAGAAACGAGACAGCAAAAAATGGGTGATGGATTTTGATGTTTCAAAGGAAATCAATAAATGTTGTAAGTCATATCACCATTCACAAAGAATCATTAATGGTTGTAAAATATTGACTTTATTGGGACAAATAAATGCAGATTTTCAACTTTTCATGATAGGTTTAGTTCAATAAGGGAGATTCTGCAATAAACATTTTGAAAGATGTTTATCGAATTGTACCACAACTGAATTGAGGATTACATGATAATAACTATAGCCGACGTAAGCCAACTACCAATCCAGTGAATTTAAGTAATCTAGGAAGATACACATATTTTCAAATTCAAAACACAAAAACAACTTGTTTATCCACCCATCGATTTCAACAGCGAAATTAGATTAGAGTACGCACCCTTTTAACTTAAAACATGTCAATCTATTCTTTCGTCAAAAAAAGACAATTGATTTTGTCACACCCCTCCAGAAAAAAAATATTGATGTTAAAATATTAGCTTCGCTCAATTGTTCAAAATCTGCTTTAATCCAATTTCAACTAATTGAACAACCAATTTCTTTGACATATTTTTCTGCATTTTCTAATGGGTGAAAGTGACTCCATAATTGGCTGAGTGAATCTCGCAATATGCCATCCTATTGTTCCTCGCTAAGGGTGCAATCTGTCAACCCAATCAATTGATAATTCAGTGTTTCTGCGTTTCAGTTTTCTGAAATTCTGGAAGCAGTTCGACGAAAGCACAACCCATTATTCGGTTCCGATGGGTCTAATTTTCGACGGTCATTAATTTCGGTTTCCCCTTCTGCGAATGGGAAAAAAGTAGCGGACAGTAGATACAATCGTGGGAATTTTTCCGTATTGATTCAGTGCATTGTCGAGTGGAATGGTGGAAAATGCTCCGGAAGCAAGAACTGCCCTGGGGAAAGCGAGGAAGTATTGTTGTGATGATATCGATAGATAAATAAATAATTTATTCATCTTGATAAGACTTTCTCCAGGCTGGAGTTATGATTGCAGCGAACATGAAAATAGACACGGAAAATGGTTTGATTTGCTTACTGTCATGTTAGCTTTCAATGCCACCGCAAAGAAGTGTTTAGTGGTTCAATAAGGGGTTCAAATTTATTCAGTTTGTTGTGTCGTTTCATTCGAGGTATTTGTGGAGGGATTACTAATACGCTAACGAGTAGAGGAATATAACGTTTTTACAGGAAATGAAATTGCAGCCTGGGGTAAAATGCTTTAAATTCCGATATCCAAACATGACACTACAAACTGATAGTTTCGGTGCATTGCAAAGTCCCCTGGAAATGCACGTTCGTTTGATTCACAAAAAGTGTTACTACAAGTCGGGGTTTAATAGCAAGTTCTACAGTACTTTTGGAGTTTTCTAAACTCCATCATCAGGAAAAAAAACTGGATCACTCACGTTACCAGTGACACACAGAGGTCCAGAACTGTGAAAAGCTGATCAAAAGTAATTATCTTGCGAATGTTGCATTTTGGCCATGGGATGTCTTTGAAAAAGTTTCAGTACAATACATGCCACTGTTCTTGGCGTGTACATATCAAAGGCCAATCCATGAAGCAATTAGATTTAAAACACATCACATTCGGGATTTGCATCTTCGGCAAAGTTTTTTTTAATTCAATTCGTTTAATTGATATGGCACGTTTGCATTAGCTTAAAGGTGCCAATTATTTTGTTTGCACATTTCCAATTTCTTAAAACTAGGGGATTACACATTTAATCATTATTATTTTTTATAACGAAACTAAATAAATTTTACAGTTATCTTACAAGAGGGTATAATATAATATTCGTAAGATTAGGGGGGGGGCATTTATAGCGGTAACCTTGAAGCTAGTTGGTACCGCTGCACGGTACTATCTTTGATTTTAGGCCTGAGTTTAGTCCGGTCTAAGACGTTAGTACCTGTCATTGCAGAAATGGCTGCATCCTGAAGCCAAATGAAAAGAGTGTAAAAGGCCGCCATGTTCCTCTTGCATACATCTCAATAATTTGAATCAATTTTTCGACCTTTATGTGCAATATTATGGCCCATGTTGCACACAAACCAAATGAGGGCAAGTAAGCAAGTTTTATCCCGTACGCGAAGCAGGTATAATCGAGTTTTAAATTCCATTTTTTTGATATTCTTTATCGTATCTTTATAAGGTGCTACACGCTCATTTCAAAACACCACGTCGAATAGTTATATTGCAGGTTAGCAGAAATCGAATCATTTTGAAACAGACCGTAGAACGAAATTTTATAATTGGATGCAGAGTAGCATTAAATAAAAATTGTCGATGGCTTCCTCCCCGGATGGCCAAATGGAGATCGAGTCGACTCCTAAGGCTCTCCCCCGACCCAAACAATATCCAGAGCTCTCGACCGGTCCCTTTGTGGTCTTCTTTCGGCCCAAAACAAAATCGCTGAATCTATTACAGATTTCAAAAGACCTGACGGAACGGTTCTCGGCTGTGACCGAAATAAAAAAGATCCGCTCAGACAGGCTGAGGGTCGTGCTGACTAACTCAAAGCAGGCAAACGATATTGCTTGCTGCGAGCACTTTACGAAGGACTATCACGTGTATATTCCAGCTGTAAAAGTACAGTCTGAAGGCGTTGTCACCGATGACAGTTTGACATGCGAGGATCTGCTGCAGTACGGGGTTGGCCGTTTTAGAGACCGCATACTTCAGCCAGTGAAAATACTCGAGTGCAAGCGTTTGCACTCAGTAGTAGTTGCGGGGGATGGTTCAAAAACGTACCCCCAATCAAACTCTTATCGGTTGACCTTCGCTGGTACCGCTTTGCCAAATTACGTCCTCTTGCACAAGGTTCGTCTGCCTGTGTGTCTGTTTGTGCCGCGGGTCATGAATTGCACAAAGTGTAAACAATTGGGTCACACAGCCACCCATTGTAGCAATAAGGCCCGCTGTGGAAAATGCGGGGAGAATCATCTAGATGATTCGTGCAGTAAGAATGCTGAGAAGTGTCCTTACTGTGCAGAGAATCTGCATGATATCTCGGCATGTCCCGCGTACAAACTACGCGGGGATAAACTAAAACGTTGCCTTGCGGGACGATCCGAACGTTCTTTCGCAGAAATGCTAAAGAAAGCTACACCACCAACCTCAACAAACATCTATGCTCACTTGCCTCCTAACGAGGGCGAGGCTGATGACCCACAAGAGGGAACATCTACTAGGGCGCCTAGAAGTTATAGGAAGAGGAGGAACATTTCCTCTCCTAAAGTTCGTTGTAAAGGCCAGAAGGTATCCCTTGACGGGACTCCGAAAGTCACATCTATTGGAAGTGTTGCAACCAAACCGTAGCAATTAGCTCCTGGTCTCGGAGGATTAAACTCAGAGAAGGAGTTCCCAGCACTTCCCGGAACATCAAAAATCCCAAGTGTTCCTCTGTTTCAGTTCGAGAATAATCGCGGCACTGGAATTATCAAACTCTCGGACATTATGGACTGGATAATAAAAACTTTCAATATAACTGATCCAATTAAAAGTCTTATGTTAGCTTTTCTCCCTACAGTAAGAACATTTTTGAAGCAGTTGACTGCTAAATGGCCCCTCCTTTCAGCGATTGTATCCTTCGATGGCTAACTCATCGAACGAGGTCACGGATTTGATCACTGTTCTACAGTGGAATTGCAGAAGTATCATCCCGAAAATCGATTCCTTCAAAATTTTAATAAATAATTTGAGTTGCGATGCATTTGCATTATGTGAAACTTGGTTAACTTCCGACATAGATCTCAACTTCCACGACTTTAATATTATTCGCCTGGATCGAGACACCCCCTATGGAGGAGTGCTTTTGGGGATCAAAAAGCGCTATTCCTTCTACAGAATTAACCTTCCCTCGATAACAGGTATTGAAGTTGTCGCTTGTCAAGTAACAACCAAAGGCAAAGATCTTTGCATAGCTTCCATATATATTCCCCCCAACACCGCGATTGGGCATCGCCGGCTACATGACATCATAGAATCCCTGCCTGCACCGCGACTAGTTTTAGGCGACTTTAACTCTCACGGTACGGAATGGGGTTGCCTTTATGATGATAACCGTTCCTCTTTAATTCACAATATTTGCGACAACTTCAACATGACAATTCTAAACACGGGTGAAATGACACGGATTCCTCCCCCACCTGCGCGCCCAAGCGCATTAGATTTATCCCTTTGCTCGACCTCGCTAAAGTTAGAATGCGCGTGGAAGGTAATCCCTGATCCCCACGGTAGCGGCCATCTGCCGATCGTAGTCTCAATCAATAACGGCTCAAGGCCATTGGAAACAATCAATATTTCGTATGACCTCACACGAAATATCGATTGGAAGAGCTATGCTGCCGCGATATCCGACAACATCGAATCTACTCAAGAACTTCCTCCGGAGGAAGAGTACAGCTTTTTGGCTGGCTTGATTCTCGACAGCGCGAATCAAGCTCAGACTAAGCCAATACCCGGCGCGAACATACAAAAACGTTCTCCCAATCCCTGGTGGGACAAAGAGTGCTCAGACGTGTACGCAGAGAAGGCCGCCGCGTTTAAGACCTTCCGGAACGACGGGTTACCCGCTAGTTTTCGACAGTACGCGACGTTAGACAAGCGAATGAAGAGTTTGATGAAAGCCAAAAAACGCGGTTATTGGCGCCGGTTCGTCGACGGATTAACGAGAGAAACATCGATGAGCACTCTTTGGGGAACAGCCCGACGTATGCGAAATCGAAACAGTACTAATGAGAGCGTGGAATATTCAAACCGTTGGATATTCGATTTCGCCAAGAAGGTTTGTCCGGATTCCGCCCCGGCACAGAAGATCTACCGCGCCGCGTCCCGTCACGATAACGCGAACGAAACACCTTTTTCGATGGTGGAGTTCTCACTTGCTCTCTTGTCGTGTAACAATAAAGCTCCAGGGCCAGACAGAATAAAATTCAACTTGTTGAAGAATCTGCCAGACTCTGCCAAGAGACGCTTGTTGAACTTATTTAATAAGTTTCTTGAGGCTAACATTGTCCCACACGATTGGAGGCAAGTGAAGGTCATCGCCATCCAAAAACCAGGAAAACCAGCCTCCGACCACAATTCGTATCGACCGATCGCAATGCTATCTTGTATCCGGAAGTTGTTCGAGAAAATGATCCTATCCCGCCTCGACAATTGGGTCGAAGCAAATGGCTTACTGTCAGATACACAGTTTGGCTTTCGCAAAGGCAAAGGGACGAACGATTGTCTTGCGTTGCTCTCAACCGAAATTCAAATGGCCTATGCTAGTAAAGAGCAGATGGCATCAGTGTTCCTAGATATAAAGGGGGCTTTTGATTCAGTTTCTATCAACATTCTTTCAGAGAAGCTGCACCAGCATGGTCTTTCAGCGACTTTAAACAACTTTTTACTAAACTTGTTGTCAGAAAAGCACATGCATTTTTCGCATGGTGACTTATCGACATCACGATTTAGCTACATGGGCCTTCCCCAGGGCTCATGTCTAAGCCCCCTGTTATACAATTTCTACGTCAACGACATTGATGAATGTCTTGACAATTCCTGCACGTTAAGGCAACTTGCAGACGATGGCGTGGTGTCTGTTACGGGACCCAAAGCTGTCGATCTACAAGGACCATTACAGAATACCTTGGACAATTTGTCTGCTTGGGCTATTAAGCTGGGTATCGAATTCTCCACGGAGAAAACTGAGCTAGTTGTATTTTCTAGGAAGCGTGAACCAGCACAACTACATATTCTATTAATGGGTCAAACTATAGCTCAGGTCTTCACAGTAAAATATCTAGGGGTCTGGTTCGACTCGAAAGGTACTTGGGGATGCCATATTCGGTATCTGAAACAGAAATGCCAACAAAGGATCAACTTTCTTCGTACAATAACCGGAACGTGGTGGGGTGCCCACCCAGGAGACCTAATTAGGTTGTATCAAACAACGATACTGTCGGTACTGGAATACGGATGCTTCTGCTTTCGATCCGCCGCGAACATACATTTCATCAAACTCGAAAGAATTCAGTATCGTTGTTTGCGTATCGCCTTAGGGTGCATGCAATCGACCCATACGATGAGTCTCGAAGTCCTGTCGGGCGTTCTCCCGCTGAAAAATCGATTTTGGGAACTCTCATATCGATTGCTCATTCGATGCGATATCTTGAACCCGTTGGTGATTGAAAATTTCGAAAGGCTTGTTGAGCTCAATTCTCAGACCCGTTTTATGTCCCTGTACTTTGACTACATGGCGCAAAATATTAATCCTTCTTCTTACAATCCCAACCGTGTGCATTTCATAAATACTTCTGAATCTACTGTTTTCTTCGACACATCCATGAAAGATGAGATTAGTGGAATTCCGGACCACATACGCCCACAAGTGGTTCCAAATATTTTTTATAATAATTTCCGAGAAGTCGACTGTTCTAAGATGTTTTATACTGACGGATCAAACCTCGAAGGGTCCACTGGCTTCGGTATTTTCAATCAAAAGTTCACCGCCTCCTACAAACTCAGTGACCCTGCTTCAGTTTACGCCGCAGAACTAGCTGCTATTCAGTATACCCTTGGAGTCATTGACACATTACCCGCAGGCCATTACTTCATCGTCTCGGATAGTCTGAGTTCTATTGACGCTATTCGCTCGATGAAACATGGAAAGCATTCCTCGTATTTTTTGGGGAAAATACGGGAGCTACTGAGTGCTTTATCTGACAAATCTTTCCAGATTACCTTGGTGTGGGTCCCTTCTCATTGCTCCATTCCGGGCAATGAGAAGGCGGACTCCTTAGCTAAGGTGGGTGCCATTGAAGGTGACGTTTTTGAAAGACCAATTTGCTTCCACGAATTTTTCACTATTACTCATCAGAGAACCTGGCTACATTCGATAGTCCCTAAGGTATCGACGAAACCTTGGTTCAAGGGGATGGATGTGGGTCGTGACTTCATTCGTGTGATGTCTCGACTCATGGCGAACCATTACACGCTGGATGCACATCTCCGACGTATTGGGCTCGTGGAGAGTGGTATCTGCGCTTGTGGCGACGGTTATCACGATATAGAGCACATAGTCTGGGCGTGCACCGAGTACAGTTTCACCAGGTCTCGGCTTATGGACACCCTCCGGGCCCGAGGAAGACCACCCAACGTCCCGGTTCGAGATGTGTTGGCAAGCCGCGATGTCCTCTATATGTCCCTTATATACACCTTCATAAAAACCATCAATATCCAACTTTAACTGCCCCTTTTTCCTTATCATTCTCAGAAACGCTCTCTTCCACCTGTACCATACACCCACGATGGTTTGATGCGACTCCAAGGCGACACAAAACATCCCTGTCAAATGAGCCAACAAACACGGGACCTAAAGCACGAACATCACACGCACAACTCGAAATGTAGCCGATCAACATCTGAGCCGCACTACGAAATCGTCTGGAGAAACCCCTGCCATCTTAAGAACGACCACCCGGCGTCCCAGTACATGATTCTTCCTGATGAAGGCCACCCTGATTCTGTAATCCATCCGTTGATCTCCCGAAGTCTGAAACTGAAATAATGTTCTCCCCCTGCCATGTTTGTCCACCCTACTTCCCCTGACTCTTATACACAGAAGTAACACCCCTCCCCCCCCCCCCCCCCCCCCAAATATCTTCATGAAGCATATAGCTCTTCTTGCCTTTTCTAGTTTTAAATATTATATTATATGATCTCGTTGAAAATGCCCAACTCTACTACCACATAAAATAACTCTAATTAATGTCTCCGAATCTCTACAAAATTTAATCACGCCCTCTAATTATTGCTACTTTTAAGATAGTCGTATAAATTTTCCCCCTTAGTTAAACATTATTTGCTCCAATAATCTCATTGCTAAAAATGTCAAACCATATTGCCATAAAAACTAAATGACCCCCTAATCTTACGAAAATTATATTACCCCCTTGTGTATATGTATAGCTAATCAATATGTAATCCCCTAGTTTTAAGTAATTTAAAATGTAAAACAAAACAAAATTGGCACCTTTAAGCTAACGCAAACCTGCCTTATCAAATAAACGAATTGGAAAAAAAACACAATAAGCAAGTGGAACTTTACTTATATTTTTACTACTGTCGAAAGAGTCAAAACTAAAACTAAATGAAAGATTGTAAATAAAACCATGCCATATAGCCTATGTAAATATTACGGAAAACAATCTGCTACAAATATTCATCAACGTTATTTAAATGATATCGAAGCTTGCTTATATTGTTTCGCTATTTGTATTTTTCCATCAGAACTTGGACGATTAGTATTTCCACTATAGAACAAATTGTCATTTAATTCTTAGTGATAGAACAGATATGCACAGGGTATGAAAGAGTTGTGAAAGTTGAGACTGGACAGATGACTTGGCAAAATGACGCAAAAAGTTGAATACGGAAGAATTACCTAAATCGTGTCGGAACTTAAGGGGGGTTGTGTAAGGTATTATCGGCAAAAAATTGGATTCTTCAATTTTTCTTCGATACAAAGATTGTTTGTTACTATGTTTTAATTGCCGCAAGGTTCTACTGTATCGATTTTGTTGGCTATTTTCGGCAAATTTGAGACTAAGAGAAACGAAAGCAATGAAATTGAAAGACGGATAGTTATTCTAGAGCGAATCAGTTATAAACTTAGAACGGAAAACTAGAACTAGGCAGGCTCATATGGGCATGATCGAAAGGAAATGTGCAGAATTTTTTGCCTTCTGCAGAGTAGGAGTTGGGCGTTTCACCCAAGTCTACCGCATGGTCTATGGTAGAACATAACTCATCATCATGTTTTACCGCCGACGCCGGCGTCGTGTTCTACCATAGACCATAGACCATGCGGTAGACTTGGGTGAAACGCCCAACTCCTACTCTGCAGAAGGCAAAAAATTCTGCACATTTCCTTTCGATCATGCCCATATGAGCCTGCCTAGTTCTAGTTTTCCGTTCTAAGTTTATAACTGATTCGCTCTAGAATAACTATCCGTCTTTCAATTTCATTGCTTTCGTTTCTCTTAGTCTCAAATTTGCCGAAAATAGCCAACAAAATCGATACACAAAGATTGTTTGTCTATTCAATCAGGTGCCACGTCGAAAACGGGGTTTGCAGTGCACATTATAACTCAAAATTTACTGGACCAACCGTTGAGACATTTGCACAGTTGTTTTTCACATCATTCCACAAGTAACTAAAGGAGCTTTTATTTTTTGGTCAATTGTCTAATTTTTCGTAGCACTTTGAAGCCAAAGTCCGATTATTGCCAAAAAACGATAAACATGCTTGTAAAAAAATAGTATTAAGCAATTTGCAAAAAGCTCTTGTATTTCCCGGTGCAATGATGTGAAGAAGAAAGACTGTGCAAAATTCAGAAAGATTGGTCCAGGAAATTTTGAGTTATGGTTTACACCGTATTTGCCCTGTGTTAAGCCAAAGAGGACCAAGCGCCATTTTGAGGTACTTTATCTAAAATCGCTTTAACATCCAATGTAACACTAGGAACTCTAATATCTATTATGTTTTGGGAGCTCAAATAGCAAACGAAAGCAAGCAAGTGTTCATTGACTTTCTACGTAAATGGTAAGTTATCGAAAAATGAATTTTGGTACGAAAAATACACGAAAAAAATTATGGCGCTTAGCTCGGTTTGGCTTAACGCAGGCCATTTTGTCGAGGTACCTCCTGAAGATTCACTGTCTGCATCCAGTGTCAGGTTCCATTTGTAAAGTTATAATTATCAATTCATTATCAGACAGATCGCAGACTATAGGAAGTAATTAATTGTAATGTATAATTTTGTAACCGGGATTTGAAGCTTTCTCAATTTTCGCATGACGCCAGCAAAATTTCGTTGAACTGAACGTTTTGGCAATCCAAGATGTTGAAAGCTCAGCAATTTGGATTTAACCCATTTGATAGATTTACTTCGCTGAAAATCAGCTTCATGCTTGATTAAGTAATCGTGCTGATAATTTGAATTACTTCATTTTCAGCAAAAAAGGTCTGCCAAATTCTATACGCACGGTTAGTGGAGTTCAGTTGTGATTCGCTGGTTGGGTCACACCTCCCTCCAAATTCGTTAGTTGGACCGACTGACAGTTGTCAAAAACTCTCCAAAGGAGACATAAGTAGTGTTTCACATCTCTAATAATTGTTAGGTTGATTGTCAATTTAATTTGAAATAGTCAGATTTGGCTGAATTGTCTGAATATAAGCTCTCTCAATCCTTGGAGTAGCTAGCGACTAACAATGTAACTCCATAACGTTCTGCATAGTATGCACCATTATTAGTAAAATAGCAAAATAACGTTTTAGCCATTTATGAATCTTAAAAAATTCTAATGTTACTTTGTTTAAGCTCAATCGAGGATTCCAAAATTGTTTTAAAAAATAAATACACAACATTGAATTTTCAATTAACTTCATGGTACGGTTTTTTAACATTTCCGTGTATTGCCGATCAGAACATAGTTATGCAAATGGCAGCATCATAATACCAGAAGAAGACAAAAATATGCAAAAAATTGTCATGCTCCTCTTGCGCATACTTCGTTATTTTCAATCCTCTCTTCGGCTTTCTTCTGAATGAATATGGCTCTCTTTGCTCGCAATAAAGATGACAATAATAAAGCCAGTTTTATCAGGTAGGAAAGATATATCTACCCGTATTTTTAACTTCCTCGTTCTTTCCTTCTCTCTACACGCTTGATTCCAATTGCACATCAAAGGATTACAGTAGAGTACGTTTGGATAAATTGAATCGATTCGAATTCATATTCAGATCAAAGTTGTTTTTGCGAATTAGAAACATAACTGCAATAAGAATTGTTTTGATTCTTTTATTTTTGCATATCGCTATGAGAACAAATAACATATTTTCACAAATTATTGCCTATATATCTATCGTATCACACATCAAAGAAAGTAAACAATGAAAGAAAATTAATTTTTCTAGGGGATAGATTCAAATAAATGATAATCGAATATGAATCGTAAAATGCAGTATCTTATGAATTTTCTTATTTGCACTCGTGGTTAACAAATTAAATCAGAATTTTAACAGCTTACAAAGTGGCTCCGTAAATACCCTAAAATAATATTGAATATCAGATTTTAATGAATGCGCATTGTTCTAATAAGAATAAACTCACATAAAACATCCAAATACAAAATATTTTGAAATAGATCGCAAATGCAACGGTGATCGATATGTTTGTTTTGATTGTTGGCAAATACTTCAATAGTTCTGAACGACCGGTACATATGTCTACTATACTTATCTACTTTTCCAAAATATACCTTTTCAAAATATACTTTGAACTGAAACTCAGAAAATAATACGACATAAATTTGGAATACTAACCCGTTAAAATAAAATATTAATGAACTCTAGAAATAATTCAACAGATATATGATTCTGTCAGTTATTGTAGTGATCAATTGATCATAAGTTTATAAATATTCTTCCCACGTCCACAGGTATCGTGTTCAATTAGAATGACATTCACAGTTCATTAAGAATTCAAATGGAAATATTTCAACCAATTTTTAATCAAAGTTTATAATAACTATTATGGCACCAGTTACAACCGATGGTTCAACCACCCCAAACTCGACATGCGCGTATTCAAACTAAATGAAAACATGCATATGTATACCAATTTATTTTCTTTTGTGCATTGAATATTATGTCACTATAAAAAACTGCACATCATCGGCCAACTATCAACTATTCAACACGTTAAAGTTCTAAGTTCAGAAACATATCGGCTCCAAGTTGACAAAATTGTTCTCACACGCTATGAAACGAGACATATGACGAAGAAAAGCTATTTTACTGCAAGAAAATATCGGAATGAAAAACAATTCTCCATGTTGTCTAATTTACTCATTTTCTTTAACTTGAATTTGTTGTTTTTTAAAAAAAAGTCGTGTATTGCAGATCAGAACGCAGCAATATATATGACAGCATCGTTTGGTTAAAGCTTACTACATATTTTAGGCCGGTTTACTACCCATGATCGCATATTTGTCCCGTTTTCTATGGGATTTCCTATTTTTATGGGACTGGTTTGCGATCATGGGCAGTTTAAAAGTTAGTCCGCTTTAAAAACAGTTAGTACGCGTTTAAGCTTACAGCTATTAGTGTCGTTTTATATAGTAATGCACTTTAAGGCGTTTAGCAGGGAGATTATTGGGGCGATTAATTATTAACTAAGCGGAACATTTTACAACCATATTAAAACTTGGATATCTAGAGGGAGTGATTCAATTTTATAATGATCAGGGGGGTTAATTAGGGCTATTTTTATGTAGTACCCTTGGGCATTTTAGAGAGATTAAATATTCAGCAACTAAAACTAGAAAAGACTGGGGGCGCTTATCATCAAAAGAAAGATTTAATCGTCTGCGTTTTGTGCGGAGAAGAAAAAAGTCGAATCGATAATGAACATTGTTTAACATTTCTTTGAATTTTCAAATTTTTGTATTGCTTAGTGGTGCAAACAATATCACCCATACGGTATAATGTGAACATGCACAGATGATTTAATACAAAAATCTAATGTACAACTTGGCAGAAGTCACCAACTTTCCATATCCCTCCGTTTAAAAGATACTTTTGGCGTCCATATAATGGCGAAATTTAGTACTGCAGTTTGCTGTACCAAAGATGACACTGAAATTCTTCCATAACAAACCGTTCAGCTATTCGTAAACTCTTTGTAATAAATCAAATAAATTCATGGCACTGAGCAATTCCGTGCTAAATCTATTAACTAGTGAGCACGGCCCAATTCGATTTTGATGAAATTAGACACATTGCTTAGATTTGAAAGATATTGTATTTTTCTCTTTTCTAGACACGGACTTGACTTAAGATTAACCTTTGAAAACTGAAAAGGGCGTATGTATTGGATAGGTTTTTGTCAAAAACTACATACGCCCTTTTCAAAAGTTGTTTTGGGTTAAGAGGATCAGTAAAAAATACATCATCTTCCGTATCGAAGACATGTGTCATAATTCTATCGAAATCAAAAAGGGTTGGCTATTGCTGTCAGATTTCCTCTGGAAACGCATATGAATTCTATGCAAAACTACCTCACACACTATTACGTTGGTCGTTTTATAACTTCTTCGGATAATTTTGTTATGGAATTTGCATTTCGAATTCGTGTCATCGGAATGCGATACTAACTTAGTGCTAACGACACCGACTACAGCTGATCACTTGGTACTTATTTGTATTGAACTCTATACTACACAGTCTGTAGCAGGTTTTATTTGCGTGAAGCGGAGTGATCAAAACTTTTGTACATTATAGTATACCATTTCAATAACACCTATGCAAAAATATCGACAAACGACTCGGTGACGAAGCTTTTTGTAGAACATTTTTCTGGAGAAACATGATTTGTAGTCTTACCTGCCATTCAAAAACTACTTAAACGATTTCTTTCAAACTTTGCATAAACATTCTACGTTTAAAATACCTAACCTCAACGTTGAGTTTTTGACATAAATTTTTGGTTAAGGGTTTTTTTTTACTCATTTTAAATAAAAATTACTATTTTTCACGAAAAAAAAATCCGCCTTTTTATGAGTAAACACCCCCTTACATGAAAAATTATCTCAAAAACTCAACGTAGGGGTTTAGCTATTTTTATTATAGTATGTGCATGAAAAATTTGAAAGAAATCGGTTAAGTAGTTTTTGAAAGGCAGGAAACACCGCAAATCATGTTTTTCCAGAGATGTTCTACAAAAAGCTTCGTCACCGAGTCGTTTGTCGATATTTTTGCATGGAAAAATTACAGCATGTTATTGAAATGGTATACTATAATGTACAAAAGTTTTGATCACTCCGCTTCAGATTGCTGGACCGATTTGCATAAACTTAGTCTCAAATGAAAGGTACAACCTTCCCATCGCTATTGATTTGTTTTATTGATTCGACTTCCGGTTCCAGAGTTACGGGTTCAAGAGTACAATCACACAGCAAATTCCCATATAAACTGGTACCACCATTATGTCCAAATAATGCAATACATATTAAAATATGTGCAGCATTACTAGGATTTACGTATCTATATCAGTAATGATGATGGTTTTTGAGGCCCCCGGGGAACTTACCAAGTCCGTAAGTTAATGTCATAACTATATCTCAGCGAATTCTTACCCGATTTTTACAAACTTGGTCTCAAATGAAAGGTATTCCCATTGTCAGCTAAGGAATTTCTAACTGATTCAAGTTCTGATTCTAGAATTACAGGGTGAAGAGTACGAACACGCAGCAAATCCCGATTTCAACATATACGGTGATGAAGGTAAAAAAGTGATTTTTTCCAAAATGTCACCACAACTGCTTGGATTTGTAGTTCTAGGTCACTAACAGTCATTCAAAGTCTCTTTGGCCACATTGGCCACCATCGCCGGTTCCGGAAGCCCCAGTGGAAGTTTTAAAATTCAGAATAACAGTTACATCAATTGCTCAGTGATGCCTGAATCTGGACCGATTTGACCAATGTTAGCCTGAAATGAACGGTGTTGCTCCCTAAAAACTGTTATTAAATCTCATTTCGATCCATCTTCCGGTTGCAGAGTTACGGGTTGTGGAGTGTGGTCACAGAGAAAACTCCTATTCAAAACGATACCACGATGAAAGCAATTTTTTGCTTAAATAGGAGCATCTAGCATTTGCAGTTCTATGTTATTAACGGCCCATCGAATTCTTGTTGGCCACATTGACCACCGTAGACGGTTCTGGAAGTTCCCGGAAAAATAGAAAATTCAAAATTAAAAAAACTCACATCAGTTCCTCGTAGATGGTTGGGCAGATTTTCACAAACTTAGTTTCAAACGTAAGGTATATTATTCCTATAGATTTTGTTATCCCAAAAAAATTTTTGTTATCCCCAAAAAAATGGAGAAAAATAAACTTTTTGGGACGGTTGATTTCGCACATTTTTACTATTCTCTTAGAGAAAGCTTAAGCAATCGGGCGAGAATTTCGACCTTTTAACCGAGGCCCGCAGGGTCGAGTCTCTTACACCATTCGGTGCAGTTCGTCGAGATCTCAAAGTGTCTGTGAGTATGTTTGTGTCAAATAACGTCACTCAATTTTCTCAGAGATGGCCGAACCGATTTGCATAAACTTAGTTTCAAATGAACAGTTTAACCCTCCCATAAGCTGCTATTGAATTTAGTTGATCCGACTTCCGGTTCCGGAGTTACGGGTTGAAGAGTACGATCATACAGCAAATTCCCTTATAAACTGGTAACACCATGGTGTCCGAAGGATACATATTCTAATAGGTTCAACATTACTTGAATTCGCGGGTCTAGATCACTAATGTCTACTTGATTCAGTTTTCTCAAGCCAGTGAGATGAACGATCGGGAGGTTCCAGATGTAGCGATCTCAATATTGGAAACAGGTAGAAATGCAACGAAGACCTTTGAGCGGAAGGATGGCCGGAATTGGCTGCAGAAAAATCACCACTGAGGGGCCCACAATTGAATTTATTATCCCAGAGGACACAATATCCACTCTATTCATGCAGAGTAACGGTTCTGTACTCAGAGCTGTTCTGTTGCATAGGGCGGTAACACCATGGTCGCTAAGAGAGGCTAGAATACCAACCAGTAGAGTGGATTCGTAAATTGCTTAATGTCAAACTTAAAACACGAAAATCATTAGGAAATAAAAAGAGTTAAATGTGACTGTCAATATATTGCGTTAGTCGACAATTTGTATCTTCTGGTATCGAAATATAATTTTCCTTATGGACTTTGTGCCAATGAACATGAAACAATGGATTTTCAGTTTTCGTCTTTTTTACAAACTTATTATTTCTGATTTCGTCGGGACGATATGTGAGTTTTCGATCCCGATTTTTTTATAATGCAAAACCGTTTGATTTTTTTAAACTTCTTTCATCTGAGGTACTGGATAAATCTTCTAGGTATATATAATCGCAATTTTTGCCAACTGAAATGTTTTTCAATGCATTGAATAGTTTATGAGTTATCAGCGATTGCAAAATGTCTAATTTATACATTTTAAATTCAAAAATCCAATTGATATCATATTGAGAAACCAGAAAAAAAATTATCGCATTTAAAAAACAAAACTATGTTTCGGTTATTTTTCTCTTATTAACGAAAAAATTTTTCGAAGGAATTTAAAATTGCTCCAATTTAGAATTTTCAGAGAGACATATTTATTCTACTTCAAGATAAGTTTTGTCGAAATAATATTTGTCGGAATTATAATTTCTGGTCAAAATCCGGGCCCCCTCTAGAGCTTCGGACCCGAGGGAAACATGTTGAAAGCCTTTCCCCCCATTAATAAATAAGATGAAAATAAGAGGCCCGAGATGACACCCTTGCGGGACCGCTGTCGGTAATTCAGAAACAGTCGAATTTGGGTTCAGCTTATTGATGGCAACATTTTACAGAACATTATTGAAAACTTTTGAAAATACCAAGTATACTACATCTAATTGGTGTCGTTCGTCCACAGTGGGCTACGAGATACTGATGCAAGCTATTAGGTTGGAAAGAGACGAGAGCTGCTTTACAAAGCCATGCGGGAGATTAGGGATTTAGCGGAATCCAATATTTTACAATATACTAATTTCTCCAAAACATTCGTCAAGCAGCAGAGAATAGAAATGTGTCAGTAGTTTTCCACGCGCTATTCGTTTCCCGTTATTTGCATGGCATACAGTATTGGACGAAACAAGTACAACAAATACCGAACTTTATTAAAAAGCGTCTATGTAATGGAGAGGAGAACCGCAAGATAATCTGTAAATCTTTTGATTAGTTAGTTTTTAGGGCCAAAACCCCTTTTAACATTGGCCAGCTCCAGTGGCGTAGCCAGAAATTTGGTTTGGAGGGGGTTTTGATGAGAATCGCAAATTTTTTGAAAAAAATGCTAAAATTTAATATGAGTTTGATATGATATATTATTGAAAACTCAAAACCATAAGTAGTCTAACAGATGTCATTCCAGTCTACAAACAAGAAGGATCAACATGGAACAGTTTTCAAACCTCTATAGATTATTTTCTTGTATAAAATGTCAATGAAGTCAAAAATTGCGATCTTTTAAAGTGGGATAAATGATCTAAAACATTTTCAACGTTCAAGATCACCTAATATAATAATCCTAGACTTTGAAGGTTTGACAACTTCGGGAAGTTATCAACATAAAACAGCGCCTGCTTTGATATAGAAATTTTAGTGATTAATTCTCATAGAGGTAATTATGGTGAATTAATTTTTCAAAAATATTAAGAGACATGGTGCCTTCAGCAAAGTTTTTGATAATGTCATTTCAAACAATTTTGTTGAAAATATGAAGGCTACATGAATTCAACATATAGGGATTCAAATGGACTGAGCCTGCTATATTTCTCCTTAGTGAAGAAAAATTTAGGTGAAAACTATTTTTTTATGCGCTACGGATAAAATTGTTTGAAACAATCATTGCGAGTTGAGAACACAAAACCTATAACTAAATTATGGATGGATGGAACTGAAACTTGCGTTTCGACTTCATCTCATCAGAATCTGACACTAACTTGGTGGGCGGACTAAGCCAGCGCCGAATTGATGCTAGCTCCTGAAAATGGAATCATTCTTTGTGTTTTTGAGTCCTTTTAATCCCTGGGAATTATTTGTTTTAAATCCCGTTCCCTTGTTTTTTTGTAAGCTTCAAAGGCACCTTGAATGCAATGTGAATTTATTATTTAATTACCGCAGAAGTGATTTATCAAATACAGTAATTTCAGAATAGCTTGTTGTAAAGGTTTTCTACTACTATATTTCGATACTCTGAATATGTGGGATATTTATGTCTTTGACAAAGTTGTTTGAAATAGCACTTTCGAAAACTTTGCTGGAGACATTAAGTCTCGACTCAAATTTGCTTGAAGAGTAATTCTTGTCTATAATTACTTCTAGGAGGATTAACCGTCAAAATTATTCTATCCGCAGATGAACAGTTTTACGTTTTGAAATTCTTCAATGTTACTTAACATCGAAATTTGGCAGCTTCGAATGAATGTGATCGTGACCGTTAAAAATTTATCGAGCATTAATTTTACTTTTCTTCATTAGTCAACCTCACAACTTGCAGTACTAGTACGTAGCACACCAAATTTTAGTACGCCATTCATTGTATCCTGCTAAGAGGTTATTCATATAGTTGATAATACAACAAAAATCCAATGCTCATAAAACCGATCCTGACCTGCTAGAGACAAAATTACATCAGCTTTCAACTAGTTTCTGAAATGTTATTCTTGTTGTTAACTATATTGAATTGTTGTCTAAACTCTACACAATCTAAAAAAATACATTTTCAGCAAATGTTGAAATGTATGCAAGTTTTCGGTAAACAAGCTTATGTTTTATATGCAATCAACCTATTCAAATTTAGATTCCCATTCGAAAAATTGTCTCTAATCCATATTTTGAAGCATCTTTCCAAAAATGAGCTCATAATAATTTAGACAGTTATTTTATTTTACATTGAAGTAATTTGACAACTGTGGGATTTTGGCTAAGAGATAAGTTACATGATCCCCTTCCCACAATTTTCCAAAAGTTCTCATGACGCTTTAAACATAGTTCTCAATGTAGTGATCAGAGAATATTTTTCCAAAAATATTTTGTGGAATATTAAATTAAATTCGTCAGCATCAATTTTTTTTCAATCCACTTAATTTTGGTTTGGGGGGGGGGGGGGGGTTTTAACCCCCAAAACCCCCCCTGGCTACGCCACTGGCCAGCTCATACAATTATTATTATTATATTAGAAGTTCTCTTCGCGAACTAAAAATCTATTTTATATTAATTCTTCGAGCTTCGGAAGTCGTAAGAACAGAATGTCGCTATATATTTATGCTTTTGAATATTTTATGAAATATGATTTGCAAGCTTGAACATAAACTCGATACGTTAACGTACGTCGGATTACACTCACATTTTCCGGATATTTCAAAACCCACAGTGTATAAGTTTTAGGCGATGTGCCTGCAAACTTTTCAGCTTTGATTCCCCACCCACTGTAGCAACGACCAACGCCGCCAATGTCAACCTCGACAACCGGAAGTGTTGAAAGTACCGAAACGGCAATAACTGTAACGTGCAGCCAGCAGTGGCGTGACAACGACAGGCCAAACATTCGACAGTCTTTCCACTTGGATGAGCTCAGAACGCGTGCATCAGCCAGCAGTCAATCAAGTTCTTTCCGCTACGATCCAAGTTCCGGTTCATGTCGATTGTATTCTCTGTTCCACGGCAGACAACCGAATCGGAATGTAGAATGTAGAATTGATGTTGGCGATGACTGATCTCATCCGAGCCGACAGAGGTAACGATAGTGTTTGTAATTAGCGACTTTGAACCTTATGTGCGGTTTTGTTATTTATGCTAAATCAAGGAACATTCTCTAGCTGAAAGAAATTTCGATACTAATTCGAACCCGAGTAATATTAAAAATATCTGATTTTCATACTTTTTATGGAACAATTTAAAACTCAATAAATAGTGTAATCCCGTACGAGTTGAGTTTGTAATATTCACCACTCCTATTTACTACTTTAGAAACCACAAAAAAACGTGCTCGTAAACCAAAACTTATACTGCAATTACACCGCACAATGCATTTTCAGGTTTCATTTTTTAATAATTTCTCACGTTCTCGTCTACAATCCTGGCCGTCCCGTTTCGGGTTGAACCTTCATCAATCACGAACAATAGTATCAGATTACTCCAATTTCCGATACGAGCATTTTCTCGTTGCGAAAAGCAAGAAAAAATGGAACCCTGTTCGGGATCCTCACAAATCCTCAATATCCGAAATAAAATCTCCAATGACAGCCGTATAAAGACGTGAGGAAACGTGCAACGGTATCCTAGCCGAACCGAATGGTAACTGTTTCCATTTTTTCAACATTTAATAAACTCATTCCCTGTGCTACACCTTTTATTGGCTGGAATTAGGCTTTGAATAATTTAATTTCTAATCCTTTCGCTCGGTCGGCCTTATCTGCCAGTCCAACTGACATCGATATCTTAATCTTGACGGCACTCGGCTCACAATTATGAATGAGTGTTGTTTGCTCGGGATTTACCGCTACCTGGATAAATATTTTCCCGCTCTCTCCACAATCGGCACTTTCCCATGGCACTGCACTACCCCGATGTTACTGATTGCTGTACCGACAATCGCTAAGCGTGTAAATCCGTGGAAGGATACAATCAACATATGTACATACAAACAATTCACACATCACAACTCCACTTATGGAATGCAAACATAACACAAACTGCCGACTGAATGGATGAAGCGAGGGGTGGGCCTTCCTGGTGAATCGGTGGGCACCCGAATGCGATACAATCATGTCGTTTTTGACGTGGAAAATACAAATCGCATAGATTCTCAACCTCGTAAAATATCCAATTTTTTTTTCTTTGTTGAACCACGAAACGAAAAGGTGACTGATGACTACTTCAATATACCGCGCAAAGAGTGAATTTAGTGTACACGAAAACTTAAAACAATGTAGTTCATCTCTACTACAAGATATTCGAAACTTTCGACAAAATTTCTGGATTTTGATTTTTCTAAAACTTTGCTGAGAAAGGCAAGTCTATATACCTAATTCTAGTTTGTTTTTTATCGTCGAGAAATTCCTCGAAGATCCGTCCGAAAATCTTCAAAATCGTAAACGACCATCTTCGACTCCGATAAAACTTTTACCGATATGGACGGCTAAACATTCTCCGCAGTCAACAAAATTATTTTGAGTCAAGAGAAACTTTTTAAAAGGGCATAAATATTTTACATGCAGCATTTTCAAAAAAATGTATGATTTCGGTTTTTTATATAGCAAAACTATCCGCGTACGAATTACAAAGAATGAATACATCTGCACAAAAAATATATATACTGAAAAAATGTGTAATTTTTCACAAAAACAAATTTACGTTAAAAATTTAAATGGCCGAAGAAACCCATTTTTAATGCTTTTTACATTTTGTTTCCAAAAACCGATAGAAAAAAAATATTTTGAATGTGATTTCATGATGGAAACATATCAGTAAAACAGTTTCTTCTAACAAAAACTTTATACATGATTTTAAATTTAATACTAATTGAAAAAACAAAACTATAATTTTATTACGAAATATGATTCTAAGTGTCATTTCAAATCAAAATACATTTAACAAATCTTCCAAAATGTGATAGTTGTAGAGATATTTGGAATTTTGCGAGTGAAATTATGCCATTTTTAAAAGTTATCAGCGTTTATCTATCATAAAAAGGCAATAATATTTTTTTTTTCGTTTTAAAGTCGAACTGTTTTTATGTATTTGGATCTTGGGAAAGCTTTCATTAAAAAAAGTTTCCTAACAACTTTAACATATTTTTATAATTCATACTATTCGCAGTCAAAAATGCAATTCCCTTATTAAATATGATTCTAAATGCCATTTCGATTAAAAATGCCCATAACAACAAATTTCTAAAATGCAGCAGTTTTCGAGATATTTAAATTATTTTTTACCAACACAATTATTTTGTTTGATTACGATCTTCTTATAAGTTATTCGAGTTTCTCCATCAACAACAATAGGTTTTTTTTCGAAATTCCTATAAAATTCCCTTTTTCTTTGATATCTAGGCGATATTGAAAACTATTTAAAAGCTTCAAGAAAACAATAAAAATATGACTCGACTTTATAGTATAATCATCAGGGCCTATGCCTAAATCATATTTTGGTAATTTTCATGTAGCTTTCAAATATTTATAATGTCGCCTTTATGTCAACAGGGACGTTTCAGAAAATTATATGAGCATTTTGAAAAACTTATTGTTCTTGATGGAGAAATGCGAATAACGTATGAAAATGACGTAATAAAACAAAATATTTGTGTTTTTTCATTCGTTTTTGAGCGCTCGGTCGAGACACACGTGTTTTGTTGCCAGTCCGTGCAGTGTATAACGACAAAGAATAGTGCTGATCCGCGTTCAAGGTTATCTTGCGCACTCTCCGCCTTGTCGAGGTTTCAGTATATTTTCCCTTCTTTTGCGTTTCTGTTTCTTAGTACCGTTAACCGGCCAGTAACCAGTGAAGCAGTGTTCTTCTAGTAAGCCGTCTGGATACCGTTACATACACAAGTTAAGTGTTATTTGACTTTTCAACTTCTTCGTTCTCATACTAACGTGCACTGGGCAATAGGCCCGTGCATAAATGACTTCACCTGACTGCGGTTCATCTCAAGGTGAGATGGACATCGAAACAAAATCGTGATCTTCTTCCGGACCAAAAACAAAAAGTGTTTGAATCTGCTGCAGATTTCTCGAGATCTGACGGGTCGGTTTTCGACCGTGACAGAGATATCCAAAATTCGCCCTGATAAGCTTCGGGTGGTTGTAAACAGTTTAACTCAGGCAAATGATATTGCCTTTACGAATGAGTACAGGGTGTATATACCAGCTAACAGGGTTGAAGTCTGTGGGGTCGTTTCCGATTCGAGTCTGAGTTGCGAGGACCTGCTCAAATATGGGACTGGCTGCTTCAGAGACCCCATGTAAGCATGAGGTCTTTGAAACAGCCAGTCCCATATACGAGCAGGTCATCGCAACTCAGCCAGTGAAGATTCTGGAGTGCAAACGTTTGCATTCAGCATCAGTCGCAGCTGACGTGAAAAAAACATACGTCAACTCCGACCCCTATCGGGTGACCCTCGCCGGTTTTGCTCTACCCAACTACCTCCTCTTTGACAAGGTTCGTCTACCTGTTCGCCTCTTTGTGCTGCGGGTCATGAGCTGGACTAATTGCAAACAATTAGAACGCACAGCCCATTGTAGCAATAAGGTCCGTTGTGGGAAATGCGGTGCGAATCATGAGGATGATTCCTGTGGAAGAAATGTCGAAAAATGTCTCTACTGTGGGGGAAACCTACATGATCTCCCGGCATGTCCCTCGTACAATCAGCGCGGGGAGAATCTTAAGAGTTCCTTTCAGGGGAGCTCTAAGCGATCTTTTACAGAAATGCTTAAGATAGCTACGCCACCTGTCTCTACGAACATCTTTACCAACTTGTCTACTGACGAAGGCGAATGTGATGAACCCCAGGCGGGAACATCTAGTGCTGTGCCTAGAAGCAATAGAAAAAGGAGGAATATTTCCTCTCCCAAGCTTCGTCGTAAAGGCCATGCCCCCCCTAAAATTACTACTCAAAGAAGTACTGGAGCAAAACCGAAATAAGCTGCTCTCGGTCTCGGAAACCTGAGCTCAGAAAAGGAGTTCTCAGAACTTCCACGAACCCCACGTGTTCCCATAGTTTAGCGAAAAATAGAAACCAGCGCTGGTTTAATAAATTTCTCTGACATTGTGGACCGTATTTTTACAGCACTAAATATTTCTGACCCTCATCAAATCTTATCTCCCTTCTCCCCGCAGTAAAAACATTTTTGGTGCAATTCACTACGAAATAGACCCTCCTTTGTGATTGTATCCTTCGATAACTAATTCATCGATTGAGGTCACGGATTTAATAACTGTTCTACAGTGGAATTGCAGAAGCATTATCCCTAAAATCGATTCCTTTAAAATCTTACTAAATAACTTGAAATGCGATGCATGGCTTACTTCAGAAATAGACCTACACTTCCACGATTTTAATATTATTCGGTTGGATCGAGATGACACTTACGGAGGAGTACTTTTGGGGATCAAAAAGTGATATTCTTCCAATCGAATCGACCTCCCCTCGACATCAGGCATTGAAGATGTCGCTTGCCAAACCAGAATTAATGCAAAGACCTTTACATCGCCTCCACCTGCATCCCCTCTAGAGCCTCAGTTAGTCATCGACGGCTTTGCGATGTTGCGTAACACCTCCCCGCACCGAGGCTAGGTTTAGGTGACTTCAACTCCCACGATATGGCCAGCCTTCATGACGATAATCGATCTACCCTACTCCATGAACTTTGCGACAACTTGAATATGACCATTTTGAACGCGGGTGAAATGACGCGGGTTCCGCCCCCAGCGCGTCCGAGCGCCTTAGACCTGTCCTTCTGCTCGACATCGCTTCGTTTAGATTGCATGTGGATGGTAGTCTCTGATCCCCACGGCAGCGACCATCTGCCAATCGTAATCAATATTGTTAACAGCTCAGGGCCACCGAGTGCAATCAATGTTTCGTAAGACCTCACAGGAAATATTAATTGGAAGAGCTAAGCGTTCGCGATATCCGACAAAATCGAGTCCACTCAGGAGCTTCTTCCGGAGGAAAAGTACGGGTTGCTGGCTTGCTTGATTCTCGATACCGCGTTTCAAGCTCAGACTAAACGAGTACTAGACGCGAACTCTTGAGGGCGTCCTCCCAACCCATGGTGAGACAAAGAGTGCTCAGAAGTGTACGCAGAGAATGCTACCGCGAAGACCTCCCGGGACGACGGGCTACCAGCCAGCTAACGACAGTACGCAATGGCAGAAACGCGCATGAAGAGTTTGATGAAAGCCAAAAAAACGTAGCTACTGGCGCCGGTTTGTCGACGGGCTAACAAGAGAAACAAGCACTCTTTGGGGCATAGCCCGGCGCTAATGAAACCGAAACAGTACTAACGAGAGCGTGGAATATTCAAACCGTTGGGTATTCGATTTTGCCAAAACGGTTTGTCCGGATTCCGCCCGGCACAGAAGATCTACGATAACGCGAATGAAAAGCGTTTTCGATGGTGGAGTTCTCACTTGCTCTCTTGTCGTGTAACAATAAAGCCCCAGCGCCATACAGAATCAAGTTCAACTTGTTTAAGAATCTGCCAGACTCTACCAAGAGACGCTTGTTGAACTTATTTAAAAAGTTTCTTGAGACTAACATTGTCCCACACGATTGGAGAAAAGTGAAGGCCATAGCCATCCAAAAACCAGGAAAATCAGCCTCGGACAACAACTCGTATCGACCGATCGCATGCTGTCCTGCATCCGGAAGTTGCTCTAGAAAATGATCCTATCCCGCCTCGACAATTGGGTCGAAGCAAATGGCTTATTGTCAGGTATACAATTTGGCTTTAGTAAAGGCAAAGGGGTGAACGATTATTTTGCGTTGCTCTCAACAGAAATTCAAATGGCATATGCTAGTAAAGAGCAGATGGCATCAGTGTTCCTATCAAAATTCTTTCTGAGAAGCTGCATCAGCATAGTCTTTCGCCGATTCTAAATAACTTTCTTGCTAAACTTGCTGTCTGAAAAACACATGCATTTTTCGCATGGTGATTTATCGACATCACGAATAAGCTACATGGGTCTTCCCCAGGGCTCATGTCTAAGCCCCCTTCTCTACAACATTTACGTGAATGACATTGACAAATGTCTTGTCAATTCCTGCACGCTAAGGCAGCTTGCAGATGACGGTGTGGTCTCTGTTACAGCTCCCAAAGCCGCAAATCTGCAAGGACCATTGCAAGATATCTTGGACAATTTGTCTGCTTGGGTCCTCCAGCTGGGTATAGAGTTCTCAACGGAGAAAACTGAGCTATTCTTATTTTCAAGGAAGCGTGAACCAGTGCAACTACAGCTTCAATTAATGGGTCAAACTATTGCTCAAGTTTCAACTTTCAAATATCTTGGGGACTGGACTCTAAAGGGACCTGGGTATATCACATTAGGTATCTGAAGTACCAACAAAGCATCATTTTTTTCCATACAATAACCGGAACATGGTGTGGTGCCCTCCCAAGAGACCTGATCAAGCTGTACCAAACAACGATATTGTCGGTGATGGAGTACGGGTGTTTCTGTCTCTGCTCCGCTGCGAACATACACTTCATCAAACTAGGGAGAATCCAGTATTATTGCTTGCGCATTGCCTTGAGTTGCATACACTCGACACCTACGATGAGTTTAGAAGTGCTGGCGGGCGTTCTTCCGCTGAAAAATTGATTTTGGGACCTCTCATATTGATTGCTCAACCGATGCGATATCTTGAACCCGTTAGTAACTGCAAATTTCGAGAGGCTTGTCGAGCTCAATTCTCAAACCTGATGTCCTTGTACTTCGATTACATGGCACAAAATATCAATCCTTCTTCATATTATCCTAACCGTGTCAATCTTCCCCATGCTTCTGATTCAAGTGTACTCTTCGACACATTCATGAAGCACGTGATTCGTGGAATCCCGGATCACATACGTCCGCAAATAATCCCAAGCATCTTTCATAGTAAATTTCGCTAAGTCGACTGCAACAAGATGTTTTATACCGACTGGTCAAGCCTCGATGGCTCCACTGGCTTCGGTATATTCAATCAAAATCTCACCGTTTCATTCAAACTCAATAACCCTGCTTCAGTTTACGTCGTATATCTTGCTGCTATTCAGTATACCCTTGGGATCATCGATACTTTGCGCACCATTCATTACTTTATTGTCTCGGATAGCCTCAGCTCAATCGAGGCTCTCCGTTCAATGAAACCTAGAAAGCACATTCCATATTCTGCGTGCTTTGTCTGTAAGATCGTACAAGATTACCTTAGTTTCCGTTCCCTCACATTGCTCCATTCCAGGTAATGAAGAAGCGGACTCTTTAGCTAAGGCGGGCGCTTCAGAAGGTGACATATATGAAAGACCAATTAGCTTCAGCGAATTTTCCAGTATTACTCATCAGAGAACCCTCGAAAATTAGCAAACTACATGGAGCAATGGTGAATTAGGAAGATGGCTACATTCGATAATCCCTAAGGTATCAACGAAACCTTGGTTCAAGGGGATGGATGTGGGTCGGGATTTCATTCGCGTGATGTTTCGGCTTATGTCCAATCACTACACGCTGGACGCTCATTTCCGACGTATTGGGCTCGCGGATAGCGGTATCTGCGCTTGTGGCAACGGTTATCACGAGATCGAACATATTGTCTGGGCATGCGCCGAGTACTGGTCTGCCAGATCTCATCTATTCGATTCCCTTCGGGCCCGAGGAAGTTCACCCAATGTCCCGGTTCGAGATGTACTGAGAAGCCGCGATCTCCTCTATATGTCCCTCATGAACACCTTCTTAAAACCCATCAATATCCCAAAGCTGGTTTGATGCAACTTCAAGACGAGACAAAACATCTCTATCGAATGACCTAACAACACGAGACCCACATCACAACATCACACGCGCAACGCGGTGTGTTTCCGATCCGCATCAGATGATGCATCCATCCGAATATGTAATCCGTACCGTTGATTCCCGATTCCGGAAACTGAATGTTAATATCTTCTCCCCCCCCCCCCTCCTTCCAACCTGTCAGCTTTGTCCGCCCTCTTTCCTCTGTCTCTAATTTACAGACGCAGGATTTAGCCCCCCTCCTCCCCCTCGAATATCTTCTTAAAATGTATGTGCTTCTTGTCTTCTAATTTTAGATGATCAAAATATAATCTCGTTAAGAAGTGACCAACAGTCACACTACTTAAAAATAGCCTCAATTAATCCCCTCTAATCTTAATAAAAATTAAACTCCCTCTAGTTATTTCTAGTTTTCATATGTCTGTAAAATGGTCCGCTTAGATAATAATCAATTGTTCCAATAATAGCCCTTCTAAAAATCCTAAAGTGACAGTGAGACTTTACAAAAACACACAAAATGACCCACCCTTGCCCTAATTTTATGAATATTATATTATCCCCTCTTGTATATGTATAAGTTAGCTGTAAAATTTCTTTAGTTTCATTATATAAAAACAAAATTATATATAAATGTGTAACCCCCTAGTTTTAAGAAATTCAAAATGTGAAACAAAGAAAAAAATGGCACTTTTAAGCTAACGCAAACATGCCTACAACGAAACATTATTAATGACTTCATTGTCACCGTTATGAAAATACTTACTGGGTGGTGTTCCTGTTCTAGAAAAGCTAAGAACAATATATTTCCAATTTAGTGTGGTTCTGGATACTATAGTAACGTTTTCAATTTTGAACTAATATAAGTCTCGTGCAAAATTCTGACGAAACGAAGCCGAAACGCCAAACCATTGATTTATCATAGGTAGATTTTGTGCCTTTTCACATAAAATGATTTTATATCAATTTTCTCCTTAAAGAGGAATATTGCATACTGTCCAACGTTATCAAATCTAACATTCTGAAATATTCTGTTTCTAAATATTTCCCAGCAATCATTCTTATATAAGAGTTAGGTTTTTTCCCGAGGACGAAGCAAAACTTCCTAACCTGTACGTTTCTCGTATCAGCTCTAATGACTTTCCTCGACGTTACCTTGTTTGAAGAGCCGGGGGACTATCGGGCCGAAAGTAGCTTTTACCGGGCACATTTAGGGCAATCAAAGTAAAAAGCAGCGAAGGTAGAAAAAAAAACAGCTCTCTCAGCCGCAAGCTCATTTTACGGTTCTGTTTAATATTGATTAAATAATGATTACGCGTGAAATAATTATTGGAAATGACTTGGCTTTAATCGAACTTATGACATGGTTCTCAGTCCGACCTGTGACTTGGCGGAACCGTCGTACGGAGAGCGGTCCCTATATAGCAGCTCGGTGTACGGTTTGTATTTCATTTACACCTCATTTTCGCTGGCTGCCCGGACTGGGCACGGACTATATGTTATATGTGGCGAGGCACTCGGATCGCGGTCTGTGGCTTCAACAGCTTGATTTCAATCTCCACCTTCTTCTGACACTTCTTCGAAACGGTGGATCATCATCAACAGCACGGTCGTGTAATTGTTAGTCCGTCATATCGTGGCCTAAGGTGAAAGACTCCAGAGCAAGCCAGGATCGGGAAAAGTAATGCTCTTGAGTCCCAGCTCGGTCGGGTCCGGTCCAGATAGGCACGACAGTGACTCAGTAAAAAAAATCTGAAAGATCCAACCGATCGAGCGACCGGCGGACCTTCGTTGAATCGTCGTGTTCTGTGTCGGAAAAGACAGAGAGAGAGAGAGAGAGAGAGAGAGAGAGAGAGAGAGAGAGAGAGAGAGAGAAAGCCCGCAAGACACTGCACTGTCGAATCCATCAAAGTCAAACAAACTTCTGTTTGGTAATTATTTCTCAATAACACCTATTTTCCGTTGACTCATCGATGGTTTCTGCTGTAAGTCAAAAACAAAATTAGCGGTGTTGTTTTATGCTGTACTTATCTCTTTACCGATCAAAAAATTTCAACCGGTAATCTTTCGTACATGTTTTGTCAAAGCCCATCGTAAGAGTAGTAGAAAAAATGCAGTACCTACATACTACCGCAAACATTATTATCATGTTCGATAAGCTTTAGTTGGAAAATGATAAACTTAGACACTAAGAAAAAAATCGCGATCATCAAAAGTGACATAATTTTATGTTTGAATTAATTTGACTTAATTGTAAATTTCACAAACCACATAATTTGACTTTATAATGACATCGGTTGTAAGTGTTTGTTGATCAATTTAATTTTATTATAAAAACGAAAGTAATCTACTCAAAGATCACTTTAATCTTTCATTGATATAAAACACAGTTATATTTTTTCATATCGTGTTTTTCGTTTTGTTAAATTGCGTCCAGTTAGCATTCACGTCACCTATAAAATGATACATTTTTTGTGTGCGTGTTCCATCGCCATTAATACACATTGCACCATAGCCTTGAAAATAATGCACAGTTTAAGATTCAACTGAGAACGCCTCAATAAGCGGTCATCTTGAAAAACGAAAAAAGTTTTTTTTTCTCACAACCGTTGGAAAAATCTTCATGAAAATAAATCAAGGTATTCGGGGAAATGGTAGAGTATTACTGATAGATTTTCACGCAGATATTTCCAACGGTGTGAGAAAAAACTGCTTTTTTCGTTTTCCAAGATGACCGCTTTTCCAAACTTTTTCAGTTGAACTTTAAATGATGTTTAACCTTTCGTTTGACCATAATTGTGGTGATATTGGTTCAGTTTTTTTTAAATGTTGATGACCATATTTGCCCTCTAACTTACGCTGACTAAGACTCTGTCTTCCGAAACTAAGAGAACCAAATTTTAAAGCTAATCTGTTTCCTGTATTTCTCTATGTATGTATATTAAGGACAAGATTATTCAAGATAATCACGCTGCGGATTACCTTCCAGTGAATTACATTTACATTAAACCTTTAATCAATGATTAACTTATTATGAGCTACCACGCTACGATGACTGATACTTCCTAAACGCCGTAGAGTGGTCGTGCAGCTATCGGCAAATATTAAGCACCAGAGAGCAACATAAAAGCTGCCGACATATACTTCAGCCAAAGCGCGGCCGAAGAAAAAACTTCAACAACGAAGATACTGTTTAACTCCAGAAAAGCGATAGTTAATCGATTTTCCACCAAAAAAAACAAGCGAACCTAAATCGGAAAGTTACTTTAATTTTCCGCTCGCATCGGAATCTGCCATCAAAGCAGGGTGTGATCATGGAATCACCATTGGCAAGTCTTTCGAAGAGTGATAGGTTTTGCATTAGAATCACCGACATGACAACTGGAAAGGCTTCGGTCTAAATTATTGGAAAATAATTTGAGCTAAATTAACTTGGAATACAGGCTATCACACTTAGTTTAAATTACTGGGTACGGTAAAATTTTACAGGGGTTTTGAACGTTCGGTAATCGATTCAGTAAAACAATTTTGTTACCGAACTCTCCGCAATATCCCCTTTTTATCCAAACGTCAAAAAATACTGTTTAGTTAGCAAAATATTCAGATCGTTAGCAGTATATATTTCAGCTGAGGATTGCTGACTTGTCCCGTAATTTAATAATTGAAATTGACGAATTTCCGGTTAAATTAACTTTTTCTTATCAGCTGATTCAAATAATTTTATGTAAGGCAAATAATTATTCGCAATGTGTCACGTCACGTCAAGATTTTTCCCTCTGAAATTGGCGACTTGTCAGATAGTTTGCTGTACTTGTTTTGCATGTTTTGACGAGGTTCTGTAATGTTGTTTCAAAAATCAGTCAATATTTTACTAGATAATGTTTTGAGTAACCAACCTAATTTGGACCCCTACATATTTTGGACCCTGTTGATGTATTTGCCCCTGAACTTCCAGGTTGCTCTGCATTTGTTTGGTTTGATGCAACAATAACATTCCTTGGGTTGTCTAATACCCGAGCAGGAGAAAATTATTTCAGAATACCAAATTCAGGTATATTTTTTTCTGAATAAGGTATTAAGGAACCTTGCATAAGAGGTAAAATACCTGAAATAATAACTGAGATATGTACTACAAATAACTAGTTGATAATGATTCGAGTTATTATAATACCTGAATAATAACAAAACCTTTTTAACCTTCCAATAACAAAATTCACTGTATGGAGGTATTCAATAAGGTATTGATTTGGTATCACTGTAATACATAAATAATACTCAAATAACGTATTATACCTCATTCAGGTATTATGCTGGTATTGAAGAATGCTTCTTCAATACCTGCATAATACCTCAATGAGGTATTAATAATATTGTTCAACACACGATTGGGGAGCAGAACGAAAAAAAAATGGCGGAAGTTTTGGGTGCTAGGAAACACCTGGTGCAGAAATTTAAAATAAAATGGAACGGGGCTTCACAGTTTAAAACGAAAGTTTGTATGGAGAACTAGGGGTGTTCAAGAGGCAAGATATCAATGAAAATGGTCATCTTAAATTTTCGCATAAAGTCTTACATAAAATGCTTATTACATCGAAAAAGTAATCTATGCCAGTTTTTAGCTCAATCGGACATCATTAAGGGGGTGCGGCGTTTGGATATTGTTTTCATAAGGGACCGTTCATAAACCACGTAGACCGAAATTTGAAAATTTTCAACCCCCCCTCCCCCCTAGTAGACCTTAGTAGACTTTTACCACCCCCCCCCCCTCCACGTCAAAAGTTTACATAGACTTTTAATTTTTTTTTATTCGCAGGAAATGTGAATTTAACAAGAAGCACATTATAATGTTCAATTAAAAATTAGCGTTCAGATTTATTTGAATATTAAAGAAAGGTTTTTCACATTGGTTTTTTGCCTATGATTGATCAAATCAATTAATACCGAGGTGCGTTCCAACGTTTGTGTAGCGGAATACTTCTTTTCAAGGTTATTCACTCAAATATATGTAAAAAGATATATTGCTATAACTAGCTTAAATTTTGGCCGAAGTGCGACCTACACCAACAATGCAGACTTGCTAAACACCTTTTGAGCCTTACTGGTGCATTCAAAATTGTTAAATTATAAGCAACAATTACAAATTAATACTGTCAATGTGTACTATCATCTAGACTAAAATAATAAACCAAACATGCACACAAATTTCACTTTTCGTGAACAAATTTCAATATTCCTAAGATAATAAGTTAATCTAAACTGCCTTATTTGATTAAGGGAACGAAGCTATTGAAATCTTCCCAAAAATATTTACATTTCTTATGTAATTAATGGTCGTATCACCTTAGAGTATTATCGCAAAGTATCAAAGTCTAACTCCGAATATTTACGAAGATAAAATATAGTAGAGCCGGTTTGCACGGAGTTGCATAGGGTCAAGACGTAAAATTTAAAGGGTGTTTAAAGATTTTGAAATCAGTGTAAATGATTGCAAGAAAATCTGATTGACTCGAGTAAATACTTTGTTGCAGAAGTTTAACTACACTACTGCTTTAACCACCGAAATTAATAAATTAAAAATAAAAAAATTAATCTACTTATTGTTAAAAATCGGGTGATTTGTTGTAACAATGCTCAACTTTGACCATTTTTTAACTTTTTATGGTTCATGCATTTAACCCTCCGGAAGTCGCGCTTATGGCCCACTGAACGAGCAGCTGGTGGCGTCCTAAGACGATTTCGCTAGGTTTTCAGAGCAGCGTGCGTTGAGAGGAATTTTGTATTTGTATTTGTATTTGTATTTAAAATTTGTGTTCATCTGACACTAAGTCTTAATGAACTAAACTAAAAATAATTAACCTAATGTAACAGCAAACGGTGACGAAATTGTGATGAATTATAATTGAGGTCAAACTGCTCGGCAAGCTCGTTGAAGCGACGAACCATCGCCAAAATCGGACTATTAGCAGCGTAGTTGGTGTTTCGCATTTCGATGTGTAGTAATGTCCGAGGGCGAAGAACACGGGTTGGGGCGTAGAGGTTGATTTGTCCAAGGAGATCGGGAACATCATACTCAGCCAACAGAAGCTTTGATATGAAAATGGCCTGCGAAGTATGTCTACGTTCTTGCAAAGTATGTAGTCCTAATAGTCTGCAACGGTTCTCATATGGTGGCAGGTTCAACGGATCATTCCAAGGCAATTGACGTAAAGCATATCGTATAAATTTGCGCTGGACAGCTTCAATCCTTTCACTCCACGTTGCATGATAAGGGCACCACACGATGTTTGCAAATTCCAACAGCGAGCGCACCAGTGAGCAATATAAAGCCTTGAAACACAGAGGATCCCGGAATTCGCTAGAAATTTTGAACATAAAACCTAGAAGTCGATTTGCTTTGTCGATGGTCGCTGACAGGTGATTGGTATAAGTTAGCCTTTCATCGAGAATAGCACCTAGATCTTTTACGTGGTCAACGCGTTGCAGCTGAGTTCCGGCAATGTTGTAGTTAAAATTAAGCATGTCTCTTGTACGATGAAAACTGATGACAAAACATTTCGTAACACAAAGGATCAACATGTTTCTTTGACACCAATTGTAAAATGTATCAATGAGACACTGTAACTCACGGCAATCGGCTTCATTCCTTATCACAAGAAATATCTTCAAGTCATCGGCGAAAAACAGTTTCCCTCCACGCATTAGAACAAAGACCGCATCATTCACGAACAATGAAAATAGTAATGGACCTAGTGTACTACCTTGGGGAACTCCGGAATTATTGCAAAAAGATTCAGACACGTTGTCGCCAATTTGCACGACGCACTCGCGGTGAACAAGGTACGATCGAAGCCAGTGGCAGAAACTCGAGGTACATCCTAGTTTATCAAGCTTTGCAAGCAGTATCTCATCGTTGACTGTGTCGAAAGCGGCCTTAAGATCTGTGTAGACCGTGTCCACCTGGAGTTTCCTGGATATGTTTTCAATGCAAAACGATGTGAAGCTAACTAAATTCGTCTCAACCGATCGACCAGGGAAGAATCCGTGCTGACAAGGGCTTATGTAATGTTTACTAGCAAAAAACAGCACCTCGTTGATAAGCGCTTCGAAGATTTTCGACTCAACTCTCAGCGAAGTGATTCCCCGGTAGTTCACGATGTTGCTTTTGTCATTTTTCTTGTGAACCGGAAACATAACTGAAAACTTCCAATCATCGGGAAATTTTTGCTGCTGAAGCGACATATTGAAAAGGTGCGTCAGTGGGATCGCTAAGATATCGGAACATTTTTTCAGAACAGCAGACGGCATAGCACTTTGTCCTGGAGCATAAGACGATTTTGTTTTCCGTATTGCAGAGAGAACCGATTGTACTGAAATAGTGAATACATCCATATCCACTGCCCCAATGGGAACATCACGGGTCGCGTTTTCGAGCTCGACGGCAGATGGCACATCAGTCGTGAAGACACTTGAAAAGTAGCTGGCAAATAGGGAGCATTTTTCCGCCGTTGTAGTCGCTACTTCGCCATTGTAGACCATCCTAGACGGAAGACCCGTTTCCTTTCTCTTCATTTTAACAAAAGCCCAGAATCCCTTCGGATTTCGTCGTAAGTTTTGTTGGATGCGGTGCACATATCCTTTGTACAGCAATTTATTGTAACAGCGGTACTCATTACTGGCGAGTGCGAAAAAGCGCTTGAGAATAGGGCATCGACGATTTGTGTACGCACGTAGGGCTTTGGCGCGGGTGCATTTCAGATTCCGAAGCATGGCGTTAGACCATGGAGGCTTCTTGGGAGGTTGATATTCTGGCACGGATTTTTCAACACAGTCAATAAGTAATCGGTTATAGAGATCGACTGCAGCATTTACATCAACTTGATCAAGTAGTACACTCCAGTCAATCAGCGATAGGGTGCGACGTAGTGCTGCTAAATCATATCTTACAAATCGTGAACAAGCTGTTAGATTTAAAGGGATAAAATCAATCCCAATTCAAGTTACATCAGGAGTCCCTCAAGGGTCTCATTTGGGCCCGCTATTCTTTATTTTATTTGTTAACGACATTTCCTTCATTCTAAAAAATGTAAAAGTTCTTATATATGCTGATGATATGAAACTATTTCTAGAAATAAGAAATGGTGAAGACTTTCAGACATTTCAAAACGAAGTAAATATATTTTATACATGGTGTAACAAAAGCCTGCTGAAACTGAATGTAAAAAAATGTAATTCCATAACATTGAGTAGAAAGAATAATATACAGAACAATAGAATCTTATTGGGAAATCAACAAGTAGAAAAGTGTGACAGAATAAGAGATCTAGGAGTTATTATAGATTCCAAAATAACATTCATAGATCATTATAACACAATAATTAACAAAGCAAACAGCACACTAGGTTTTATTAAACGCTTCTGCTATAATTTCCAAGATCCCTACACAATAAAAACATTATATGTAGCCTATGTGCGTTCAACACTAGAATATTGTAGTATAGTTTGGTCGCCTTTTTCAGCAACACATGCAAACCGGATAGAATCAGTACAAAAGCAGTTTTTGATGTTCGCTCTTCGTAAACTAGGTTGGACTGGACTACATTTGCCATCTTATGAAGCACGGTGCATGCTAATTGACATTCAAACCTTGAAAGATCGTCGTGAATTTTCTATGGTATCATTTGTAAACGACATTGTATCACATCGTATTGATTCAATCGAACTTTTATCGAAACTAAATTTTTATGCTCCTTCTCGACAACTACGTAACCGCAGCATTTTTTGTACAATTCGCCATCGCACCAATTATGCCAAGTTTGGCCCTTTAAACCAAATGATGAATATTTACAACAAACATTGCGAAAGCATTGACTTCACTATGTCGAAAACAAAACTTAAGCAGCAGTTTACAGTAAACCAAAATTTTAACTAGTGTTAAGTTAGTTTAATAATTATTGTAAGAAACCGGTCTACATCTGATTGACGACTTGAAATAAATAAATAAATAAATAAATAAATCAGTTTTGCGAAAATTACGACGATTCACAGCTAAAGCTTCTTCATATTGTGGTGAACTAATTATGGAAATGGATATTTCCAATGCGAGATGATAGTTATCCAAAGGAACGATAACACTGGAAGCTTCACTCACAGAACACTCAGGCAAAGCATTCTCATTGACGAACACAAGGTCAAGAAAACGGGATTGATGGTTGGAAATCGTGCTTACTTGATTTAGTCCGTGAAAAGCCATCCCGTCCAGAAGTAAGCGGCTGGCAGAATTTGTTGTCGAGGATAACGGGTTAGGGTAAGCGTATCCACGTCCAGAAGAAACCCACATCAGTCCTGGTTGGTTGAAATCACCAAGAACTATTATCACATCGTTTGCATCTGCCTGAGAAGAAGCATGTTCTATAGAGTCGAGATGGAGCTGCGTAATAGTGCAGTCAAGTCGCTTTTCTGGAGGAATGTAAACAGCTCCAATAAAATAGCTCTTCGTCTGCGTAGTAATCTTCGTCCAAACAACTTCAATGCTTGATGAACTATCTACACCAAATTCACAGGAGGCTAGTGCAGAAGAAACAGCGATCAAAACTCCCCCGCCGCGACCATGAACACTGTTATGTGCGCTTCGATCCGCACGATAAACCGCATAAGAATCCCCGAAGAGCTGCATCGATGTAATACGATCATCAAGCCAAGTTTCCGTCAGAACATAAATATCGTAGTCGCCGTCAAGAGCAGCCAAGTACAAGTCCTCGATTTTCGTCCTTAGCCCTCTGACGTTTTGGTAGTATAGCCGTAAATCGTCAGTGCCACGTGGCAATCGTGCCGACATGCTGAAGGGGCGTGATGTACCCGATGGCATGCTAGAAATCAAAAGGTTTTCAGGAAGCGGATCGTCATTTAAAGCAAAATACTCGCCTAGGAAGGGAGTTCGGAAGACCCCCTCACGACCTCCGAACGCAGGGCCGGGACGACTGAGCTGGTCGCTGGCTGGTAGCACGACTGCGTCAGAGCGCTGGGGGGCTTCCGTAGTACGGTATAACAGGCGTCCCGGTGATGGCTGCGCAGCGTGATTTTTTTTGTGCAGTCTCGGCGATGGCGGCGAAATTATTCTTCGGCCAAACAACAGCAAATCGTCGGAACGAGTTGTACCCGATGGCATGCTAGAAACCAGAAGGTTTTCAGGAAGTGGATCGTCATTTAAAGCAAAATACTCGCCTGGGAAGGGAGTTCGGAAGACCCCCTCACGACCTCCGAACGCAGGGCCGGGACGACTGAGCTGGTCGCTGGCTGGTAGCACGACTGCGTCGGAGCGCTCGGGGGCTTCCGTAGTACGGTATAACAGGCGTCCCGGTGATGGCAGCGCAACTTGAATTTGTTTGTGCAGTCTCGGCGATGGCGGCGAAATTATTCTTCGTTCAAACAACGGCAAATTGTCGGACATGCGTCCCGATGGTGGTTGAATTATTCCGTCATAGCTGATTGAACTGATGATGGTGAAGCAGGCTGTTGAATTTTGGGCGATCGTCTTTAGAACTGTCATTTTGTATTATTCCTCGATCAAAACTATATCAAAATATACGCAAGAAACAACAACGTGTGACGTTGTCCAAAAAAAATCGTGGGTCCTGGGTTGAGTGGTCGCTTAACGAGTAGTTACCTCAATAGTGTATTAGCTTTGAAGTTTCTGCATAAATACTGAATAGACCGATATTTTGAATACAACTCTCTTTAAATCCCATTCGTAATTAGTAATACGAGAATAACAAAAAATTAAAGTCTACGTAGACTTTTTCAAAGACCCCCCCTCCACCCTCGTAGACAAACGTAGACTTTTGCCAGACCCCCCCCCCCCCGTCCCCCCTATGAGTCTACGTGGTTTATGAACGGCCCCTTAATATAAGAAAAAATCCAATGAAATGTTGAAAATCGAAAAAAAATTTGTCGAAATATGTCCAAAAATAGCATTAAACATCATCGTCTAGTCTCAAAACAAACGAAAACCGCTGAAAACAAATTATATTTTTTTAGAATCCAAGGATTTTTGAAAAAATGATTCGAAAATCGAAAATTTGACTGTAATGCCCCACGATTGAAAAAAAAATTCCCATCGAACTGGGCTTGGAAGCATCACAAATAAAAAGATGGCATGGATTTGGGGTTCCAACTAAATCACCGCCAAGGAATTTTTGAAAAAAATTGGAACGGGACTTCACAGCTTAAAACCAAAGCTTTGTGAAATTTTTGAAAAATAGCATCTTTCAGGTGAAAATGGGCATTCTTGATGGTATTTTTCCAACAAACTGGGCTTGGGAGCAGAACAAATATAAAGATGACGGGGATTTACAGTTCCAACTAAATCTTTATGAAGAAATTTTTAAAAAAATTGAAACGGGACATCACAGTTTAAAACCAAAGTTTTGTGAAATTTTTGAAAAATAGCATCTTTCAGGTGAAAATGTACATTTTTGATCGAATTTTTCCAACGAACTAGGCTTGGGAGCAGAACAAATAAAAAGACGGCGGGGATTTGCGGTTCCAACTAAATCATCGTAAAGAATTTTTTGAATAAAATTGAAACGGGACTTCACAGTTTAAAACCAAAGTTTTGTGAAATTTGTCCGCGCGCGATCATCCAAGAACACAGGCGAATATGCTAAAGGTACACGGTTTTACATTTCTTATAAAAGAAATGTATAGAATTCGCTCAAACTTTCAAGATTTTTTCCGAGGCCCGGAGGGCCGAGTCTTATATACCAATCGACTCAGCTCGACGATTTGGGACAATGTCTGTGTGTGTGTGTGTGTCTGTGTGTGTGTGTGTATGTAACGGACAAATTCTCATTCGTGTTTCTCAGCAATGGCTGAACCGATCTTATCCAAACCAATTTTAAATGAAAGAACTAAAAAACAGTATGAACGCTATTAATTTGTTTTTGATTCTGATGTTTAGTTTCCAAGATATGAATGTTTGAATGCGTAAAAATGGCGTTTTTTGCAGTTTTTTTGAATTATCTGCCGAAATTGACAATATAGATTAACAATTTATATGTTTTTAGACAGCTTTAACGAATACCTTTCGAACAAGCTATAGATTGTTGAAATCGGACTATTATCAAAAGAGATATTTAACATTAAATGCGGACGAAAGATTTTTATCATTTCCCATAGCCAGAAATATGACCAAAAACATGTAATCTATTATTAACGACAAAACGGCTTATTTTAGGTCAATAGTATCTTCGGAGAATTTAATGGAGGCAATATGCCCTTTCTTTTGGTATTGTGCTTTTGCTGATTAATCCCCCTATGAGTGAGATATTTTCACAAATTTTTTTGGAAGTGATTATATCGAAATGATGCCTTCAGCAAATTTGTAGCTCTTACTTTTGCGAATAACTTTACTGAAGACTTCAAATATATATTTTGAATACTTTAAAAGTTATGGCTTGTTGTTTGTTGATTACTCTTTGTCGCCTATTTATTGTTCAATATAGGAATAATCCATTGAAATAAGCCAAACATTATTTCGATAAAACGAATTTTGTATTTCATTTTACTATCTACAACCGCTAGAAATAATCACCGAACACTTCCAAGTTGTCTGGAAGGAACTTGATAACTTATCAGTACAAAAATGTTCATTTGTGCGAACCTTCTGACTGTAATTTTTCCAACTTATAACCATCGGATCGATCTGAAACATATCGGAAAATGAAAAGCGAAATAAATAACTCCAAGCAACGGCGTAGCCAAGAGAAGGTTTTGGGGTTTAACACCATACAACCCCCCTCCCCCCTCCACCACACCCAAAAAAAATATTGGATTGAAGTTGAAAATTTATTGATGCAGACTGATTTAATTCAATATTACAATAACAATTATCTGATCCGTAGATTGATAACCTGTTGTTGTAAACATTATGAGGACTTTTGATAAATTGTCGGAATGGGGTCCTGATATGTAACTGATCTCTTGGTCTTGATTTCACAGTTATCTAATAGCATCAATATCAAATTTCTGCCTGAAAACATTCCAATAGAAAATTCCAGAGTTCTGTAATCAATCATAATCCTCAGATTTATTTTCAAATTGATCTCGTTTTTGTAGAGATGTACTGTAATAAGGGTCTTTATTTAATAGGAAGCGAAGTTAAAATTGATTTAATGTCTATGAAACATAGAACTGCTCACCAAAAAGTGCATAAATTTCAACATTTGCTAAAAATGTTTTTGCCTTTCTCATTCACTCTAAAATTCGTCGATCTAATCCCGACCGGGAGGGCCGAGTGTCATATGCTAATCGACTCAGTTCGTCGAGATCGGAAAATGTCTGTGTGTGTATGCATGTCTGTATGTATGTGTGAGTATGTGTGTATGTGGAAAAAAAATATGACCTCTGTTAATCAGAGATGGCTGGATCGATTTGCACAAAGTTAGTCTCAAATGAAAGGTACAATCTTCCCATCGGCTGTAATTGATTTTTTTTTATTGATTGGACTTCCGGATCCGGAGTTACGAGTTGAAGAGTGCAATCACACAGCAAATTCCAATATAAACTGAAATGAAAAATTTTCAAAATCAAATTTGTATTTTTGATGCCAAATGACATTATAATGCATGAAACATTGAGATTTGATGTAAACTCGAAAAAATTACGTTTAACAAAAATTGATTTTTTTGGACTTTGGTACTTTTTTGCTTGTTACTATTTTCTGAAAAATTAATTCTGCATAATTTTAAAATTTCAAAAATTACGGTTTCGGAATTATGCCGTTTAGACATTAAGATCGATTTTCACCAAACCCCCACCAATTGTAAAATTGGTATTGTAAAAAAACGTAAGGGCGATACTTCAATGCTGATAGGTGGGACCAAAAAAGTAAACAATCGCCAAAGGGACTATATACTATATATATATATATATATATATATATATATATATATATATATATATATATATATATATACAATCATTTTGTCAATTTCAATAGCAAACACAAATTTTAATTTAATAATTTCAAATACTTCATGAAGTTTTGGGTTTCGATCACTGAATCATGCAATCTAGGATGTAAAAAACACAATAGTTCTTAAATAGGAAATAAAACCAAGTCTAAAAATATGCACTGTTGATTTTCTTTGAATGGTGGGTTTTTTCAAGAAAAAGCGTTGATTTCTTAATTCTCAGTCGCGTTGGAAATTTGAGTAAAGTATAAACTTTAAATCGATTAAAACAAATCGATTTTTTTTTTGGTTCAGTACAATATACATAACCCCTTTAGAAAAATCAGTTTTCCCACCACAATGCATTGATTGAGGAATTTAGATATTTTATTAACAGAGCATTAGCAATAATTCGTTTGTATGTCTATTTTATGGGCCATTTTTTCGCCTTCCCATTGATTTGGTTTGAGATTTCTAGCACTGATGTTGTCCTATGCTGATTTGAGTGATTCTCTGAGTCCTGCCACTATCCCATGTAGTATGTGTTATCAAAAACATCGCGAAGCATCAAGTTCTAAATGTTCTCAAACGATATAATATCCGAAGAGAGTGATAAGAGTTATAAGAAATGTCTCATCACACTGTTAGGTGGATTAATAACGTTTTTAAATAGAATTTTTACACGCGAGTTACATACGAAACTTCACAGTTTAAAACAATAGTTTAGTGAAATTTTAGAAAAATAGCATCTTTTATGTGAAAATGGACACGTAAACCGATGATCCCCACCATCTTTTTATTTGTTCTGCTCCCAAGCCCAGTTCGTTTGGAAAATTCGTTCAAAAATGTCCATTTTCACCTGAAAGATGCTATTTTTCAAAAATTTCACAAAACTTTGTTTTTAAACTGTGTAGTCCCGTTCCATTTTTTTTTCAAAAATTCCTTGGCGGTGATTTGGTTGGAACCCCAAATTCCTGCCATCTTTTTATTTGTGCTGCTTCCAAGGCCAGTTCGATGGGAAATTTTTTTTTCAATCGTAGGACATTACAGTAAAATTATCGATTTTCGAATCATTTTTTCAAAAATTTCCAAGTCCTTGGATCTAAAAAAATTGTATAATTTTTTTTCAGCGGTTTTCGTTTGTTTTGGGACTAGATGCTGATGTTTCATGCTATTTTTAGACATATTTCGAACCAAAAATTTCGATTTTCAACATTTCATGTACTCCCCCCTTTGGTTTTTTTCTTATATTATGAAAACAATATCCAAATGCCGCACCCCTTTATAGATGTCCGATTGAGCTAAAAATTTGCATAGATTACTTTTTCGATGTAATAAGACTTTATGCGAAAATTTAAGATGACCATTTTCATTGATATCTTGCCTCTTGAACACCCCTAGTTCTCCATACAAACTTTCGTTTTAAGCTGTGAAGCCCCGCTCCAATTTTTTTCAAAAATTTCTTCACCAGGGGTTTCCTGGGACCTCAAACTTTTGCCATTTTTTGTCCTGCTCCCAAAATTTTTGCCTTTCTCAATAGAAAGGTATTGCAATTGCTCTGAAAACCGACTTTTTAACGGAGGCCCGGAGGGCCGAGTGACATATACCATTCGATTCACTTCGTCGAGTTCGGCAAATGTCTGTGCGTGTGTATGTATGTGCGTCTGTGTGTGCATGTAACCAAAAATGTCACTCATTTTTCTCAGAGATGGCTGAACCGATTTTGACAAACTTAATCTCAAATGAAGATACAACGTTCCTATAGGTTGCTATTGAATTCTAATGGATCCGACTTCCGGTTCCGGAATTACAGGATGATGAGTACGAACACGCAGAAAATGTCGATTTTAATAAATTCTGCAATGAGTGTATAAAGGTGAAAATTTTTCCAAAACCACAACTCCTTCAATTTGTAGTATTAGGTCACTAACATCCATTCAAAGTCTCTTTGGCCACATTGGCCACTATCATCGGTTCTGGAAGCCCCGGCGGAAGTGTCCAAATTCAGAATAACAGTCCAATCGGTTTCTCGGAGATGGCTAGACCGATTCAACCAACTTAGTCTCAAAAGAAAGGTGTTGCGCCCCCGTAAATGGCTATTAAATTTCATACCGATCCGACCTCCGGTTCTGGAGTTACGGGTTGTGGAGTGCGATCACATAGCAAATTGTGATTCAAACCGATACTCCGATGAAAGCAAAAAAGGTAAAAATTTCGCTAAAACGTCTCTCAAACTACTTGAATTTGCAGTTCTAGATCACCGACGGCCAACCAAACTTTAGTTGGCTACATTGACCATCATAGACGGTTCCGAGAGTGCCCGGGAAAAGCGGCCATCTTTCAAAATTAACGAACTCACATCAATTTCTCGGAAATGGTTGGGCCCATTTTCGCAAACTTAGTCCCAAATGATAGCTATATTATCCGCACAGATGTCTATAAAATTTCGAATAGAACGCGTATATGGTTCCGGAAATATACACTGAACCGTCCGGTCACATATGAAATTCCCATATAATCCGGAACTCAACATTTTTTTCAAAGGGGGACCCCATGAAATTTCAGAAATCGAATTCGAATTTTTGATGCCAAACATCTTTAAAATGCATGAAACGTCGAGATTTTATGTTATGTCGAAAATGTTTTATCATGAAAATCGACTTTTTGGGACTTAACCGATTTCGCTCCTTTTTTCAATTCAATATTACCGTGGCTGGTTTTTCTTTTGCAAAATTTTAGAACTCGAATAATGATTTCTTTTCTTGTATATAGTTGTCAAGTCATATATAATAAAATTGTAATGTATACATTTGAAAGCTTTTAATAAATATAAGCAACCAAAAAATTCTCGTGTTCATGATTGAGAATGGTACAATTGCACCGCCAGGTGGATTAAAACAGGTTTTTTTTAATTTTGTTTCGCAGTGTAATCAATTAATACCAGGTTTAGGTATGATACCAGAAAATAGTATGCTCGGGCTGATGGCCAGTTATTTTCTCCTGGTCGGGTAAGTTCCATTATCATTAGTTCATCTCTAATTGTTTAAAATTAAATACAATTATGATTAGATGTTTGTCGACTGGTTACGGAATATTCACAGGTATCAACGATTTTCTCAGTCTGAATAATCTAGGCAAACCAATTAATTGTAGATTGCCCGACGTTTCGGCCGTTTTGGTGGCCTTTTTCAGGTCTTGTCATTTTTGTCGGAGTCGTTTATTGCCAACGGTGGGAGGTTCAGTAGTTTAGCGCAATTTCATGTACTGGATATTTTCGCGGTAAAACGAATCCTCATAATAGCCGGTGGTTCAGGCTCAGGCTATTATCGAGAAGGATTCTTCGACAAACACTGCTTATTACTGGTAGTGTCGGATTAGTTCGCAGTAATTAAGACCGATATTCCGATTTTCTCCGATTTCGAATTTTTCCTCCTTAGCTCCTATTGCTTGCTCGCTGACCGACCTTTGCCGTGTAACTGGTCTACTTACAACCAAATATGGGAAGCATCGCATCACGAAGCGTTCATTTGCCATTCACAACCTCTCTTCACTTGTGATGCGTTCTGTTTGCTTAGAAAATTATGCATAGTAACCTGGTGCTGGAACCACACGCGAGTCAGAGCTATAGCAAACAATGAAGTAGCCCATCAGTTGATTTCTATTATTGTACCATTTCACAATGCGGATGAATTCGCTCGCGAAACTTTTCTCGACCGGTTTGCATAGGGTTATCATAAAATAGTTTTATTTCGTTTTCATTTTCGATTAATATAATCAATATATAAAAAAAATCATCTACCGTTTATTGAACAACGGAGTGGCAAAGAACACTAGTACACTAGTAGATCAAATTCTTTCTAGGGTTTCCCAAAACTGCGCTCTGTCAATGAACAATGCAACGATTAAATAGGTAGTGTGGTTTTTTCGTACATAATAAATCTTTGTGAGCTTCGCGAGGCTATGCGACAAACATTCACGAGTGAAGATTTAACGCTGTTCGTAGAATTTCAAGCTTCATCGTTTGTTCGCTTCTTGCCCATCTAGTGACCTACGGTAAAGCTTTTTCAGCCTTTTCGCTTGGTGCTTTGTTCATAATTGATTAAAGAGCATAAAGTTGAAAATATAAATCCTAACAGCGTTTTTCTGGGCTTGCTGTTTTTCAATATGGGACTCTTATGCTTTTATGGGCAGTATATTTCATGCATGTTCTACTTGTTGCAGAATGTGAAATATAACTAACAGGAATCGTACTATATAAATAGTCACACACACTAGTTGTCTTCTATAGGTGAATCGTTATTCGTTCAGGTTGTATCTGTTGTGAATTTGAACACTGTATGTTGCGACAGAATTAGCCAGTCTATTATAAGTTGTGGTTGTAAAAAAGCAATTGGGTATGGCATGTTCAATAACAATAACCTAGGTCAGAACGTCAGGATAATAGGCACGCTATACAGTCTTTTGTGCGAAATGATGCAGAAATCATATATTTTTTAAACTATTACTAAAATTACAATTGATAGTAAGTACCAGGTTTCGCTAAATCTACTTAAATTATACTTAACTTATTGAGAGCTTGTTTACATTTATTGTTGATTCTACAGTAATCCTACATAAGATCCGGCATAGCCAATGACAAAGTAGATTACCAAGTTAGCAACTGAAACGGTATTGAGCACTAAAAAGTTGTAAGTGATAATTAACTTAGGTATATAAAATAATCAAATAAATGAAATATTTGCAGCTTTAAATGATTAACACAACACCGTGAGACAAATCTGCTGAAATAAATTTAGCCGTCATTCACCTAATCCAGTTGCTGCTCGTCGTAATACTGTATGTATATCAATGCTTTTTTTGTGCATGGTCTATTAATTAGAAAGTTTATTCAGGCTCACAAACATCTGACTAACGCTATTAGGAAATTTTCTTTAAAATTTAAAAAAAAATATTGGTATGTTAATTTTTTTTATTCATATAAGTGTGCAATTTTCTATCCATCCACAACCAGGTTATTTTTAAATACCGATAGAAGCATCAAAAGGCTTACAAGAAGATATCGTTTTCAAATTCTGGAACAATTTCCTGCTGTGATTATCTAAGATAAGTTTGGCTATTTAGGAAACGAGCTTGCGGAAGAACTTAATTGCACTAAAGAAAAACTAGGCTAATTCAATCGCAAATTAAGCAATTTTAACAGAAAAAAATTCTGTAATTTGTGGTGTTACGTTCATACAATCAAAACCTCTAAGTACGAAGCCTTCTAACTGACACCTGTCATCCCCAATAACATCGTTAAATTTGAAGAAATCAAAATTTATGCGGTATTTTTTTAAATTTTGGCGCTGCATTACACTGCTAGGAGAATGAATATGATAATTATTTATTCGTATGTTGTCCAAAACTGTAAACACTCACTTTTTACGACTCTTCGACATATAATAAGGCTTAAAATGGTGCAAAATAATTTTGACCAGGAATTTGGTCTAGTTAAGTCACTGGAGAGCGCTACGGTTTAATAAAACCATAATTTTGTTTCCCAGGTAACTAAACCGGAATCTTGTCTAGAATTATCCATTATTTACAAAAGAAATATCATTGCAAAAGTTTGAGCTTCGCACGGACAACGTAGCAAAACGAGGAAAATGTCAAAAATATCTAATTATTCAAATAGCTCCCATTCATAAAGGCGCAATTTTGCGCAAGTTATTTTTCACCGATCTAGTTGTATTTAGATTAAACTTAATCAGAGTATAAGAATTTTCATTGGGACGGATTAGGAACATGTACTTATTCAATTTTGAAAAGTGAGAACATCGCTGATTTTTTTTACTTTATATCTAGGTTCTATAAAACTGATATTTTTCAGAATACATCGGTATGTCCCTGACATCTGTTTGTTGAGAGGAAAACATATTTGAATTGAAACAATTCGAATTACCAATGTCAGTAGATTTTGCTTCCGCGCGCGACCTTTCATTAACCAAGCAGAATTAAAAAACCTCGATCTTTTACAGTTAACAGTGTTGCCAAATTTTAGCAAATACGCGCACCAAGGGTGCCAACTAATGCAGAAATTACTAGAGAACATTATGATATACGGTGAAGTGGGCCAATTCGGGCCGCTGGCCAATTCAGACCCCCAGCTGTTTCTCAGTTATGGTAATATTATGAAAAGCATATATGTATACCATTTTCATAGCTGTCATGCAGCTCTATTCTATCTCACAAAATTTTGCGGTTCTCAGTTTTCGTGTGCGTGCGCTAGAGCCGAATGTTGTTACGGAGCGCCTTTTTTTTAAAAAAATATGTAAGCCGAAAAACACGATTTTTGTTGGCAACAACGATTATAAATAAATCAAGTTCATTGTCGTGAATTTGGATCTGCCGGATAATATCTTTTATTCAATACCTTGTTTTGAGCGAGACTATCAACTGATTTCGTTTAATCGATTTGTGAATAATATAATATCGGTTGGTCCGATTTGAGCATTTTGCCCTATATACGACCTGATACGCGATCGCGAAAAACCGTTTCAGAGAAAAGTGTACGCAGTCGGTCGAGCTTTCAGGAAAAAAAAAGTTTTCGCAAATCGGTTGACAGATTTCGACGTTATAGTTCATGACCTATGTTTAGATAATTTGGACCAGCTCTTCCTTTTTTTACATATTTCCTACAAAGTTTTATATATCAAAGAGAACTTTTCATTTCACAATTCGAAATTTAGTGAAAATCAAATAAGAATAATTTTGGGCAAAAAATAGGAATTCATTTCTATTACAAAAAATCTATAAGAAATGGGTGGTCCGTTTTGAAACAGGGCGTGGTAATTCGCACCTTTTATGTACTTTTGCGCAGAACCGTTTATACACAATACGGCGAAAGATCGGAAAAAGTCGCCTTAGAAAAAAATGTGCGCAATTGATTAGGCCTTCAGGAAAAAATATGTATTTGTGAATGGAAAGAAAGAAAGAAAAAATATGTATTTGTTGGCAACAACGATTATAAATAAATCAAGTTCATTGTCGTGAATTTGGATCTGCCGGATAATATCTTTTATTCAATACCTTGTTTTGAGCGAGACTATCAACTGATTTCGTTTAATCGATTTGTGAATAATATAATATCGGTTGGTCCGATTTGAGCATTTTGCCCTATATACGACCTGATACGCGATCGCGAAAAACCGTTTCAGAGAAAAGTGTACGCAGTCGGTCGAGCTTTCAGGAAAAAAAAAGTTTTCGCAAATCGGTTGACAGATTTCGACGTTATAGTTCATGACCTATGTTTAGATAATTTGGACCAGCTCTTCCTTTTTTTACATATTTCCTACAAAGTTTTATATATCAAAGAGAACTTTTCATTTCACAATTCGAAATTTAGTGAAAATCAAATAAGAATAATTTTGGGCAAAAATAGGAATTCATTTCTATTACAAAAAATCTATAAGAAATGGGTGGTCCGTTTTGAAACAGGGCGTGGTAATTCGGACCTTTTATGTACTTTTGCGCAGAACCGTTTATACACAATACGGCGAAAGATCGGAAAAAGTCGCCTTAGAAAAAAATGTGCGCAATTGATTAGGCCTTCAGGAAAAAATATGTATTTGTGAATGGGTTGACACGTTCCAGTTCAATACCTCATAAACCCTTACTAGGCCCAGTTGTATAATACCCTTGATAACGGTTTTTGAAAATTTAACTTTCGGTCAGCTTTTTTGGTGAACTACTCCTATATGAGTCGTTTGTATTGTACATATCGTTTTTTGTTGGCAAAAATGTTGAGGAGTTGATGATGGCAGTGACGATGTGTGGTTCTTTTTTCGTTTCTACTCCGACCGCTTTGGCCACCGGTTAGATTACAAGCCAGTGTACAAATTATGGTCGTTTTACTAATAATCGATCAGAATCGAAAAAGAAGATCTGAAAGTAACAAGTTCCACGAGCCGATTTCATTACCCGTATTCGATTTGGAACGCTCTGACGTTGTGCTTCTAATCGGTAACGATGTTTTTTTTTGCTGTTGATACCAAGGCAGCGCATTAATCAAATCAAGTTTCTAACTGCCAAGCACGACATTGTGTCGTTTCAGAGTTATGCGCGGAATCCATTACCGGCTAATTGCGATCCGATGATGGCAATCGATCACGTGCCTTGCTAAAAGGAACGCATTTGTCTTCCCGGAAATAATTACTGCCGGTTGAGTGACTAAAGGGCGTCGGCGCCAATTCCTTGGGTTGCTGGTGGTATCCGAAGAAAGGGGAGATTGGTAAAAGTAACTACCGTTTTGGGGTGTGAAATCATCGAACGGTTATTTGTCATTACCTTAGTGATGATAGGCTAAAATATGTCTACGCACATGACTCAACGAGGAAGCTCTGAAATGACTAGTTTCGTGATGTATTCGTTTGATTACTGTTGCCGCCTCTCGTTCTACATTACAATTTCAATTTCCCATATGGCAGAACAAAAGAGCGCCAATAAAAATTCTAATTAAAAATCAAATTTCATTTACATCAAACCTCATTGTTGTCCGCCGAACCGAGCGAGCGGTGGCCCACAGATGAGTTAATATGCACTCATTTTCTGCGACTAACAACCGGGTGGGTACCTTTCGTGCATGCATGCTGCTGATGTGCGGGAAAAACTAGCGCGTAGTTGTAGCCGCTAGAGAGAAAAAAAAATCCACATTCGGAACACATAAAAGAAGGAAGAGAAGGTGGAACCTGATTTTGACGAGTACACTGCGGAAATCATTTTGTGCCATGCATCGCTTCCCCTTCACTGCTGGGCTGGCTGCTGCTGTCGACTGACTGGAGTAATGTGCCGAATGCCTCTTGGTGAACGTGCAAACCGGTGACCCCTCATTTCCGGTGCAAGATCCGGAAGCATTAAATTGTGCCACAATTCATTAGAATTCATGTATGCAGCAGTACCGACGCGACACAAGGCACGATCACCTATCTCGGGTTTTTTCCCCAGCTGAGCGAAACAACTCGAACAGTCTGGGGATTGATGACATTGTTTTAGTTGGGATTTATTGGATGTATCAATTTTGAATAATTTGAGGGAGATGATCAAACATCTGTCGGCAGTATTGACGTATCCCCTATACCAATACCTGCTGGACTTCCATCATGGTCACTGCAAACATCAATATATAGTGAACTAATGATCATTTTTTCAATGAATAAATATAATCTCAAAAAATTATCACTTTGAAGCTAACATTTCGCAAAGCGGCATTAACTAACCGATGTCAGTCTACTTTCTATTTCTGCTGGAGTGAGATCTACAACCAAGAAAAGTGAACAGCAAGCCTCTAGATCTAGTGAAAACAAAGAAAACATTGGATTAATCTTGTCAACATGAGTAAAGTTGACGAAAAAGTTCTTCTCGGACCCAACGCCCTGGTCGTTGACTTTAAGTTTTGTTCAACACGACCGAGATTTTATGAATTGGAATACTTTATAAAGGTAAAAATGCAGCTTAGGCTTATGGATGTCGCGTACCTTCAGTATTATCATCTTAGCAATGCAGCATTAATATCATTCAACACGTTAACCCAAGTCGAGCGTTTCGTTCTGCAGAACAACTTAAAACATGTGGTCGAAAGTGACCGTTGGAATTAATAATCCCGTGTATATTGAAAATGACTATAAAGATGTAAAACTACATGACTTTTCACCTCGTATTCCCCCCGCCCAATGTATGTCGCAATACGGAGAAGTAGAATCATTTACACCTAATACTAGAAGACGTTTTTTCTCGGGTACTCCTAGTGGCATTTTTTGTAGAGAGGATGCGAGTCTAAAGACCTCCTCCCTCCTATTGGAGTATAAAACTCAAAACTCATGGAACTACAAGTAACATCGACGAGGAAGGTAACAACAATGACGATGGGTTTACACTAGTCACCCGTAAATACAAGAGTCAGGGAAGTTTAGGAGATTGCACCCGTTGCAACTTTGGCTGTATCTTTTGTCGGCGAATATCAAAACGGGTTTCGACGATGGACGACAAAGATTTTTACCCTGCGACAAATTTAAATTGATTCCAGGAGAACAACTTGCGGACTCACCATATGTTTGTGCATTTGAAGGCGACATACGATTCAGTAAAATGAAACGAACTGTGGCAGACAATGCATGAATGCAGTTTCCTGATAACACTGATTAAGCCGATTCTTATGACGCTGAATGAGTTCAAATCAAGCGATACGAAGATCTGATGTGCAAAGGAACAGAACCGTCATCACGAGATCTCCCATGCTTCTTGGCTTCGCGGACGACATAAATATCATTGGCGTTGATCGCTGAGCAGAGGTAGAAGCATTCTTGCTTTTTAAAGGGTATCTGTGAAAATCGAACTGACTGATCACGTTGTTAGCCGTGAAAGAAAAAGGGATGTTGCGGCTGCGAATATAGTTTACGTAGTCAGCTAGTTCTATAGGCTAAAGACGCGCACAAAACTTGCTCCATACAAATTAGTATCTGCTCTGTACAGTCATGAAGCATGCAATGTTGAAGGAAGCAGGCTATCGAGTCCTCGGTGCTTTTGAGGGAAGAATTCTGCTTCAATACTCGACGGCACAGTAGAATTGGAGAATGGTGCAGACGCAAGAACCACGCACTGTACCAAGTATACAACCATTCTGACATTGGAGGACTGATAAAACACGGCACAGGTTTGACTTGTAGTGCGAATGACGGAAGGGAAACCAGCTAACGTTATAAAAAGCAGAGAACCTAGAAAAGGTAGTCGACTTTGGAACAATCCCTGCACTCGCTGGCTGTGCACAATTGAGGAAGATGCGCGTGTGGGGTGGGGGTGTCCATGGAAGCTGGAGACTGTCGGTCCAACATCGAGTAACCTGAAAATATAAACTAATAATTCATTTATTTGGTTTTTGACGAAGTGTCCATACCTTATTTAACATTTTGTTGGCGGTATTCAACGTGAGAAACCTGTTTTAATCCACCTAGTGGTGCAATTGTGCCTTTCTCATTTGTTCAAACTACGATTACATAGCTGGTTATGTTCAATACAACGGTGGAAATGAATATTACATATTCAGTACGATTGGCACATACATACTACGGATCGACAGCCACGATCTTGAGATGCTATGTGTCGACACTGAAACATCGCTTGAAACCAGCGGTGGATCAAGGAAGAGGATCCGGGGGATCCGGACCCTGCCGAAAATTTTCAACTTGTTAAGAAATTTTAAACTAGTTTCAAGTTTAAAGTAACAACCCCTTTATTGCATACTTCTACCTACGCCTAAATAAGTCAAAAAAATCGCGGCCGGGATTAGGTTGACGATTTTTAGAGTGATAGCATAACCTTTCTATATGAGAAAGGCAAAAAGGTGCCAAAGTCCAAAAAAGTCAATTTTAGTCCTTTTTTATTAACGGTTGCTTTCAGATTCAGTCGGCGAATCTGAAAGCAAGGACGTAACCAGCCAGAGGGACCGAAAGAACCGCCCCCTCCCCGAAAACCAAAAAGAAAAAAAATGGAAGCCGAATGAAAATGGAAACTACCCGAAGTTTGGAATCCATAAAATCTGTGGAGAAGTTATTTAAACAAAATAGAAACGTGACTTCACCGTTCAAAGTCCTTAGAAAGATTTGTTTCCTCAAGAAAATTATATTTTTCGAAATTCTGATTTATGCAAATATTTTTTTTTTCAAAACTTTCACTTTTGCTTTGACATCAGATCTCGACCTTCATGTACTTTGAAATCATTAGGCATAAAAATAAAACATTTGGTCCTTATGGTTTTGGTCGTTTCAATGGTTCAATGATTGAAATCGAAAGGAAATAATTTGCCCTATGACATCAAACACAATACTATTTCTGCCAGTATTGCGATTTGAAGCATTGAAATTTCTTGTTGATAACAAAATTAATGTATTAACGGAGAATTACAAACAAAACAAAAATCATTTAAAAAATGTAACATATGTAGGGTAAATGATCTTGAGTGGAACAATTCGTTGTTTTTCTACTGTACCGTCGACATCTCGATTTCGTCATAAAATTTGAAAAGTATTTTAGCAAGCACGTATTAAATGATAGGTAAAACTAATAATTTTAATAATTTGTAGATTGAAATTTACATTGAACTGTGATTGTAACCAGAATAACATTTTTTTCTGACTGAAGAATATTTATCATGAGTGGGAATATGCTTATCTTGAATGGAACAAAAAATAGTTCTGATTAGGACTATAATTTGGACCTCTTCATAAGCTTCAACATGTTTCAAATGGATTACTGGTATCTCAAAAGAATTAAAAAAATATTTTTTTTTATTTGGCACGCCTCAAGGCGTTAGCTTCACGGAGCCGTGGGTCTTTTATATATTTACATGATGTAAACAATAAAAATAATAAACAATCAATACTAAGATAGATCCCGTACGCGCGACTTGCCATTGCGCGCGGAGATCCGTTTTCGTGTCGGGGAAATATTTGCATCCACGTCAACTGTATCATGTGGGTCATTCAGAACTCTGTCGTCGTCGCACATATCCGGGTCATCATCGGGGTTACTGCCTTGATTTTCGCGATCAGGTGTTGTTTCTAACTTCTTTCCTTTTCGGGTCACGAGCGTGAACCCTCTGTCATTGCTAGTAACTCCCTCATTGCTGGAATTAGCTGTTGAGTTTGTGGTACTTGACGCGGCTTTCGCAGTTGTCATTATTGCTTGAACTGCAGCCACGAATTTGGCAACCGTTTGTGGCTCAGGGAATGATATTGGAGACTGGTTGTCCGTAATGTGCCGTTTGTTCACAGAACTGGCATGTGTTAATTTGTCCTTGATATGTACATAGAGTTCGCTGTATAATCGTATCACCCCCTTCTGTTGTGTATTGCAGCGTAAGGTAGGAGGGAATAGGCTGATCTACCCGCATTCTCACCACAAAAACACCATTTGAAATACCTGGAAAGTAGTTCCTCCACGTATCCTCCATAATGGATTCCACTTCTCCGAAATACGACATGAATCTTTTAATGGCCACTTTGCAAGTACGTGGTGCCAAATCATATAATTTGACTTCCACGTTTCCGTTATCCATATACACAGGGATCTTAATTTTAGAGGTGTCACAATCCAGCACGTGTTTCAAGTTGTTTTGCGCAATGAATCTTTTCGCCTGGGCGAATTTGTTGAACGTTATCAGCACCGCGTGCCTAACGTGCTCCAACTGGATGAAGCTGACATCCGAAAACCGAAGCTGCATTTTCACCTTCAGCAAATGTTCCACATCACCAATACTCGGTCTTACGCGTAAAGACTGGAAGTCAATTACCACCATGTTAACCCGAAGAATCACATTTTGTTGATGAGACTCAGTCATCTTGATAGATCACCACACAAGAATAATAGTTACGGTTCCTTTTGTTCTTCACACAATGCACACAAGAGAAAAGCAACTGTTTACGCTGGCTTGGGTAGCAGCAGAGAGCACATTGGTATTGTGACTGATGCCTTTGGTAGTTGTATTCTCAACTGATTAAAAAAATATTTAAAAATGCTTTAATAGGTTTTAATGCTCAAATTCCTGTGAAATATGTCGAGAGTATATTCAGCAGGGTGAGTGCTCCTAAAGTTGAGGTGTACCAATAGTTGCAGTAGTGGGCTATACGCCTAACTAAGGTACCAACCATCAACAAATATTTTTTATCGATTCATCGATCAGACTATTGAAAAAATTTTGAGCTCCCTTGCACACATAGTTGATCTAAAGTAGGGGACGGTGGGGAGTTGTGAACATTGTTTTGTTTTCGGGGTATAACTACCATAAATATTGGTCGATTTTCAATGTTAGACCTGGTATTTGTTAAGGACATCTTAATACATATCCACAGTCTGAAGCAATTCTAAAAAAAACATTGTCTTGTTTGAGATATGGCAGAATGCGTGAAATACGTGGAATCGGCATTTTTTAATTTTATGGGGAGTTGTGAACCATCGCAAATAGTAGAAGAGATGGAATATTTTTGTAATTTATTTTTATTAAGGCTATAGAATATAAATTTTAAGATATTTCTAAACTAAAGATGAGATGGAAAAGTAATTTGAATCGCAATGAGTCGGCGACAACATGATTCGCGCCAAGCCATTTGAATTCGCGGTTGTGGCACGGGGAAATTAAAATTATGGCAGAATCCTGATATTCGCATACAACTGAACATTTTTATATCATAATATATTTGATTCATCCCTGATTTTCGAATTATGATACTGCTTTATTTAAAAAAAATATAACCCACTGAAATGTACGGTTCACAACTCCCCACTAATGGTGGTTCACAACTCCCCACTTTACATATCTTCGAAAAAAACGTATCTCCATCGACATACTAATACTAATTCACTAATTTACTTTGAAATCAGCTACATAAAGGAACTCCACATACCACCAATACAATTTAGCAAAAAAAAACTTTTTGTTTGGCCTATTTAGTCGCTAGTTACCTGAACATGAAGAACATGAGTTAATGCAACATTTGCTAATGAGAAAATGACGTCTTGACAGTAGAAACATTTAACAGTAGGTACCACATTTTTATCATCTATAGCTTAGCGGGAATTAACAGTGTTCCAAACTCAACATGGGTCACAACTCCACACCGTCCCCTAGCTATAGTTGCAAGCCCCATAAGAAATCAATGGGATTTGCAACAATAGGAACCGAAATTAGCGATTGCACCACTATTGGTACATGTGTTTCTATAGTGGTACAAGCGGTTTTGAATACATAAATTGGTTATTAATGCAACTTTATATTTTTCCTATGAAGTAGGGATTGAAAGCTTTCGTTTAATGTATTAACATTGTCCATAGGTCTGATTTTTTAACATAAGTTTTCTTTAAGTTTTAACGACATTCAATTAGCTAGAGATTACTGGGTAGGGAAAGTGAGAGCAAGGATGTGAAGTAAACAGATCGGAAAACTAGAAGTGGCAGGGTCATTAGAACAGGCTTAATATCGTACGGGCTTAATCTCTGTCTTCTGTTAATGAGGGTCGAGCTTAGGCAGTATAACTACGAATCACCCGAGTTCACTAACATGAGTCCTGGTAATGATAGACGTGTCCATCTTTACCGTGACAACCGAAAATGTGACTAACATAGTCGAAATAAAAAAGGAAAAAAGTTTTCTTTAAGTATGCGACTATTGGTACATCCATCCACATGCCAAAAGCAAATTAGAATTTTTTCCCAAAACAACATCTATAACCCCCGCACATAGGTTTTCTTCATAACAAAAGGCTACCAAAAATAACTCCTCTAGGAGTGAATAGATCAAACTGGAGGGCTCAATCACGATTATTTGTAGTGCGATTTAGTATCAAAAAACTATAATCATACTTTATTTAAAACCTAATTAATGATATTTTTGTGGTGTTTCCAATCGATCAAATGAAAATGTACTGGTGTTTGCTCACATTATACTACGTTCACACTACGAGTTAAAACGTGTTTTAACGCTATCTTGATGACGTTTTTCTTGTTGCCAATTATTATAACATGTTTTAACTCTGTAGTGTGAACATAGTATAAACGTAGTATTAGGCTGTATAAAACTCCAATTTTCGAGCGTTTTAGCATAAGCAAGCTCGTTCAACAAAGCGCATTCAAGACGACATAATCTATCAGTAAAAGAAGTAATTTTGTTTCGGAAAATTTGGTGCTTGGGAACAATTTCTAGCTATATGTACCAATGGGAGATTGATTAAAAATGTGTTGAATTTTTCAGTATTTGATGATTTTAGCGCATTACTTCCTTTTAATATGTCGTGTTGCATATTTTTAATATAATAATAAATCTCGATCAGTTTCTCCATAGTCACACTTAATATCATTTACCCTAATAATAGCCAAATAAGATAATTTTTGAAAATAAAACAGGAACTGAAACCAAAATGAAATTTAAATTTGATGCTGAAATAAAAATATGATTTCTACTTGCTGTAATTTAAATGTTTGTCCAAAGCGTAGCTAGACCATCATAAAACTCAATTAAGGGTGAAATCTGTTAGTTATGGCATCCCATTCATAACACTCCCAAATTCGTAGTCTTATCCTCCTCAAAAACGTTAGTTTTCTTGTCACTGGAACAGATGCCTTGCCAAATCATAGTTCATTTTCGTGAAAACAATCTTGACTCCACCAGAAAACTCGCTGCAAGCAGCAACCTTGTAGTATTTGAACTATAGGTTTTGATTATTATTCAACGTCAATCAAGACACATCCGTTGAGCTTCATCAGCACTTGGTCGTACACCATATGGGTTCGGATTTCGACCGCTGTTTGTTGTTTCAGGTTATTTTATTTTCTTGGTAACATTTTCTGCCTTATCGGAAGCAGATTCAACAATACAGCGGATAGCATTCAGTTTTTTGCCAAATCATTATCCGATATGTTGGGATTAGCCTTGATTTTCTCAATGACCTTGGGTTGTTCGGAAAGTGCAGTGGCGGGCATTTATGAGAATTGCATATTACTTTTCAATCGCTCTACTCAGTGCTCTTAGAATAATCCAGTAGTTGCTTCTCCTGCTCGCTCGAGAATAGACTGAATAATGTCGTTAAATTAGTATATTTTTATCATTCTTCTTATCTATGTGTGACAAAGCTGCCTGGTTCTCTTTCTAGCAGTTAGCATAATAATACACACACGCATGAATTTGTTAGTACATCCATAATGCAAATTAAAGTTTTTACTTTCAGTTAATGGTTATTTTAGGCCGCTCAATTTTTTTCCATATTCTCGTCGCGAATACAATCAATAAATTTTTAGATTTAACCTCAGCGTATCTACTATTTTTAAACTATGTGGTGTTTTTCTTTATGCTCGTTTGTCTTCTCTCAGAATAAGATTTGAATAAAATGTAAGCTACGCTTTTTATTTGTATTTCTATTTGTCTAGTATACACCAACAGGCATTTCAAAGCGCCAAGCCTAAACTAATTACTAACCGTCGAATTGTACAAAATTTCCGTTAAAAGATAATAACACTGAAGTAAAAAAACGATACAACAGATAATAAAGGAGTCAGCCGATATCAACCGGCTCTGAAAAATAGTAGACGCAGAGTTTGGCTAGACAAATTAAAGTCGAAAACTTAAGCGACCCAGGTCAAGATTCTTTGTAGGCCACTAATAACTCTATGCATACTATAATTAGAGCCCCAAAATGGTAATTAGAGCGTGAGGTTGTTGGGTGTTGTTCGAGGTGCGACATTTATCTTAATCAGTTCCAAGATAGCTGGGTAATCTAGATGACCTCGCAAAATAACAGCAACAAACGAATCAATGTAAAGTAGTATCCTTATAAAACCTATGTTTTCAAACAAAAATATTTAAAATGAAAAGTTATTTTACACCCACGACCAATTATTTTGCAATCGGTTGCAACGATTTTTTTTAATAAAGTTGTCCAACAAAGACACCGTGTTAGTTGTGGGGTATTGTAAGAGGAAGCCCCTATAATCTTTTGGACTATACGATGGCGTGTCTGTGAATTTAACAAAACTGAAATTGTCACTCGGGAGATCTTTTGTGCTAAGTAAACTATGCTCTCATTAAATTATAACCGCAGTTTTTTTAGATACACCGTCCTTGCTACTGTATTCATAATACTGTACTTTACCCTACATAACATAAATCAGAAACACTCCACCGTTTCTGTTGTTGTAGTTGTTGTTGCTGCTGTTATGGGTGCTACTAATGATGATGCTACAGCAATCGCATGTTCACGATGAATCGATACACCTCAATCACCTCGTACACCAGCAGCACTCCCTCACGAGCTGTGACCAAGAGGGAAGCAACGTCGCCAACACGCTAGACGCCAGCCAGGCCAAGTCGGTCGGCGTGGTCGCAACGAATGGATTAAATCAACTCAACCGTAGCTGATCGAACACTCGATCAAGACTCGGAGCAGACTTCACCGTTCAAATTTTTAGCTCGGAGGCAACTGAAGACCACAGGTTCATAGCCGTCAATCAGAATATCGAGCTGGCTGACTGGGAAATTAGTTTGTACAACCGCGGTAAAATTAATGGAGTTTTTTTCTCTTATTTGTGACATTGATTATGAAAGAGATGCAACTATAAAGTGTTTTTTTTTGAAAATCTGCCGTAATATTCACCAATTGCATAATGATTTCTCGAATTAACTTGAGTCAATTGTAAAACGAAGAACACTGTTCAGAACTAATAAACTACTAAAGTGATTACGACAAAAAGTAATAAAAGAGATCGATTCGGAACACATGCTGGAACGAAACACGATCGTGTGAATTTGGACGCATTTAACTAATGGAAGCTGTCGTATCTCGTAAAACATACCCAATGAACGGGCACTAATTTTAAAACATTTAATTAATAATCATCAAAATCAATAGGTTCCTTTTTCCCATACGTACATATTTCCTCCATGATAGACACGTTCTTATCATCAATCAGAGCCCCTTAGGAGTAGAGCAATAAAATCAACCATAGGAAGCATCACTCCAGTTTGATCGTTTGATACAGAGGCACAGTGACTAGTATCGTAATTTGTTTACCCTGTTACAGCTGTTCGATAAAGTACACATTTCCAACGGATAGTTAAAACTAATCAAGCCACGAACACTAAAATGCGATGACAATTGATTTTATTTTTCAGTTTTCATCGATTTTGTTAACACTTTGAGCTAATTTTATGACCGGCGCCTACAGGTGCCTGTAAAATTAGTGCCAGGAATCAAAGTGGTAGCCAAGTTCCGAGGGCAGATCATTAATAGTTTTGTTGTTGCTTTGAAAAATAATCATGTGTCGACTGTGGGATATTGACAGTTGGATGCGTGGCCCAACATAAATCTTCATTATTGCGCACTCCGGGAGCGCTAGAAATTTGTTACGGGTTCAAAAATGTGGGATTTTGTCTTGATGCTGATCGTGATAACATGATTGCTCAGTGCCTTTTGCATACAGGTATGGGAGTAATTTCTGAGTATCAAGAAAAACATCAATACATTTCTTCTCAATTCTCATGTTTATTATTTATGTTTTGTTTTAATTATAATTCAATTGACAAATTGTAGTCCTAATGAATAAAATACCTTAAAAATAAAGATGAGAGTATAAAAAACTTAATTGCAAATCAGCGTTGACATCAATCCTTATTTTAAACATCGTCGAGAGAATTCCGTAATCAAATTGATCGCATACATTATTGAATTCACAAATAATTGCTGCACTTAGCTCATCGAAAACAAACACCACAAGTGCCATGTTAGCATTGAGTCGAATGTTCGACATTAAACTCGGTTAGGAGCATTCAGAGTGTTAGACGCAAGTATAAACGGGCTATCGACTTCTCCATTTAGCACCCTTTACAGCGAACATAGCTCGTTGGTCTTTACGGCGTTGCTCTAGCGACTCGATTCCTAGTAGATGACACCGATCAATACAAGGTGGAAGGTTGATGGCATCTCTGCAACGAAGCAACCGTGAGGCTAATCGAGCAAATCTTTTTGTGTGTTAAGGGTGACCATATCAGACGAGTAAAAAACCAGGACAGTCGAAAGGGTACTGATTCCCCCCGTTACCTCTCAATCGACATTGCATTTTCCGCATGTTTTCGGCAGTTAAAAAGTTCTGGGGTCTGGCAGGCAGAGCTTGCACAGTAAAAAAGTTATGGGAGTCTGGGAGGAAGAGCTCTGCCAGAAAATCTTTCATCGGAATTCCACTGTGGCAGTTCTTGCTACACCACCATAAGCAAACGTTTAATGCTGAGATGGTCTGTGCAGTACCGGCGAGGAGTTTTCAGTACTAAAACACGACATGGACGAAAATCAGAAACATCAGTGATCCCAAGTCCCTGCGCTATGCCTGGCAATCTCCATTGACAACCATTATCTCTCGACTTGAGAGCAGCAAAACCTACCGTTGTTACCACAAATATCTCCGTTTAATCGATTATATGAAAACTGGCGGATAGCTTGGTGTAAATAATATCAGTTTGAGCCCGAGCTTGAAAAAATTGACATCCCTGCGTGAATTTGAAAGAAAACAAAATTCAATTCATGCACATCGCGACGAAAGAAATGTTTGGTTCGTTTCCCTCGTTTTCGTTCATGCTATTCTCCCTGTTAATGTTGTATGGGCTTTCACGATTACCTGGTTTGAGTTGCTTGTGGGGCCGGGTCACGGGTCACGATCGCGTATCTGTGTTCTTTGTTATTTACTTTAATATCGGTGGTGCTGGCAGTTGTTTGGGAAGTAGTAGGCACTTCACAATGATCGTTCACGCTGTGCGTACGTTCTGTTGTTCCAGTATTCGTTGGTGCCAGAGCTGCAACTCCGGTGGTTTGTGATTTAGTTGATGTTGGTGAAGGGCTGTGTGATGTAGTTGATATTGCTTCGTTAGAGGTTTGTGTACATGGTTTCTCGTAGTGTGTCTTCTTGTATAACAACGTAGGACACGCAGGAGTCTGTCCTTCATACGTGCACAGCGTGATTTGAGATTTGGTCACGCGTTTTGCTTTGAATTGAAAGTTCAGATATGAAGGAATAGGTCACTCGCATTCTCACGAAATATATTAGGCTTACAGGAGAAAAACCAGGACAAATCAAGCATTTTCCTCGACTTCCCAGGACACCAGGACAGACAATGCAAAACCAGGACATGTCCTGGGAAACCAGGACGTATGGTCACCCTAGCGTTACTATATTTCAATTGCCGCAAGGTGTATCGATTTTGTTGGCTATATTCGGCAAATTTAGGACTAAGAGAAACGAAACCAATGAAATTGAAAGATGGATAGGTATTCTAGAGCGAATCAGTTATAAACTTAGAACTGAAAACTAGGACTATTCAGTCTCATATGGTCAAGGCTTCTGTCTGTCACGTTACATTTTTACGCATATTTAATAAAACAAGTCAGCAAAAACAATAAAACCATATTCTATCACAAGTGCACATTATTAAGTTCACTAAACCGCTCATTTTTTCTACAGAAAGTTTTTTTCTATCATTAACCGTTTTCACTTTATTGTCATTTTGATACGCCTGTCACGTTACACAATTTTCGCAGTTAGTTTGGAGGTTGCCTGACTAAATATAAAAAGTCTGTTCCGTTGGCCTCCAAATTTGCATGAAAACAGTTTTAAGTTGAAGCTTAGAAAACAAGGAAGAGTTTAAAATATAGTTTTCCTGAAGAAAAACTTTGTTTTCGATTTTATGGAGTATTCTCAATGATCTGTCACGTTACAACCAGAATCTGTCACGTTACAGTTCTATATTTTTATCGAAGCAAGCATATCAAGACAGTCGGGCATAAATCATGCTTGGTCTGAGAACTGAGTATTAACGAGAAATTTCATGTTTATTTTGAAAAACATATTGGTTTTGATGAACAAACATGAATAACTTATGAAAGGGTCGTAATTTCACGAAGTAATAAATTATGTCGAAAAAATCTAAAATAACTGAAAAACATCTGCATTTTGAAGGATTATTTTTCTTGAGCATTTTGAATTGAAAACCCATTTTTAAATACATTCTATAACTAAATTATTTAAAGAAAAAATTAAATAAAAATTCAAAATTAAAAGTATTGAAATATGTTAAAAGTTTTTATTATTTACTCTACGATACAATTACATTTTAATTTTTTGTTTCATTTGCGCTTAAATTTTAAACGTGTTATGTTTGGTATTTGTGAGTAATTTATTAAAAGGACGTATTTTCACTACTAGATTTTATTGTTTGAAAAAAAATCAAAATATTTCGGAAAATTTTTCCTAAGACCATTTTGTTTCGAAATTATATTTAGTATTAATATTGTATAAGAAAATTATATTTATGACTGGCAAATACTAAGAAATGTAGAAGAATATTTGCTTTCTTACTATTAACTTCCTAATAGTGCAATTATAATTTCATCAGTTTGTAGGCTTTCGTTAACAAAAAAAATGTTTTTCTGTAATTGTATTTTCATTTTTTTTTAACAATGTTTTTGTATTTTTAACATTTTTTTTGCTTTTTTTTGAAAATTTTCGCCAAAAAATATTCACACAGAACAATTAATTCCCTAGAACTTGCTACCATATAGTTTTGCTGCACAAATGGCAATTTTCGAACAATATATATTGAAAGTAGTGCACTCAAGATCTCATACCCCCTTTTTAAATATTACTCTTGAATAAAAATTGTTTGTTTCATATTCAAAAATACTTAGTCCCCATATACATGAAACGTAAAAGGTTTCATCAGAATCAAAGATAACCACCAATATTGACACAATTGAATCAAACTTGATGGAATTGCTTTACAGCAGAAAAAATCTGTCACGTTACATAAGATAATCTGTGTTTTCTTAAAAATTAATAAAACTTTAAAGTTTTCACAATACAGTTTCAAAAAGAAGACTCAAAGTAGTAAGAAAAAAATGCAGGTTACACATTGTATGCATGCTGTTGGTGTGGTCCACAAAACTTTTTTGAATTTTTGATCTGTCACGTTACAAGTTATTTGGTTTCCATTACTTCACAACTGAAAATAAGCAATAATCCATATTCATAAAAAAATTTCAAGCAATATCATAAAATTTAAATTAGACTACGATAGAAAAATGTGGCTGCAAGCAAAAAGTTGGAAATATGGATTTTGTTTACCTTTTTATCTCTTTGCGGTCTTTTAGTCATTTTCAGGTCATTCAAGTAGCATCAACAAACTTCCATAAATGACAGACAAGAAATTTTTTCTGGGATCACCATTCATATTTTTTAATATTAGAGCTTATATACATACGGAAAACAAACAGTTTGACGCGAAATTTGATAAAAAATAATTTCGACTGTGGTTGCCATTTTCGGAGCCTTGACCATATGGAAATGATCAAAAGGAAATGTGAAGCATCCTTTGCCTTCTACTGGTAGGAGTTGGGCGATCCACCCAAGTCTACCGCATGGTCAGCGGTAAAACATGATTATGAGTTATGTTCTATCAACGACCATGGGGTAGACTTGTATGGAAAGCCAATCTCCTACCAACGGAAGGGCCACGTTTCCTTTCGATCATGTCCATAAGAGCATGCCTGGTCACAGTTTTCCGTTCTATGTTTATAACTGATTCGCTCTAGAATACCTCTCCGTCTTTCAATTTCATTGCTTTCGTTTCTCTTAATCTGAAATTTGCCTAAAATAGCCAAGAAAATCAATACTGTAAATCTTTTTGTACATGTTCTATTCTCGCATTCTACGTACCACGATACGAACTCCATATATCGGACAAAGATTCCAGAATTGAACCAACCGGCGAAAACTATAAAGATTTCATATAATGGATGTCAGTAAATTGTCTGGCTGTTCGCTTGATGAATTCAAGTTGGCGAATGGCGCAATCGATCCGGTGAGCAGATCTGCAAATTTTCAACAGGGTTGGTTGAACTTGAAGGAGGAACAAATCTCAAATCATGCCCTACAATGTCCAATCCGCAGATGTTTGTTGCATCATTCATTCAAGCCGCCACGCTGCTCAATCATTTTCCATTCATTTTCAATTTCATTGACCCTCCGAAATCTCTCTGCTGGGGTACTGACTAGGTTTTACAAAACTGCCTTGAACACACTTTACACTGTTCATGTGTGCTTGAAACTGCTAAACATGTCAACATTGAAACTAAACTGGCCACTGCACAGCAGATGGCGGCTTTGGCTGGCGAAAAAGCATTAATCGTAAATTCGTGCAATCGTGCAATTCCGTGCGAAATTTCATGTGAAATTCCGTGTGAAAATCCATGCGAAATTCCGTGCGAAATTCTGTGCGAAAATTCATGCGATATTCCGTGAGAAGTTCCGGGTGAAATTCTGCGCAAAATTCCACGCGAAATTCCGTTTAGAATTCCGTGCGCAATTCAGTGCTAAATTCCGCGCGAAATTCCGTGTACAATACCGTGAATAACTCCGCGCGCGATTCCGCGCGAAATTCCGTGCGAAATTCCACTCGAAATTCCGTCAGAAACTCCATGCAAAATTCCGCGCGAAACAACATGCGAAATTCTGTACAAAATTCCGCGCGAAATTCCGTGCGAAATTCCGTTTGGAATTCCGTGCGCAATTCCGTGCGAAATTCCGTGAGAAATTCCACGCGAAATTCCGTGCGAAATTTCGTGCGAATTTTCGTTTGAAATTTCGTGCGAAATGCAGCGCGAAATGTCGTGCGAAAATCCGTGCAAAATTCCGTGCGGAATTCCGAGCAAAATTCCGCGCAAAATTCCATGCGAAATTCCGTGCGAAATTTCGTACGAATTCCGTGCGAAATTTCGTGAGAAATTCCGTGCGAAATTTCGTAGAAAATTTCGTGCGAAATTCCGTGCGAAATTCCGTGCGAAATTTCGTGCGAAATTCCGTGCGAAATTCCGTGCGAAATTCCGTGCGAAATTTCGTGCGAAATTCCGTGCGAAATTCCAATAAAAATTCCGTGCGAGATGTCGTGCAAAATTACGTTCGAAATGTCGTGCGAAATTCCGTGCGAAATTTCGTGTGAAATTTCGCGCGAAATTTCGTGGAAAATTTCGTGAGAAATTCCGTGCGAAATTTCGTAGAAAATTTCGTGAGAAATTCCGTGCGAAATTTCGTACGAAACTCCGTGCGAAATTGCGTGCGAAATTCCGTGCGAAATTTCGTGCGAAATTCCGTGCGAAATTTCGTGCGAAATTCCGTGCGAAATTCCGTGCGAAATTTCATTAAAAATTCCGTGCGAGATGTCGTGCAAAATTACGCTCGAAATGTCGTGCGAAATTCCGTGCGAAATTTCGTGTGAAATTTCGCGCGAAATTTCATGCGAAATTCCGCACGAAATCCCGCGCGAAATTCCGTGCGAAATTCCGCGCGAAATTTCGTGCGAAATTCCGGGCGAAATTCCGTGCGAAATTCCGGGCGAAATTCCGTGCGAAATGTCGTGCGAAATTCCGTGCAAATTTCGTGCGAAATTCCGTGCGAAATTCCTTGCAAAATTCCTTGCGAAATTCCATGCAAAATTCTGCGTGAAATTTCGTGCGAAGCTCCGTGCGAAATTCCGTGCGAAATTTCGTGCGAAATTTCGTGCGAAATTTCGTGCGAAATTTCGTGCGAAATTCAGCGCTAAATTCCGTGCGAAATTTCCGTCCGAAATTCCGTGCGAGATGTCGTGCAAAATTCCGTGCGAAATTTCGTGCGAAATTCCGTGCGAATTTCCGTCCGAAATCCTGTGCTAAATGTCGTGCGAAATTCCGCGCGAAATTCCGTGAGAAATTCCGCGTGAAATTCGTGCGAAATTTCGTGCGAAATTCCATGCGAAATTCCATGCGAAATTCCATGCGAAATGTCGTACGCGGTACGCGGAATTTCACACGGAATTTCGCGCGGCATTTCGCATGGTATTTCGCATGGAAGTTTGCATGGAATTTCGCACGGAATTTCGCACGATATTTAGCACGGAATATCGCACGAAATTTCGCATGGAATTTCGCACAGAATTTCGCGCGGAATTTCTCGCGAAATTTCACGCGGAATCGAGCGAAATTTCGCACGGAATTTCACACGAAATTCCGCGCGGAATTTCGCATTGAATTTCGCACGAAATTTTGCACGGAATTCCGCACGAATTTTCGCACGGAACTTCGTGCGGAATTTCGCACGGAATTTCTCGCGGAATTTCGCATGGAATTTCGCACGACATTTCGCACGGAATTTTGCACGACATCTCGCACGGAATTTCGGACGGAAATTCGCACGGAATTTCGCGCGGAATTTCGCACGAAATTTCGCACGGAATTCTGCACGAAATTTCGCACGGAATTTCGCATGGAGTTTCGCATAAAATTTCACGCAGAATTTTGCATGGAATTTCGCAAGGAATTTCGCAAGGAATTTCGCAAGGAATTGCGCACGGAATTTCACACGAAATTTTGCACGG